>NC_083282.1:36323467-36640757 GCF_963506605.1 Zootoca vivipara
TTTGTATGTCATCATTTTTGTTACAGCTCACAGATGTTTGCCACTTAAATTTGTAGCACCTCACCACTGATATACATCTCCTTTTCAACAAAAGTCATGCCATGACACAAAAGTAGAAGACCAATTCTGCGATGTTGTGCACCAAGTTGCATAATCTGCGGAACACTTTGAACTTAAATGAAAACTCAACCATATAATTTGTGTCCTCTGGTTTTTTTTGGTTTATTGGCAGCCAATCCTGTTCATGTTTACTTGAAAGGAAATCCTTCTAAGTACTATGAGGTGTGTTTCCAAGTAAGTGACACATGTTATTGCCACGAGGCTCACACATATGTATTAATATAAGTATTTTAATATAAGTATTTTTACCTGTTACTCATATTCTTGAAGAAGGGATCTGGAAATGCAGGATCCAAACCTACCTTATGAAGATATTTCCATCAGTGACACATGAATGAACATCTAAACCAACAAAAAGAGTGTTTCGTTTCGTGAGTCTATTGATTTCATTCAAATATTTAATTTTAGCAGATTTGTGGTCACATTTTTCAATGGCTTAAATTTCTCCCCCTTGCTGGAAAATAGTTTCGATAATTTTTGTGGAATAATAAGAGTTTGATATCAAAGCTTCATTAAAATGCATTCACCAGTGTGAAACTGTACAAAATTGATTTTGAAATGATGGAGAAATATTTTGCCTATTAATAAGAATTCCATAGTTTAGCTTCCTGAAAATGCAGACTTTTCTAACTGTCCCACCTGCATGACAGTTATTAATTATGGGTCGGAAATAGTTTTTACTCAGCTCTAACAACACTGAGGAATTTTGTTATACAGTGTTATACAGTGCGCGCGCACACACACACATGCATGTGCGTATCAGAAGATGTCAGATAAGATTCTTAAAAATATGCATGGACAGAATAAAATTATATGTATACGTATGCACTTCTGAGTGAGATTTCCTTTTCTTTCTACATGTGGCGTGCACACAGATGAACGTATTTATGTATATCCTAAATGTACATGCATACAAGTATGTGTGTATTTGATAAAATCATCACATCAGTGGTGCAGGTGTTTGACTTGTCCTTCGTGTGCTCTGCGTGTTCACACACATTCTTTATTACAGTCCTAAGACCCACAAAAACAGTTCCGAAAGCAAAAATGCAGCAGAGATTCAAGGAAAAGATTTCAAGGCAGTCACTATGTTTTGTCTAGAGCATGTTGACTTCTATTTCTTATTACCTCCGAGAGAAATTTTGACACGGCCAGGGTAATATCATTTGACTTATCCTTAAGAAGATACTTGAGATAGAAGGTTTCAGAAATTCCAGGTCAATTTACCAATAAAGTTACCAATGAATGTGTTTATGTATATCGTAAATGTACATGCATACAAGTGTGTAATGATAAAATCATCACATCTGTGGCACAGGTGTTCGACTTGTCCGTAGCATGTTCTGTGTGTTCAATATCAGCTTCATTTAAAGGTGTAGCTTTGGCCAGCATAGGAAGTCATAAAGTTGTGCTCAGAATCCAGGAACAAAATGGATGTTGTTAGCAGTGGCCTTTGTGATGGGTGGCTGAAATATTCACGTCTGTTCACTCTGGTGTCATCAAAAGTACCTGCTCTTTCTCCTATAGGCTGCTTGGTGCTCTTAAAAACTGTAATGCAAAATATAAAGTAAGATGATTAAGCAACAATCAACATCTAACCAACATGAGATTGAATTTCCTCCTTCCCTGCTTCCCTTTCTTTCACAGGAAACAACTAGACAGCACTTGTGATAATTAATTGAGTAGCACTGAGCCTACATTGCTTTCTGTCTCTTATTAAAAATGTAGGTGAATAAACGATCAAACCTGCCCCCCTCCCCAGTATGTCTATAAGTTGGTGTGGTCTTGTATGATTATATATTGACTGACAATGTTTGCAGGAAATTCTTTGTTTTCCACTATGTGGATAGGGTCTTTTGGGCCCAGTATTGATATTATTGGCTCTGACTTTAACTTAGCTATGAAAAGCATGCCAAACACTCGAGGTGATTATAGGAAAAGAATATAGAGTTTATTTTAGCAGTGGAAACAGCATGAAATCACTCCATTCTGGACAGTACAGTAGTCTGATGTAAAGAATCAATGCTGTTGAATAACTGTGTTTTCGATCCAGAACAATTAGGGTGCAGTTAACTTTACCATTTTTCTTTATGATGTGGGTGGCAGCAGATCTTTTCCTGTCGAGCAACTACTCCTTTTCTAAGTGAGCTGTTACTAATAGCCTTGAAAGAAGATTAAATGCAACATGTTAAATATTACAATTATTGTGGAAAGCAAAATTATTTAGTGAACATAATGGGGAGCAAATCAAGCATTTAACATGATCCAGGAAATGCTACTCTAAACAATTGCATTTGTTTTATGCAATTTCCCCCCCTTTGATTGCTGACAGATGCCGTTTTGGAAACAAACATCTAAACAGTTTTCCTTCAATCACAGAAAAGGGGGGGGAGGGAATAATAAACCCCCCACACTAGAAAACGACTACATGTTTTGAATTTAACTCTTGTCAATCACTGTTCTGCAAAACATGACATGTGCATGACATCCATGCAAAACCATATCATGAGAAAACTAATAAACCACAAAGACATATTCCCTTTAAACCTCAATTTCTGTAAAGTAGGCAAAACTGCTCAGGACTGAGATCATCGTCAACACCCCCCCCCCCCGGCAAATGTGTAACATTGTACCTACATATCCAGGTTCCTCTGGCCCCTTTTCGTCTTCCTGATTAACACAGGATTATATGTGTATGACAGTTTGTATAGGACTACTTCCTATACAAAGCACAATGTGTCCGATATTGAAGGCAGGGAAAGAATTAGTGAAGTGTTTACCAAACTTGAATGGAAATGCCAAAAGACAGTATCTGCAAAGCACGTTAAACCCCCTAGATAAATAAAGTTGACTTTCTTAAAAATTTACTGCTGGGACCATTGCCTGCTCTGTTTCGGTTACTCTTCTTTCAAGCACTCCCCTATGAGCCTACTTAGATTTAAGCCTTACGGTCAGAGAGTGTCACTTTTGTGCTCTAAATAAGACTTAACCCACCTACTGTACATTGCTAAGTGAGTATGAAAGTAGTAGCTGTGCTAAAAAGGTAAAGGTACCCCTGATCATTAGGTCCAGTCATGGATGACTCTGGGGTTGCGGCGCTCATCTCGCTCTATAGGCCAAGGGAGCCAGCGTTTGTCCGCAGACAGCTTCCGGGTCATGTGGCCAGCATGACAAAGCTGCTTCTGGCGAACCAGAGCAGTGCACGGAAACGCCGTTTACCTTCCCGCCAGAGCGGTCCCTATTTATCTACTTGCACTTTGATGTGCTTTCGAACTGCTAGGTGGGCAGGAGCTGGGACCGAGCAATGGGAGCTCACCCCGTTGCAGGGATTCAAACCACCAACCTTCTGATCAGCAAGCCGTAGACTCTGTGGTTTAACCCACAGCACCACCTGGGTCCCTGCTGCACCTATTACTATGTCTTATTTTCGGGGTATGGCTTATATTCCTTGAATGCTTAAAAATCCTGCTACGGTTTATTTTATGGCTATGTCTTATTTTCGGAGAAACAATAGCAACTAGGGTAAGAATCTTCGTGTTGAAGGCTTGTTGAAAGAGGAATGTTTTCAACAGGCACCCAAAAGACAACAGAGATGGTGCCTGTCTGGTATGTAATGGGAAGGAGTTCGAAAGGACCGATGCCACCACACTAAAGGACCAGTTCTGACATTGTAGGCGATATCTACGAGGTTCCTCAATGCCCAGATGTACACATTCAGTTATCTAACAAACTTTAATATTTTCACAATTCAGACATAGATTTTTTTATATTAATTTCTGTTTTCAGCATCCAAATTTGGCACAACTAAACATTCAAACTCTGTCATCTTTGCTTGTGCTCAGATGTTGATTGCTGCAACATTTTACTTGTTTAACGAACTAGAAATGTCCCATTTGCCATGCATATCCTCATGGAATTACTGTGTTTTAACCCTTTAGTTTGTTGAGGCAGTCTGTTTAAAAATTTGGATCTGAAATCCTTTAATAAACTCATCCTTAAGAAGAGCTGCCTGAGTTCTACTAGGTATCCTCTATGTGTATTTCTGCTGCCTATTCATCTGTGTCTGCTTGTGCCACAACCACTTCCTTTGGTCCTATGTCAACCTAACTGTAAACACAGGACCCATGAAAGTAGCCAGAGAGGGTGATACATGACCATCATCATGACATTGGGATGCCATCCTACACATTACACTTTTTCGAGATGCACTCTGTTGATGCCAGCGGCGGAGAGCAGGCATGCTGCCCCCAGGGACGTGGTGCATGTTCTGGGGGCGGGACGCACCGTGCGCAGGGGCGGGGTGCATGTTTGGGGGGGCACGCCGTGAGCAGGGGCAGGGTGTGCGTTTGGGGGAGAGGCGCGCCACGCACAGGGCAGGGCGGGCAGCCGCGATGGCGCCCCTGGGATTGCTCGGCCCAGGGTGCCCCGCCCCTATCTTCCTACGCCCCTGGTTGATGCGCAAATAATTGTATAAACTACAGCAGGCATCCCCAAACTTCGGCCCTCCAGATGTTTTGGACTACAATTCCCATCATCCCTGACCACTGGTCCTGTTAGCTAGGGATCATGAGAGTTGTAAGCCAAAACATTTGGAGGGCCGCAGTTTGGGGATGCCTGAACTACAGTATCCCCAAATAATGGAGAACGCTCACCTTAGATTGTTACACGTGTTTTGTAACCCGATTAGCTAATTATGATTTCTGATAGGATAATTTCACCAATTACTAACCATTATTAGGAGCCACTGATAAGTTTATGTCCCATGAATTAGCAGGTGATAATCACTTGATTGTCCTGATATTTTTTTTAAAGCAGTCCCTAGAAAATTACAGTCTGTGGGGAATTCCATATTAATTGTTTGTGTGTATTTGTGAAGATTCCTAGCATTGTTCTTCAAGGTTCAAGGTTCTAATCTGAGTCTCTAGAAGTGAAGTCTTAGAGTAGGGTAGAGATGTACCATTCCTACATCCCTGTTGTCAATGCATGCAGATGAATACCAAATAACCTGTTATTCCACCCATTATGAGTCGCCTCCATGACAGAGTTCTAAATGATTTGTTTCATTCAAGTCAGGAGTCCAGGACACATTAGAGCAAAGGAGAACATGCAATATACAGCTAATTTCCAAACATGTGAAGTAACCATCTCTGTTCATGTGCAGAGTACAGCACACCAGACTTAATATAATCAGCTTCTGTTATGTCTGAGGTTAGGGAGAATATTTTCTAAGTTTGGGGAAGGATGTAGAGTCATAGCCAGAAAGCCCAAACTTTTCATTTTTTAAATGAAATGGCAAATTCACAAAACAGCAAGCTCAAAATCATAGTGACAACGTTTCCCTCCATTCCTCTGCATTAAAAATATTCTCAATTCAAGCTTGAGGAGGGGCATGCTCGAAGCAGACCCACACACCTTTTCTGGAAATGCTCAGCAAAGTTCTATGGAATTGAGCATTGCTCAGATCTATATGCCCTGTGCCTCGCAGCTGCTGCTGCTGTTTTTAATGGGCAAATGCAGGGAAATTGTTAATGCAGAATTTGTTGCAAGACATATAAAAGCCATCCATTATTTAGCCTTCCAATTTCCCATTTCAAAGAATAAATAAATACAAACTGATTAAGTAAAAATAGATATTTATTATAGGAAGAAAGTCACTGTTGCATTCTTTCCTGCATGGTGTCATACCTGAATAAAATGCCTTTATAAAAATCTGGGTGGATGATGAAGTCTTCCTGAAACATAGATCAAAGCTGTGATACTGTTCCTTCACACACATAGTACAGCTCTTGAAGCACATGACCCAGTCAGGGACGAGGGGGAAGGCAACACAGGTGAGTAGAAGGGCTGGGAGGGGGAACAAACTGCACAGGTTCCCAGTGAAACCTGACGTCCTTAATAGCACAAAAACAACACATCTGACTGCTATGCAGACAAGTCAGTATATGAAGATGAAATGGCTAGATATATTCTTTTCTGCCACTGTCTGCCATAGTTACACAACAAGAGATCCTTCAGTCTTTTGGCCTATGGTATTACTGGATGCATCGAACTGTCCTTCCAGTATTGTCCATCTGCACATCTTAAGGATACTTCAAGGACCATATTAGGGCAGGTGATAACATCTAAACAGAATGGAGCTACTACCAGGCAGGACCAGACCATGTGTGCACCAATGATCAGCCATAGATAGTATCCACCAGATCATGAGAGGTATTTTTGAAAAAAGATGCTGGAAGCTGGAGCCTAAGGGATCTATATCTTGTGAACCAGCCTGATGTCTTTTGATGAAGGGTGGTTTTTTAAATAATAATAATAATAATAATAATAAGCTAGCTGCAAGCGCAAACAATGCTTCACACAAAATCAGAGCAAAAGCTTTGACCAGGTTTCCATTCTCCTTTGTGGCAGAGGCCTGCTCAACACTTGGGTGGTGTCCCCCTCCCCACTATATAGGGTGGAGGGATGGGAATTAGGGTGACATAATCCCCTTCAGTAGCATGGAAGGCAGCTGAGATAAGTTTCTTCTGATCCAGCAGAACAAGCCTAAAGTGACCAAGTCTTCCAGCTTGGAAGGGAAACAAAATCACAATGGGATGAAGCAGTACATTCAACGGTGCATTGCCTGTGGGAGAAAATCCAAGAAAAAAAAAATCCCACCAGCTATTTTTGGATCCTTGCTCAAATTAAAGGCCCATCCAATCACATGCCTTTGGCCTTGTGTTGAATATGCACGCTAGCATTGTGCAACTGAAGACAGGTTTTTCTGATTAGGTCTCTTAAGGAACTATGCTGGTGTAATTGAATCAAACCCCCTGAATTTTCCAAAACTGTGCATGGGCTCCAAGGAAGAGTTCACATCCCAGGTACGTTCTTATTTTAACTAATTAGCCATGTAAATTCAGAACAATCCATAATTTGCAATGCACTATGGAAACAAGTATTTTCTTCAGTATGATTAATCAATATACCACAGTCCTCAATTCTCTTTCTTTCTTTCTACTAGCCCAAGTTAACTTTCTTGGGAAGTTTAAGAACAACCCAACTCCTTCCTCCCATGATAAAGAAAACTAACCATGTCTGACACGAGCTCAAAACTCCACCCAAGTAAATACAGTAGATCATAACAGAGAATATAAAATAGGCATGCTGGACATTTCCCTCTCATAATGCACATGTCCTGATGCACAGACAGACACAGAAAGTGCTGGTGTTAGAAGCTGAACAGAAATAGGAACAGCACAGAAGAGAGAAGAGCGAATTCTTTCAACTGTAGCTTCTCTGGGTCATATTCAGTCCAACGCCCTGCTAAGTGCAGGAACCTTGCAACTGCAGTATTCCTGGAAGATGAAATATAACCTAGAGTGTTAATACATTCAGCAAAGGAGATCCCAGAACCTCCTGAGGAAGTTTATCCCACTGTTGAACAGCTCTTATCATTAGGAATTTTCCTTAGATGTTTACACAAAATAGTGTTACAAAAGTTGGGTTCCACCCCCCATCCTCTGCCAGGGGGTCCCAGGTGCTCACCCAGGGTTTGTGCCCCTTTGGAGAATTGAAGACAGTGGAGACTGTCATAGTTTAAGAGGTATGGTTTATTTCACCTATTCACACCTTCAGTCTGCATGGAGGGAGTCTAGATCTTACAGCATGGTCATTTCAAGAGGGACTTGTTCCCCACAGCAGTGCAGCCCTGGAGTCAAAGGCATCTCTCCCAGCCAGCCTTCAGCCAGCCTGCCCAAGATGGATCCCAGTCTTTGTTTTGATGTCAGGTGGGTGACCCCACTCACCTGTCAAACCTATGAAGATAAATATAGTGGGCTGCCTGGCTGCAAGGTGTCCTCACCTTGGTTTAGGCAATTGTTTGAACAGGTCTTGCTACTTCTTATCGGGGCACTAAGCTTTTGTTAATGAAGTCAAAGATCGCATTAGTTTTGAAATGATTCATTTAGCTGCCTTGCAGCAACATCTTCCCTGCTGAGTCTTAGGAGCAAGCTCTCCAGCATTTTCCCTCTCTGAAAATCTTGCATGCTGTGACCTTATTGAAGAGCACTCCCACTTTTAAATAAATGCCGCATTGTTTATAACTAACCCATCCCCAAACTAAGTACAAGTTTGACCACCCTTTTGCATTTTGAAAGTATTAGGAACGCTTCTGCCTTTTAAAGTTAATTTCTATGAACCCAATTTTGTGCTATAAGGCTGTAGGTTTCTCCTATTTTGCTAATCCACTACACTACAAACGCAGGCAGCTGCCTTGGACTGACCTGAAGGGCCCTGCCCTGCTTCTCTCCACCTGGCTTGGGGCGGGGCCTGACAGGCTCCATAAAGGGCGGCTGCTGCTGAGCAGAAAAGGCTCCATTTTTTATTTTATTTTTAAATTGCTTTTATTTTTTTATCTATGTCATTTTAAATTGTGATATGAATAATATTAATACTGTTGTCTTAGTTTTAGATTTTATGATTTATGTGGAAATTGTTTTCCATTTGGTTGTGTATTTTTAATGTGTTTTATTTATCATTTATGACTTTTGTTATGTTGGTAATTATGTAAATCTTGTCATGTTGTAAGCCGCCTTGAGCACTGTTTTAACTATGGAAAGGCGGCATACAAATAAAAAATGATGATAATGATGGTGCTGATGTCAGACCATTTCTCCATCTAGCTCGGTATTGTTGACATTGGCTGGCAGCAGGAGTCTTTCTCATCACTACCTGGGATTGAATCTGGGTCCTTTTGCACTCTACCACTGAGCTTGCATTTTCCACACTGGCTCCACAGACGGAGCGAGAGGGATGCCCTTTGTTGTTCTCTCTCAAAGTTTTCTCAGTGGCACATAGCATAGGCACTGCCACCTGCTGTACTCGTCTAGAAAGTGCTCCTAATCAGCAAGAGATGCTTAGTCAAATAATCAGCTTGGAAACGCCACCGAAACTAAAGCAGTTTGCATCTGTGAGTTTGAGGAATTTCCTTGCCCACTGAAGGGTTGTGAAAGGGTGGCGGCAGGATAGAAGATGAAGAGAGGCTTGGAAAACAGGCAAGAAAGTTGTGCATTTGCACATAAGACCACCATTAATTTATTTTATTACATTTCTATAATGCCCTTCATCCAAGGATCACAGGGCAATTTTCAAAGCTGCCATTCTCCTCTGCCTCTAAGAACATCCTTGCACACAGACATTAAATGGATAGTTTGATTACTATACCAAGAAAAGCTTTGCCTGCTGGCTTTCTTGTATCAGAGCACAGGCAAAGCAAAGCAAAGAAAGAAAGAAAGTCTTGTGAAATAGGAACAAATACAGAAAGCTGCCTTATATTGAAGAAGACCACTGGTTTATCCAGTTCAGCAATACCCTGCACTGACTTGCAGTGGCTCTTCAGATGTTCAGACTAGAATCTCTCCCAATCCTGAGTGGGAGGTGCTGGGGATTGCCTGGGACCTTCTGCATGCAAAGCAGATGTCCTGCCACAATGCTACGGCCCTTCCTCTTAGGAAACGGTACCAATATAATGCATAGAAAGGAGGCTTTTCCTATAAGTGTCATATGGCAAACTAAGATTCAACTTTCCGCAGCGTGCAGATGAAGTGCTGGGGAAGTTATCTTTGAGTGCCAGGATGCTGCTAACTGCAGAGGACCAGGACCACTTTAAAAAGGATGGTAATTCTAACAGAAAGTGGTAGGGATAGGGAAGGTCTAGCCAACATGGTGTCTGGAAGATGTTGCTGGACTGCCATCCCCATTCATGCCCGGCAACTGGCCATGTGGGCTGGGACTGATGGGAGCCAGAGTCTGAACACACCTGCAGGATATCCTATAGTGCAAACAACTTTTTAAAAAAGACCCCTCATCTCACATGCAGGCTGCCAAAAGAATCTCACAGAGCAAGTCTATATGTGGCTACTTGACAATAAGTGCCACTGAGTTCAATGGGAGTTGCTCTCGGGTTAGTATGACTAGGACTGCAAGCTAAAAAAAGTTATTGGGGGGGGGGGCTAAAATGAAGAAGAGAAAAGAAACCACCACATGTATAAGTGAGTAAACATAAAAGGTCAAAAACCAGTCACATCCAGTTACTTATCTAACATACATCTGACATGCAGAAATTTGGTTCAGGCATGGACTCATATTAATATGAAAAGTTGAGCCGCCTTAGTTTCTGTGTCTTGTTTTGAAGTGATCTGTACAGGAGTGTTGCTTAGTTCCTGGGAACCCTGCTTACAAGCTACATGTGCAAAGTTTCCCATGCCACACGAGTTCATGCTTAAAATGCTTTTGCTGGGGCCTCTGAAACTTATTAGATTGGCCTGGCTATAGAAGACCCAAACATTACTTACATACTGGTATAGCAGTCTTGAAATTAGTGTAAAAGGGCATTTAATTACGTCTTTAGGTGGCTCAACATTTAAATGTTCTTTAGCAGTTTTAGCTCTATCCTCTCCTTCTCCTCCACCATCTCTCGGTATGGTCCCAATTCAACAAAGCACATACCAGTATGTGATTACCTCTAAGCAAATGTTTGATTACAATGGTGTTTTAAGAAGGGCTTTGAGTAACCCAAACCCTAAGTGACAGCCAACTCAATTACAAGCAAAGTGCTACTTCTAATGCCTTAGGGCCCAATCTTTTTCAGGCATAATGTGAGTCGTTCTCTTTTCATCACTTTGAATCCTTAGTGTGGTGTGCATTAAATCAACTAATGCGCTAGCAGGACCAAACTCTAAATAAATGTGGTATTGAGGTATAATTAAAAGAGATTCGAGCCGAAAATTGATATAACTTAGTCTTCAAGGACTGTCATTATTTTCCTGGGCTGGGCTCTCATTCCCCTAGCAGATGCACAGGAGGCAAAAATTCAACAGGATGATGTTTCTCAGTAGGCCAATAGGCACAACAGGCAGAAATTCAGTGGGTGTGTACCTCTCAGCCTGCTTATGCAGCGATGAGGGAAATGTGCATCTGTTCAAGTTCTGCTTGCCTTGTGGCTGTTAAACAGGCACAAGAGTCCTCTTTGCCCTCTGAAAGAAAATAAAAAAAGTTGCCAGCTGTATTAGAGAGTTGTCCCTAATGTGTCATATGATGCATGGCTAGAAGACTTTGCATTATTGGAAACGCTGTATCAAGATGGCACAGGTGGTATAGGGATGTGGGGCTGGCATGCATGCTCTCAAGTCCCTCTCACGCTTCCCCATCTCCATGTGCTCATTGAACACACAATAATGAGGCATAGGCAACCTTGGCTCTCCAGATGTTTTGGAACTACAACTCCCATGATCCCTAGCTAACAGGGCCAGTGGTCAGGGATCATGGGAGTTGTAGTTCCAAAACATCTGGAGAGCCAAGGTTGCGCGTATGCCTGAAATAATGCACTGTAACTACGACTATTCTGATCAATAGGGATTATTTTCAGTAGTGGCTCCCAGTTTGCGGGATGCTCTTCCCAAAGAAGCATGTCTGGTGCCATCTTTTCCTGCTTTTAGACACCAGGCAAAAACATCCCTACCTACCGAGGCTTATGCTTTGCAATTGAGAGGGTAGTTAGAGATGTCAGTGGGCTTTGTTGTGCTTGTCTGTTAGACAGGGTAGGTAGACCTTGTCCCTTTTAAATACATCATCAGAAGAGTCTTTTAGTTTTTGTTGATTTTATTATTTACTATGTGTATTGCAAAACATGATGAAGAAGCAAACAATAATTGTTCCCCAAATATGCGGACGGAGACTTGACACACTCACCCTGTGTAACCCACCATGTGTCTCAGCAAAGCTGATCATATTTGGATACCTGAGAAAAAACCTCAAACATTGTGGAGATAAGATGAAATAAAAGGAGAACAATGTGGCACAGAAATGTGGAAAATGCAAATGTTCTGTATAGATGAAGTGAATCAAAGCTGCATGAAATATAACCATCACATCCTGCAGGGCAGATGTGTCCTAAGGGCACATGCAGCACATGGGATTGTTCTCAGTGCAACTTGCCTCTGCAAAACACACTTTAAGAGCATTTGCTAATCCCTGGGCAGATCTCTACTAGGCCACAATGAGCAGGCTGCAGTAATCACACAACTGGTGTGTGCTGGGTACAAGTCTACACAGAGGAATTTTCCAGGATGCTGTTATGTTCATGGCTTCTCACAGTTCTTCACAGAGGACTTCCCCACCCTGCTAGAATCTTCCCAGGAGGAGAATCTTATGGAAGCAGACTTTGGCTCCATTCATACATAACCAGATTCCAGTGGTTGGCTCAGGGCAAAACTACAAGTGAGGTTGAAGCTGCGGTTTGCAAACACCACGTGTGCTTTACAAAATGAACTACCAAAGATGGGTGGAGATCACACGGTATGGTGTGGAAAGATTTAAGTCTTCCTCCCCCAGCCACAATCTCCTTGACATCCAGCCACCCCCATGACAACTAGCTTTAAGAAAATAAAAATAAAAACACCTCCCATATGTGCAGACAGGAGTTTCCCCACTCTAATATTAAATCCCATGCAGGGTGGGCGTGTGTATGTGTGTGATGAATTTAATAGAGACTGCAGATGTGGAGGGAGACTTAACTTTCACTTCCCGCTATGCAGTGAACTTGATCATCACCCCTCCCCCAGCAGTGCACCTGGATTTTTTTTTTAATGTTCAACACTAGTCACATTGTTAATAGCATGTGTATTGGGTCCTCGCTGTGGTTGCATTCCATCCCAGTCTCATAACATTTAGAGGCCAAGATCACAATAAATGAGTGAATCACATAGGTGCTGCTTGCAATGATCACTCCCCAACGCACACTTCCAATTGTAATTTTTGTTCTCCACATTTCTACATCAGTTTGCATTTTTTCCTGAGAAAAAGTCATTGTGAAAATTCACTACCATTTTAGTGCAAAATTCTCCAAATATACATTTCTTATGCAATTTTGCCTAATATACAGATTTTCACCAAGCATTTCCCCTCTAATAGAATTCATGTTTGAATGCTATTTTCATACTATATATACATGCAAGTTATACAAACACGTTATTCTTGCATATTCATTTTTCTCTGTGGTCTTTGGCACTGAAAAATGTGGAGAGGTGCGAGTTCTGAAGGATGGCTGTTTTCCAGTTCGCACCTTGTTTTGGAAAGTGTCGATTCAGTGTGTTTGCTTTTGAATGAATTGAATTTCTCCCCATATTTAGATGCGTCCTCAGAGACTAACATCCTCCTGATTCCATCCTTTGGCGCTACATCCTCCTGATTCCATCCTTTGGACATTATCAGCATGGCTGGGCATCCATCTACTGGGAAGCGGCAGCTCTGCCACACGGAGAGTGTATGAGTTGGGCATGGGATCACAGCTTCATCACAGGCCAAAGCTCAATTCCAGAAAGATTAGCCAAGCTGAGGCTCCTCGCCAACAAGAGCAAGCAGACTTGTGGCATGAAAGCCAAGCTCAGGCAGGCACAGGAACATTCCCTTAGTCAATAAAAACAAAGAATCTTATTTGTAGTCGAGATTCTTAGGGGAGGAGGGAGGAAATGAAAGAAAAAAAGATACCAAGGCTGTAATCCAATATGCATTTTCCTGGGAGTAAGTCCAATTAAAATCTACAGGGCTTGCTTCTGAGAGCAGATAGATATAGGATTGCACTGTACATTTACAAAAGCGCTTGCACTTTCTGTTTGGTTTTCTTCCTGGATTGAATTGCAGCAGATGCTAGCACCAGCTTAGGGTCGGGCCTGCTTTAGGGCAGGGGTTCCAAACTCAGCCTCTTGTTTTCCTGAATGCCGTTCCTAACAACTTCAGGGGTGGGGGAGCACGTGGAAAGGGTTGCCTGTAGTTTTTGCAAAGCGCTTCCTTGTCCCCAAAACTCTTCACTGAGGGTGGCTTCGTAACTTGTACGAGAGACGCTTAAGAAAACTAAAAGGTTAATATATTCTAACTCGATGTTGGGTATAGAATGTCAGATCTGTCAAACCACATTAGTGTGTGCTGCTCAGTGAAAAAGATTTGATTTCTTCTGCCACTGTCCTACTATGTTCAAGTCACACAGTGCCAGCAGCAACCAGCCAGTGACCACGGGCTGGCACTGAGTGGACCCGAGTGGGACGCCAGCCGCAAGGACCATCTGTTTCCGATTTCTAACTGAGCCAAGATGTGCAGTGAAGTGCATGCCGTTCGCAGAGCCAGCCTCCGCCGTGCTCAAGTTATTAGGGTTACAAGTGAAATTATCTTTTCCAAACAGCAGGGGAGCCACAATCCTTATGGAAAGAGACTTTAAAAGATTCAGATCTCTTTTGTTAAACTTGTCGGGAAAGGCAGATTGCTTGTGCGTTTAATTACAATCTTCCTGGGGTTTATAATGTAAAAAAATGCATGGGTTTTGTTTTTTTTAAAGCATGGGATCTTTTGGAAACAAGAGAAGTAGATGTTTTCACCTGGCTCAGTTGAATAAACTGATCAAATAAGTTTTAAATTGCATTTGCTAATAACATTTTTTTTATATAAAAAGGGAAAAGCTGCTGTTACACCAGACAGTCACTTTACATTACACTTACATTATACTTATAAAAGCATCACAATGTATAGCTTTGAGATAATGAACCTTAATTACATGGTATTTATATAAAGATTTTATTTAAATCTCAGAGGAGCTGTGGATTCAAGTGGATGCAAATTGGGCATCTACTTTGAACATCCCTTATTTTATAATATCGGCCTTTCGAAAGACATGTGTGTGTCTGTGAGCATATAAAGCGTACCAAAGAAATGGCAAGTTTAGTCCCAAAAGCTTATTTACAAATGTAGAAACATTTATCTTTTGACACCATTCTATTCCATTGACTTTACTTCCAATGTACTGTGAGATTAATGATGTAGTAACTCTCATTGTGTTAGATAAACACTGGCAAAGTTGTGGAACAGTTGCTCTCTCTACTATTATTGGACAACATTCTCCTCCTCCTCCTCCTCCTTCTAGCCAATTATGAACCAGCTTATTCGCAATAATTTTTCTTTAATTTCACAGCCCTGTACATACTAGCAGAAATGGGTTTCTGATTTACAAGCTGTTTACAGACATTTAGGATTAAAAAAACACCACATTCACTTACTAGCAAGCAGCTTTCCTTCTGGGATAATAAAGCTTAAGGTACAGAAAGGTGGGCTGAGCCGGTTTTAAGATGATTACTGATCCAACAACTCTCTGAATCCATAGACAAAGATGCACAGTTCGTTTGTACCAGGGCTGCATATGATAATCAATGAATGTATTTTACCACCTTCATGACATTTCTGGAGGTAGTAAGATGCTGTATTGTAAATCACCCTGTAACTAAGCCTAAGCACATGCACATCTTGCTTCCCTGCTTACCACTGTAATCTCTTTTCCTCCTTGTTACCTGTTGTTCCTGCACCTCAGAGCAGCAACCTTATATGGTACTCTTGTGCTCCTTACAGCACCTTACACACCGGTGTTGCTCTGCCATCAAATAAAAGGCAACAATGGAAAACAGGCATAACTTATGCACAAGCTGACCCTGCGGCCCTGTCAAACATACAAATCAACGAAAAGATGTTCTACAGGGGTGACTAACCATCAGTGACAATCAGTCATTAAGTCTGCAGTTCTAACCCCGCTTATCTGCAGGTAAGCCTCACTTAATCCAATAGGATTTAGCTTTGAGTAGACATGGTTAGGATTGCGCTGTTAACCTCTCAGTATCATACACAGCCCTACCATCTCAGTACCTGCCAAAGGCCTGAATGAATAAATGTACATTCAGGTGCTGCTGGAAGGACAATACCGAGGGGGCCAATGTATCTCCAAAGGAAAGGAGTGGCATAATTGGGGTACCACTATGGAGAAGGCCTTGTCATGAGTTATGACTGAATGGGTAACACATACAGAATAAGACACACAGAAATGGCAACACAGCCCACCCTGAGTTCAAAGCAACCTGGGTAGCTCTCCCAACAATGATTGTGTCTCAGGGTTCGGATGCCCACACAGTGTGATCTCAGCATTGAAGAACTACATTAGAGGCCTCATGTATGGGCATCATTCTCAATTTACACAAAATCAACCTGCAGAAGACTCTGAAGAAGGAAACTCTGCCTATGGGACCAGTGACTTGGACCTGTCCAACGTAGAACATGCACCATTTTGCCATTCAACAGGTAGCTCTGGTTCCTTTTCAAAGCCTTCCTGCAAAGTGGGTGAAGGCACTCCTAGAAGGCGAGAGACACTGGGAGCACAGTTCCAAGCAGTGCTCTTCCAATTCACAGTTGAGGAGAGGGGCTCAGGCTGTCATCAGTGTCCATGTTTCAGAAGTGCTTCAGCTCTGATTCTTATTGGACCAATACATGCACTTTGTAGTGGCTGTCCTAAGTCCTGTACATGCAGTGTTTTGGAGGCCAAAACCAGACACTGCATTAATTGTATGGCTCATAGCCATCCCACTGTAATTTTCATGGCCCTCTCTCCTTAGCTACAATCCAATGAAACCCCCCACCCCACCCTGGTGTCCCAATGTACCTGGGTAAAAGCTGGGTTATTGCTGCTCCTGGATCCTGGTATGCTCAAACTATGACAAAAACATGGCATGGCTCTCTAAACACTGCAAGCAGTTATCTGAAAATAGAGTCAGGGACAGAGTTAAGGACACGCTTTCAAGCTCAGCTCTGTATTTCTTGCATACTGAGTTCTCCGCGTCTCCTCTGCAGTTGTGCCTGAATGCTAATACATAGAATGTTGTCGTTGGAACAGATAAGTTACCTCCTAGTCAGTTTTCATTGGACTAGCTTGAAATAGTAATAGAAAAAAAAGCTGGCAGAAAGAGGTTTAAATTACATAAACTGGTGTCAGTTGGACCCTTTAATTACCTGAGGGACCGGCCGTGTCAGGCAGAGCAAGTGGTATTGTTACCACTCACCCGTTGGGTGGCTGCCTAAGATGAGAGCATTCTTAATCTGCCTCCGAGTTCCATAGGACCTCTGCCAGCAGGAAATGCTTGGCTCACACTCTCCACCAAATTGCGATGCCCATTGCGTTCACCCTACCCATCGCTGGTCTCTCCTTCCACAGCAGAGAAAGCAATAGCCCCCTTTGCACTCAGCTGCTCAGTGGTCGTTTTAATAGCGTCTGTTGGGTGACCCCTAGAGAGAATCTAGGGCCTACCCTTTTATCTCCTGGGCAGACTGATCCTGCAAAGTGAACTGGCCTCCGTGGCCGGGATTAGATGTTCTCTGTGCCGAAAAAGGCTCCTGAAATCATTCCCGACAGGCTTTGAAGCTTGTACTGTAGGAATGACTGGAATGTATATATCTAGGTTACCAGCAGGCTGCTTTGATGGCACAAGAGAAAATGTAAGCTGAGTAGCAGCAGTTGACAATGTTCTTGGCGGGAGGGGGGGATTCCTGTATTATTTTAGCAAGGCACTTTAAATACTTTTTTTTTAAAGCACCCATGCTTATTTTGAATCTCAGCAGACAAATTAGAACACAGGGGTTCTAATTAACAGGGTTAATTAGAATAATCTTTGGTCTTGATGTGCACCAGAGTGCTAAAAATGAATAATATGTCCAGATTGCTTCCTTGGTTAATATATGTCCCAAACTACAACAAATAATGCATCTTAGTAATTTTGCAAAGAATCAGGGAGGGGGAAAGGCAACCAAAAGAATAGCATTCCCCCCCTCAGTCTGATCAGAATGTGTGAATGTCTTCTGAATGTTATATCCTCCCTATAACAAGAAATCACCTCCTTAAAATAATTCACAGTTCCATTATATGCTAGAAACAACCATTACAAAAAATGGAAAGACTCAGACATTTATGTTATGTATGCGCCAGCCTCCAGATAGATTTGAAAAACCTCAAGATAATAACTAGGTAAGTAGAGCACACCCTATAAAAGAGGTAGGCCCAGACTACCTTGACTGCCACTCTGGCGGCTCTCACTCAAAAGTCTTCTCCTCCAGTGTGCCTCCTTCCTCCATGCCCCAGGCTGCACCCAAGAGTTTGAAAGCTTTGAATTTCCTTAAAATAACAGGTTTAATGAAGGTGGCGCTGTGGTTAAACCACTGAGCCTAGGGCTTGCTGATCAGAAGGTCGGCGGTTCGAATCCCTGTGACGGGGTGAGCTCCCGTTGCTTGGTCCCAGCTCCTGCTAACCTAGCAGTTCGAAAGCACGTCAAAATGCAAGTAGATAAATAGGAACCGCTACAGCGGGAAGGTAAACGGCGTTTCCATGTGCTGCTCTGGTTTGCCAGAAGCGGCTTTGTTATGCTGGCCACATGACCTGGAAGCTATACGCCGGCTCCCTCGGCCAATAATGCGAGATGAGCGCGCAACCCCAGAGTCGGTCACAACTGGACCTAATGGTCAGGGGTCCCTTTACCTTTACCTTTATAGATTATATAGGCACAGGTTTTGCTTAAAACAGGACTGCAAATCTTAAATCACAGAGTCTAGAGGGAAACATCTAAATCTGCATTTTGTTTTCCCCAAACAGAATTTAAATGGCGCTTGGGGCAGGGGATTCATAAGGACTGCGGGAATTTTGCCCACACTTAATAAGTTTGATAAAATGCCCCAAATACAGGAAATGGAAGAGTTCAGTAGTGCCAATTCCAGAAAATGATATACTACAACCACAGCATTTGACTTTTACCGAGTGGCTTCCCCATGACTAATCCACTCTTGATTTCAGGCTTGTTTGGTTTCATCCAGTTGCAAATTCACATAGGAGATGTCTTCTGCTGGTCTTTTTTTTGCAGTTTCCATACCAGATTTGAAAGTTTGTTCTGGACTGAGAACTTTTTTAAAAACTACAACAGTTGTTTCACTTTTCCAATGTGTATGTGTGTGTGATATATACACACACAGTGTTTTTTTTCTGGGTGGGGGAATCTAAGTTGGCCTCATTGAGGGGCAGTATTTCAATATGAGTAGGAAAATGAGAGGACCCCGAAACATTTTTTTTAAAAGCATTTTGTGTGTGTGTGTACACACACACACACACACACACACACACACACACACACACACACAGACACACGTATATATATCTGCAGACACCAGAAATATGTCACCAGGAAGTTGGGCCAGTTTGTGAGAAAAGTTTAATCTCAACAGAGATCAGGAAAGCCCACCAGCATCATTTTCACTGGAGCACAAAGTGCCTATTCTTGATGACTTGACCAAAGGAAGCGAAAGCAGGGTGACTCCTAGCAAAGCACATCTGTGAGGCTGTATTTCACAGGAAGCAACTCAGCTCCTCTGCAGATATGTTTCACTGAGGAACAAAGAATTATTTTGTTTGGGGCCTCTGGAATGATGCAGTGAACCTGGTTTTAGCCTTTTTTCTTTCTTTCTTAAAAAAAAAAAGTTCCTGAAAGCAAGGCTCAGAAAATGAAAACTATTCTGCCCCCCCCCCCACCTTAGGCTAAAAACTTTTCAAATTAGCATCTCCTTCCCACATGAAGCAAGCTTTTGAAATGCACCAATCTTTTTTTTAACCCAAGAAATGGCCATATTGGAGAAAAACAATTCTGCAATAATAGGAAAGTCATTTATTGAAAATATATCCAAAGATTCATTGAGTAACAAAGTAGTCACAGTCAAAAACAAGGAAAGAAGCATAATATATTGTCAGAAAGGGCTGCTGTAGATTTTGATCCTTTTGGATTTTAAATTGCGTCTCTGTATCATAACTACTGAAGTAAGTACCATCTATTCGAACACGCTTTATGGGAGGTCAGTCTTTAGCCATTGATAATAAGGTGTGCTTCTGCATGTTATAGGTAGAATGTACTCAGTAGCCTGATGTAGTTGGGAGGCAGAAATATGATCATATTAAAAGGAAACAGAAGGGCAAAGACTACTTCCATCTCTTTTCTCTCTCACACTTTTTTTTTTTGCTTGTACAGCATCTTATGATTGGTACTGAAAACACACTGTCAGGTACTTCTTTATAGTTTCATTTCCCTTTTTCATCTCCATTGCTTTGCAGTGCCCTTGCCCTCTAGAGCCTGAAAAACAAAATTCCTTTCTCAATCAATTTTGTCCTTTGCTTTTCAGCAGGAAAGTGAAATAAACCATACTTTCCTAAATTGCATCTATCAGGTTTCTGCTTTGTAAAGAGGGGTTAGAAGCAGTTGGGTGGTTAATGTCCATTTTTAGAAAAACTAGGTTTTTCGAAATTAATACATGTTACCTCCTATGCACACGTATATAGCGTGTTTGTATATTTAGCTTTTGGGGTTTAACATACTGGTATATGCAACTTCAGAGCTGTCTCTCCACATTGTATCTACATTTCACCCCAGATTATTACCTAACGATGCATTTAAATCCAGCTTCAACCCTGTTTTCAACATCCAAACAGTTGTGGTTGTGTTGACCTTTGTCAGGATAGAGGCAGGAGTGTGTGGCCCTGTTTATTCCTGATCTCTCAGTAGCTTTTGATACTATGGACCGTGGCAAACGTCTGGATCTGCTCTGCAGATTGGAAACTGTGGGCATTGTGTTACAGTTTTCTGTTGCTGTCTGCAGGACAGATAGCAGAAAACAGCATTCTGCTCTGGTTGTGGGGTTTCACAAAGTTGTGTTCTGTCCCTTTAGGAAGCCACTGGGGGAAATCACCCAGGGATTTGAAGTGCAGTGTCATCAGTATGAGATGCTGTTCAGGGGCTGGATCAGTGTCTAGAGACAGTAGAGGATTGGATGAGGGCCACCATTTCCTGTTGTTGTTGTTGTTGTTGTTGTTGTTGTTGTTGTTGTTGTTGTTGTTGTTGTGTCGTTTAGTCGTGTCCGACTCTTTGTGACCCCATGGACCAGAGCACGCCAGGCACTCCTGTCTTCCACTGCCTCCCACAGTTTGGTCAAACTCATGTTGGTAGCTTCAAGAACACTGTCCAACCATCTCGTCCTCTGTCGTCCCCTTCTCCTTGTGTCCTCAATCTTTCCCAGCATCAGGGTCTTTTCCAGAGAGTCTTCTCTTCTCATGAGGTGGCCAAAGTATTGGAGCCTCAGCTTCAGGATCTGTCCTTCCAGTGAGCACTCAGGGCTGATTTCCTTCAGAATGGTGGTTCTCTCACTTCAATACAGCTCTCACTTCAATACATCACTACTGGGAAAACCATAGCTTTAACTATATGGACCTTTGTCGGCAAGGTGATGTCTCTGGCTAAGATCAAGTGTAGTACCATTTCCTTTACTGCCTCTCAATGCTGTCTTCGGAAGATGTTGACTCTGCAGGGCCCCTATCTGCCAACATATATACATTTTTAAAACACACACATTCCATTGGTAAAGCTCCTCCATGCATTCTGATGGTGGTTCTACTCTGTGTCCTCCTCCTCCATCAAGCTAATGTGGTTTTCATTTCAAAGAGGAAATGAAGCCATAGGCCAAATTACTAGGGGAAATGGAAACTCCAGTTTGCCTGGACAAATCAGTTTTAATGTTCCATGTGGGCTGGATATCATTAGGGGAAAGGATAGCTCTGTTCACTTGTACCACTTTTTCCAAAGATATCCATATTCCGGTGGGGGTGGGGAAGAGGGGAGGAAAGCCTGTAGAGGCTTTAATTAACACAAACATAACATATACTGTAAGTTAAAAACTCTTTCAAAATAAAAATGTACACGAGAGGATTCTCACATTGTACACAATATTGGCATTGGGTCAGGGTATATAATTTTATTTTTATTTTTTTGGACAAGATGGTTGAGCAGACAGCTGCAGCAGCTCTTGGATTTTCTTGACTCATACCAGCTGGACACCAGGGTAAGATTCAGGAACAAGGCTGCATTCAGACATGTGGTTCGTTGTGTTAGTTTTACTGGTTATAACGCTAGTGCTTCTGTGCTGATTATGTTCCTTCGAAATTGCAGCACCTGCTTTGTCATAGAACTGTGACTGGAAGAGAGCAGGAATGAATGGACTGTTCTCCAAATGGAGGGGTGAAGAAAGTGAAGGTCCTCTCTGTCCTCTTTAACTTATTTATAAACGGCTTAGATTTAGGGGTGAGGAATGAAGTGGCCAAATTTGCTCAGGGTCATTAAAACAAACAAAAATATTGTGAAGAGCTCCAAAAAGGAATTCTCAAAATCGAGTGAATGTGTTGTAAAATGGCATATGTAATTCAATGTAAACAAGTGTAAAGTCAAGAAGGCGTTTTCTGCAGATGCCGTAGAACAGGCACCCCCAAACTCGGCCCTCCAGCTTTTTTGGGACTACAAATCCCATCATCCCTAGTTGTTGCTCATTGTGTCAGACACTGCTTTCAGCAGAGAAGCAAGACAGTTATGCTAAGCAATTGATCAGTAAAGTATAATATCTGTATATTTACTGTTGTTTGCTATTTGCTGCAAACATCTTACACTGTGGTTAATAGGCTTCTACAGATTTTAGTTTAAAATGAGCCATGAACATTTTTAATGATACTGTTTGCTTTATGGAGCAATCAGAATTTGGAAAGCAAAGTGCGAATCTGCTTATGGGGTCAGAAATTGCAAACCACAATGAGTAGATGTGGTTACGCTGACATAACCGATGTTGGGCATCACAGGAGAACAATGTTTGTCCTGGCTTGGACATTAAATGCTGGGGAAGCAGAAGAACAGAAAAAAGATAATTGTATTCTATCAGCTTTTGACGGAGATCACCAGCAAGATTAAGGGCATGAAGTGAACAGCAGGTTAATTTTTATATATTTCAGTTGAACTGGTACAAGTGAAGGAAGTATGTGGTATGTGGTCTCCTGCATCACCTTGACTTTCCCAACCTACCTATTGGATCACCTCCACATTTGACATTGTGAGGAATGCAGCCAGCTGTTTGATGTGATCTAAGGCCTTGTGTGTGTGTGTGTAACAATATTCAGTTAGCTGCCACACCTCTAACAACCACACCACAATCTTCTCTTTTATTGAATCATCCAATAGAAGGGTTTCCTCCTCTGATGGAAAAACAAAGTGTATACAGCAAAAAATATTCAAGGTAATTTACCTATTTACTGAGGGCTTATTGCTTATTTCTGGTTGTTCTCCAGGAGAACAGGAGGACTCCCCCCCCCCCCGTCCTAAAATTTACTTTATTTATTCATTACGTTTATATCCCACTTTTCCTTCAAGGACCTCAAGGTGGTGTACATCACTTTCTCCATTTTATCAACGCAACAACCCTGTGACTGTCCCAAGGTCACCCAGTGAGCTTCATGGCCATGTGGGACAAGAACCATGGTCTTGGACACTCTTATGACTGCAATACACTCTCTGGGTTCTGGCCCTCATATATATACCTGAAACGTCATAAGCTTTGCAAGCAATCACTAACTTTAAAAGAGCGGCTCTGGGCTGCTTCCAACATATATAAAAACATAATAAAACATTAAACATTTTTTAAAATTCCTAACTCCATACCCTCCAACCTTTCTCCGATTAAAATAGGGACACCCTAATGAAAAGTGGGGCATTCGGAGATTAAATCAGAAGCCGGGACAGCTTCTGTAAATCTGACTGCATGTTGTGGATTTGCCCTTAAGTTGTACAGAACCCTGGTGAAGTCAAATAGCTTCTCAGATTGTCAGAACTGTATGAGTGTTGAGTTAGGGTACCTGAGCACAGTGGTGGAGTGTATGCCTGTGCTGCCCAGGGCGCATGTGCAGGGCATGCCCCCTAGGAAAAGGGGAGCACCCACAAGGGGGGAAAGGTATGGAGGGTGCCCTCCTGGGTGCCACTGTCCAGGGTGGAGACGGGTGGGGAATTTGCTGCCCACTCTCCCCCTGCTCTCTGGCCCCGGATGAGAGCCAGTATGGTGTAGTGGTTAAGAGTGGTAGACTCGTAATCTGGGGAACCGGGTTCGCGTCTCTGCTCCTCCACATGCAGCTGCTGGGTGACCTTGGGCTAGTCACACTTCTTTGAAGTCTCTCAGCCCCACCCACCTCACAGGGTGTCTGTTGTGGGGGAGGAGGGGAAAGGAGATTGTTAGCCGCTTTGAGACTCCTTCGGGTAGTGATAAAGTGGGATATCAAATCCAATCTCCTCCTCCTCCTCCTCCTCCTCCTCCTCCTCCTCCTCCTCTTCTCCTTCTCCTTCTCCTTCTCCTTCTCCTTCTCCTTCTCCTTCTCCTTCTCCTTCTCCTTCTTCTCTGACCCTGGGGCGGAGCTGCAGCCAGGGACGAATGCCCCAGCCTAGGTGCAGCTCCTTCTTGTGTGGAACCAGCCTCCGATGAAGGAGCCTGCTGTGGGGGCACCTGTTTGCCATAGCTGCCAAGTTTTCCCTTTTCTCGTGAGGAAGCCTATTCAGCATAAGGGGAAATTCCTTAAAAAAGGGATAACTTGGCAGCTATGCTGTTTGCATCCCCTCACAACATTGTGCCCGGGGCCACGGCCACCATGCTACGCCTCTGCCTGAGCACAGCCATCATCCTATTTCCTGTACCATATGAGAAAGCAGCTGAGGAAGATAAAATAAAGGGGCAAGGAAAAGCAGAAATGGAGGTGTATTCATATTCATTCCCCTTTCTAAATTATACAGAGCAATAGTTCTCACAAGGCCTAAAATTCTATGGTGTGCTTTCCAGAGTTATAATCCAATATGAGACACAGGATTTAAATACTGAGATCAACAATAATAGTTCCTTATAGTAATTAATTTTCAATTCCTTCTTCAAGTTTAACACTGCTGGTTTTGATGGACACAGTGTATGAGTAATCTTGCTATATTAATGTGGTTCTGCTCTCGGTGACACCGTTTTTTCTTAGCCCCCCCCCCCAAAAAAACCACACTTTGAAATGGCTACGAATGGATTTGTCCTGGGATTCTGTCATGCAGAATTTGGCCCCATAAATCTTTCTATTTCCCAGGTGTTAATTAATCTTTCTCTAAGAAGTGCCTCATTAATTTCACATGGCCAGGAATAGAATTGCAAAACACTAGCTGCCTTACACGTGTGTCTTCCTCCTGGGCTGGTGGTGACTATATGTTTATCTTCCGTTCCACTATACTGTGCCTTTAAATTGTTGGCACCGGCTTCTATAACACTGGCAGCTGGAGTCAGTTTTCTTCAATAACGTTAACAAAGGGAGCAAGGAAGAAGGAGCTGGCTGAATATAAATAAGCATCTGTATGAACAACATTGTACTGACTTCATGGAGCAGCACTGACAATTCATTTGTTATTTGCACCTAGGCTGATTCTGCTTCAGAAGCATTCCACGGTGCTGTGTAATCACCACACCTTTGCCAAAAAAACCTTTCCTCTATTAGCTCTATTGAGACCCAGGATACAGGAGAGAAAAAAACTAATCACAAGACCCAAACAAGATTGTCAAGGTGTTCTTGGCTGAAGCACAATCGAAGCTGTGCTGCAACAGCGCAAACAGTTCTGCTGCCATTGCGAAGATTGTGTCAGCATTTCTGCTGTGAGCTCTTATTTCCAGGCATAATGGATTAACTTGGTGATAGAAATTCACTTGTGGCTGAAACTTGGCAATTGGGCTTCCCAAAAAAATATGCTAGTTAGTTAGTTTGTAATACATAAAACCCTGCAAAATGTCAGTATTGTGATAATATGTTGGTTTTTCTCAGTACCAATTTAAGTTGCACCTTTTTGTAGAATAATGCAAAAAAAAAAAAATAACTGTGGGTAAGTTGCTCATTTTATCCCTTGCCTATGTATCTCCTAGTTTTCAGGCTGATTCACGCATGTCTGTGGGATTTCCCCCAGGGAGTAGGGGAAGACACTGAAGGATAGAGTTGACTAGTTGCTCACTGACTAAAGATAAGAATAGTGCCTGCACATTTTGTACCATATTTCATGTTCTATAAATGCATAGCTGCCAAGTCCCAGTTAGAAAAATACGGGATAAGCAGCGCCGGCAGCGGAATTCTCTTCTACGCATGTCCAGACATGCGTAGAAGCAACTTCCGGTGCCGGCGCTGCCCGATTTCTGGTGCCCAGACATGGGCAGAGCGGCACCGGAAGAAATCCGGGGGAATTACGGGATATTTCGCCATTCGGAATGACAGCGGGAAATGGCTTTAAAAACGAGGGTTTCCCGGGGGAAACGGGAGACTTGGCAGCTATGTATAAATGCTCGAACCTTATACTTTTTGAAATGGAAAGTTGGGAATTCGGAGAGTATGGTTCACTTTGGAGAGTGGGGTGCTGCTTCCCCACCCAATGAGCACCCACAGGGCTGATTGTTAGGTCAACCTTTCACTTCCTGCTGTCATCAAAGCTCTTCTTCAGGTTTTGAACTTGAGAAAAGTTGTATTGCGATGAAGACACAATTCCCATAATAAATAGTTCCCAAATATGCATTTTGCATGAGAGGTCAGGCTTCTGAACAGCCGGTAAAGTGTCAGCAATTCAGAGAAGATTACCTCATCCTCTCAGCCAAGTTTCCTCAACTCTGCCTGGCAACAGACTTCCACTTTTATGCAGGATAGGCTGGGAGAGGATAGAATGGTTTACCTGACAACTGCTGAGTAAAATCCTAATTAACATTTCATCCATTTAATTCCAGAGAGAAAGCTGACGGATGAACATGCCACAGCTTTCCCTCTCTAGGACAGATATAATTCAGAAAAATAAATGGAGCATAGTTGCACACAAACTAGCTGGAATTATCTGTTTTGCTTGCATGTTAGCTTCGGTAATAAAGTTTGGGGATTTTCCCAGATGGGAGCAGGCCAGACCATAGCAATTGTGGTGTAAAGGTCTGCTTCAAATAGCTCCCTCTTGTGGCTGCCTCAGCACACCAAGCAGCTATTGTGCAGGATTTCAGGCCAGGAGAGACAATTAAAAATGAGTTCTACATGGCAGCTGTTTTATATGAATCAGTTTAAAACGACTAAATAAGTTTTAATGACACTAATCTTTGCATATGTATTTGAGATTGTCATAGGGATGGGGAGTGTGTGTGTGTGTGTGTGTGTGTGTGTGTGTGTTTGTGTATGTTTGTGCGTTTGAAATAAGGCCCAGATAAGCCCTGGGCTATGCATTTCTGAACTCAAGAAGAAAATTGCCAAAGAATCAATGGTTGCAACCAGTATGCATGCAGCAAGCGAAAGCATTGACCTCGTCGCAGCTGTTTCATATTGAGTAGTTTTTTATTTGCTGTCTAGAATAAATATAAAAATAAAAAACTTTCTAAAATTTCATTCTGAATTATTATTATTTTGACAGCACAAAAAAGGTAATGCTACAAGGACAATTTGGAAAAGTTGAAAAACACTCCTAAAATTATTCTCCTTCCACATAAATAAAAATGCTTCACTTTAACTTGTGTGTGTTTAGAAACACGGTTTAAAAGAAATACTAAATGAGTAGGTTGCTATACGTCTTTCTAACTATTAAAGCTAATAAAGAAATAAAATGTTCTAACATTTTTGTCTTAGAATAGTCCCATTGTTTAGATCTCAGTGAAGCACTGTGAGTATGGCATTTCCTTGGGTAAATCACCTGCAAGATTGCTCCTTGTACAGTACTTGAAAAATATTTGACAGTCCATTCCCAGAGTAGGATGACACAATCACTTTGATGTGGTTAATTTTCTAAAACTGCATAATGTATTATACTTAGTTTATAATGAGCGAAATTATTGGAAATCTTCAGTAATTCCCACCCCCCTGCAATATTAGGGGTGTAGAAGGTGCACTATATCTTCCAGAATTATTCCCAAGGATAGAAACCCACCTCTGTTTTGCAGACATTAATTCTTCTTATTAAAATGGCCAAAAAATATATAAAATTCCACATGTACCTTCTGCGTGTTTACATAAGGATGTGGTGCTTTATTCCAGGTTCAGATTTATTTGAAGGCTTGACCGATGCAATGTGTTCACTATTGGACTTCCCATGAAGACTGCTCAAATGCTTCAGCCAGTACAAATGGGAGTACATCATCATGAGAAGATTCTATCACAGGGGTCCCCAAACTACGGCCCCCGGGCCGGATGCGGCCCAATCGGCCTTCCAATCCGGCCCGCGATGACCCCTGCCGCCCGCTGCCGCCGCCCGCTCTCACGGCGCGCAGCGCAGCGACGATCTAAAAAATCGCCGAAAATCCTTTGTGCGCATGCGTATGGGCCTCTCCCGACCCGGAAGAGGTCATTTCTGGTGCACTTCCGGGTCGGGGGAGGCCCATACGCATGCGCACAAGTGATTTTCGTCGATTTTCCCCCCGCCCGTGTGCGTGTGCGCATGCGCACGGGCGCGCACTCCCCTGCCCTCCGGCCCGCTGCGCGCGCACTCCCCTGCCCTCCGGCCCACTGCGCGGTCGGCAAGGCGGGCACCGGCCTGGCCTGTAGAATGGTTTCCTCTAACCTTCTGGACACCGGGGCTGGCTTCACCTTTGAGACGGTCCTGGGAAAAGTAACCTATGGGAGGCTTCTCCTCCACTGGTGGGCCCCGGTGGGCTTACCTGAAAGTGAGTAACAATACTCCATGGGGCACTGAGCTCCTGATCTTGCTGCCACTTTAATTTCTCACAGAGCTCATCATGTACTGTCACTCTGGGCCATTGTGGTCAACTAAGATGGATGTGAGATGCAGCCATCTGATGGGTTTTGGGGAATCAGGAAAGGTTCTGCAGGAGTCCTAGGCATTTGTAGCATCTTTTGGGGAGCTAGGTACCCGGAAGCCGACTGAGGATGCCAGGGGCTGACATCATATTCAAGATGTTGGTTTCAAATCCAAGACCAAGCTCAATCGTCTTCTTTCACACCCCTTCCACAGGGCCATTCATTCTGCTGTGAAGGTGGTGAAATACTGGCAACTTTTGGTAAAAATGAGCTTCCCTTTGAAGAAAAGTCCCATCCCCCCACTTTTAACTGAAAAAAGAAGAAGCTTCAATACCACTTCATCCTGATGGAACATAAATTTGCCCCATGTGTGAAAATGACACAGCCATCAATCCACCCCCAGAATGGCCCAGGAATGATGCTGCACCAGAGCACTGTGTTCAAATCCTGCCAGTTGCTAAGGGCCATCTTGAAATGCCACTTGAAATGGTGGCAAAGCTCTCCCCCTCCTGCTTTAAAAACTTAAAAAAAGCAAAGCAAAAAAACCTCTCCTGCCATCTTGACTTTGAAGGTAAGCTTACCTGACACCTGAAAGTTGTGGGTTTTCTAATTTAAGCATACAAAGCAAATGCCATTGTAAAGGAAGAGTCTGAAACATTTCTTGAACACGCATCTGAGCAGCACAAGAGCTGTTGGGCACCACCAGAAATGGACACCAAGCCTAGAATAACAGTGTAAACTTGGGCATATTTACTGTGAATTAAATCCTATTAGATTCAGTGGTGCTGGTAAGTATATTTAAGAATGCAGACTTAACCCAAATGGACCCATGTCCCAGACTGACACAGTCACAGCCAATTCTCTACTTTTGTGATTTGTATCATGCAATCAAGACATGGGTTACGGATGTAGATTCATGGCTGGTCTTCTGCAATCCCTGTAAAGTCAGAAAGCGATGTAAGAATTAGTGGTGCCAGCAAACATTTTGGGGCTTGTAATTCCAAACCTTAAAGAATATGCAAGAGGTATATGAGCCCCCTATCACTCATCAATGAAGAAGAGGAGCCCCAAGTCTTGAGAGGTTCCCCACAGCTGCAATATAGGGAGGCGTTATGTCTGTGAGTCACTGTTCCATCTGGATAGTTTGGGAGGAAAGAAAACTAAAACAGAGTCACCATTCTACTTTTGGATAATCTTTCTAGAGTAATGTCTGAGCAATTAGTGCTCTGAGCTGAAGGACAAAACGACTTTGACAAAGTCAGGCCCATGGGCTAGTGAGTGACAAGTGCGGTGTGGGGGATTTTCAGTGCATGCCTGAAACTGACAGTGATTCAATATAGAAGGGATGCATAGTTTCAGATTGGCATGTGTGATTATCTTCACTTTGTTGGCACTGTAATAGGCTGTCTTTTAAACTAATTTAAAGAGCTGTCCACACGAAGATGAAGTCCCCACCATTTTGAATATCAAGTTAGGACCAAGATTGTAGTGACAGGCGAAGGCCAGCATGTCCAAACCGGATCCTACCTGCTTTGTAATATTTATCCAGTTTTCAAGTGTAATTCTTAAAGATGTAGCTGATATACGTTGCACAGATTTGCTGAAATCCAACAGTTTCAGTTCTTCCCCTTTGCTTTTGGTCTGGCAATAGGATAAAATGTTCAAAAGTCAGTCTAATGCACTATGTGTGGGAATTGTGCTCCAGATTCCACTGCAGAGTTTTGAAACAGATTCAAAAGCCAATGGACTCACAGCTCATGATAAGCTTCAAATCAGCTTCACCTCTTCATTATATTGTATAACATTGATCAGCTTTCCAAGCAGGATGAATAGGTCTCTGCCTTGAGTGTCCAGTTCATTTCATTTTATTTTTTTAAATCTTATTTTTGGTGTTGTTTTTAATATTTTCTTATTTAATTACAGTATACTTTAGTCAAACTATGTGTTAGATGCAAAGGCAGCTTTAATGTACTGTAATTGTGGCCTTGTGTATGGAAAACCAGCCATGGCAATGGATAAAGTGGAGAGGGAAGGAGAGGAGGAGTACTGGATACAGCCTAAATGTGATGCCCTTAGGCCGCACACATTCCACCCTGATTCTATCCACCCATTTCAGCCCTCCTGCCATCCTTTCTTCACCAGTGAAACAGCTCTCTTGATGATGTGCTCCGCTGGCATTTTGGTGTATTCCATCAATATAACGGGGTTGTTCTGCTGGAGCACCTTTTATATTGGCAGTACTGTATATCTCTTCAGTTCTGCCCACATAGCATGGCTTCCAGGAAGTGTACGATTTCAGACTCAACTGTGAATCCAGCCAAAATATATTTCATTATTGTTGAAGGAAGCAATCGTCTTGGCCCCCTGCTCTTTCCAATCCCCACCCATAGTCCCTTGGTCCTTTTATCTATCCCATCAACTGACATTCAGTGTTGTTGTTTTTTAATTTTAAAAACAATCTTTATTTCTGTTCTTTAAAAATATTACATTTCTTTTCCAAAGGGGCATTAACTCCCAAGACTAATCAGCTCCCTCCCATTTTTTTCTGCCCACAGATAGGGTGGAGAGTTTCAGGAGGCCATTTCCACTTGAACCAGATAAGTGGTGCTTTTTGTTAAATTGGGGGCCCAGAATGTAGTGTCAAACCTAGGGCCTTGAAGACAAATTACCACAAGACTGCCTTTTGAAACCACCTCATCTGTTTATGTTAATACTGACTATACCCACAAGCAGACCACTGCACTGTGGTGAATTTCCCTGAACCGAAAGCAGAATGCTACAGATTTCTGCATACCTAACCCAGGGTTCTCATTTTAACTAGACACCATGTACAAAACAGGCACTTCTGATGTTCCTTCCCTTTCCTCCATTGCACCTGCAATGATAGCTATTATTAGAGCACCTTCAATGGATTTACCTCAAATAGAAGCCAATGCTACATTTCCTGGCAGCTCTTGACTTGTGATAAGTCCTGGTTTATTTCCCTGGCCCTTTGATATACACTGCCATCTTCTAACATTCAGTGGCTACTCTGATGCTTCTACTGGTTTCCTCATTCATTCATTCATTCATTCATTCATATTTCTGCATTCCTCCAAAGCTCACATCAGTTGAATGAGAACAGAGACGTACAATGTCTTGGAAAGAAATAACTTTTAGGCAGTGATGTGCATTTGTCCAGCAGTTAACAGAAAGCATACTTCCTTTCAGGACAGGAGATTATGCTTCCCTTCATGCTCTTGTACTGTTCTTTGGGGAGCAAAGTTAAAACTCTTGGCCGCCAATACTCTATAACATGTGTCATACAGCATATGGTCTCTTGTCCGTTTTCAGTGCCAGCAAACAGAATTGCAGCCAGTGTAAATGAAACAATGCATCAGCCGAACCATTAACCTTTGCTCGTACATACTCAGCTCTGAAGTGGATATTATTTATCAAGCGGTGTGCAGGGAAGCATCCTTAGCAGACCTGATTAATATGTCCAATGGCACTACACTAAATAGGTGTGCAACACCCAGTGCAACACACGAAAGGCTAAACCACTGGTGCCTGTTTCCTTGAAATCTCCTCACAAAAATGATCAATATAACAGCAAGAGCATGTCCAGATTCACTTTGCAAAACTGCATTCCAAATAATGTAAGAGGGGAAGCCCACACTTAACCCCCCTTCAAAAGCACACATATACAGTGTAAATTGTTGTGTGTGTTTGCATATATAGGTACAGGCATCTTTTTGAAAAGCATCTGAATTAGCATACTTTTTTAAAAAATCTCAACCATTATTGGCATGCTGTGGAAGAAGGGCCATAAATCATTAACAGTCCATGACTCAAAAGTGCTCCACTGGCACCATCGGGGCTCTGTAATATGCTAACATTTGTCATATTAAACCAATGAAACCCATGATGCCGAGTCATACTTGGAGCTGTTTGATCTGTCATGAAACCTATGCTGAAGCTGCTGCAAGCAGTATATCCCAGAGTACAATGGCTGTAATGAGGATCCTAGTAGCTGGAAGGACAGATTGTGAAGCTGAGGCCACAATACTTTGGCCACCTCATGAGAAGAGAAGACTCCCTGGAAAAGACCCTGATGTTGGGAAAGATTGAGGGCACTAGGAGAAGGGGACGACAGAGGACAAGATGGTTGGACAGTGTTCTCGAAGCTACGAACATGAGATTGACCAAACTGCGGGAGGCAGTGGAAGACAGGAGTGCCTGGCATGCTATGGTCCATGGGGTCATGAAGAGTCGGACACGACTAAACTACTAAACATCAACAACAAAGTAGCTGGTAAAGAGGCTTTGCTTGCTATGCAGCAGCTCCATATGGTAAGGTTCAGCCAAGGATCTGGATTGTCCACTTGTGTGGAGGAGTTGTGCACGCATCCATCTGTGCCCACAAAGGGCCGCTTCATGTGGCCACTGAATGCACATCCACCAGAGAGCGTACCTAGCCTGTATGTGGCAGCACAGAGCTATGCCACATGTCTCATGTGTTCCCTGATAGGCTTCAAACAGTCCATGAATAAAATGCACACAATTACAACGGGAAAGGAAGAATTAAAAACTGCTCTTGCAACTTATTCTCCCACTTCCCTCTCATACTTCTTTTCATGCTCAAAGGCAATGCGTGATGAAAGGAAGCGTTGGCATCCTCTTTCCATGTGCATTTGGAACTTCTCCATCTTGCTACAGAGAACCAAAATAAGCTCTGCATTTACATCAAACCGACTAGGAGTGTACAGCACATGGACCCCTGCTTTTCACCACTTTTCATAACACACCAAACAACTCTCATTCGTTCATTTTTAGGTTTTTTGTTTGTTTGCAGGATCCAGATCATTACGTTTGAACAATTATAAAAGGCAACACTGGCAAAGATTCAAACCAGTTCTTAATTTAGCCCAACTCATTTGTAGTCTTCTTGTGCCCCGTGTGGAATCTGGATGTAACTACAGAAGCAGCTGAATCTCAGTGCAGGCTGGCAGAGGTCTAAGGCTACCGTGATCTATATGAATGATGGCACTCATTCGCCATTAGATATGAAATAGTGCTTTTGACCCTATACAGGTGACATAGCTATGGACATCCAAGTGCTTGCATACAGTAAAATTATAACTGAGACCAGCATTACTAAATATTTTGATGGTCATGTCCATGTCCCCCCACCCCCCAATTCCTTATGTATTTAGCTGTTAATAAATGGAGTTAGCTCCATTTGTATTTAGCTGTTAATAAATGGAGTTAGCTCCATTTATCCCCATACCAGCCTTTCCCAAACCTGTACTCTCCATATATTTTGGAATACAACTCCCACCAGCCTCAGCCAGCAAGACTGGCTTATGCCAACAAGCCGCAGTAACTTTCCAACATTTGAGGGAGAGGGCTTCTCTTTGACTTCCCTTCAACGGTAGAAGATCTTGGGACCTTTTGTATGACTGACATGTGCTTTACCATTGAACTCCGGCTCTTTCCCTAACTACCAGAGTGCTCTGTGTGGTATTGTACAACTCATTTGGGATCTGAATATGATCATTGTTGGGGAAACGAGAGATGATGTATTTAAAGGAGTATCGATCCTTTCATTATTCTTAGCAGTCAGTTCGAGGATTAGCAATTTGTTCTATACAGATAAATCAATGCAGCATAACAACAGAGGGCAAGAGTGTATAGAAACAGTAAAAATAAATAAACCCAATCTTTTTTTAAAAAAAAGAAAATATTAGCTTGATACTGTTTACCTATCCAGAAGTCTATTGATGAAAGATCCCTTCCATTTTTGAACATTTTCTTTGGGTTAGCTCTTGTTTCTTTTTCAGTTGCATGGTTGAATGTGTCATGAAACTTATGTTCAGTATTTTTCACACCTCCTTCCGACTCTTGGGTTTAATTAGTGTGGTTTTCTTTCTTTTCAAACTAGCCTATTGGCTTATATCCAGATAGCACGCTTACTACTTTTAGAATAAACTGTGTGACTGAGAATGATAAACTGGGAGGAAATGGAGGAGACTAGATGAAGCTGGGTCTTGTTTATTATTCTGTGGAAACACTTTTGTTTGACTCTCTATCATATGAAAACTGGTTCACATCCTGTCATGGGCTTGAGATTTGTCTACGTGAGCATAAATCTGTTGGTGGGGAAAATATGGCGCTCCAGATGTTGCTAGACTTCAACTCCCTTAATCCTTGATCATTAGCCATGGTAGTTGAACCTTAGTTCTGTGAAGTAGGCCACAATGTACTATGCCGGCCTTTATGGCAAGGTCCTCTGGCCGCATGATTGGCCTCAGGGAAATCTCAGGGATGGCTATCTCACAATCCTTTGTGGCCGCTCAGGGGAAATACCCAACTGCCACCCACACAATGGGGAGCCCTTTTGCTCTGTGGAGCTGAGGGCCTGCCACGATGGGCCACAACCACCACCCACCTAGAGACTGGGTAAGCAGCCATTCCAAGATAGCTAACAACATGCAAATACCAATAGAAACAACACACAATGTCCAATTAAAACAATCACAAAGTTAAAAATCTAAAAACAGAAACAGCATAGCAGATCATAAAAACATCAGTTGGTTAAGGTTAATGAAAACTGGAATGTTGTTGTTGTTGTTGTTGTACTGCCCTTCATCCGAAGATTCCAGGGTGGTTCAAAACAAAAAATACAAAATGGGAATACAAAGTTATCTTTATGCAGTGACACAAGTTTAAAAGAAAGGGGGGGGGACACAAATAAACCTTCCACAGGAGATTGTTCCACAGTCTGTTGGGTTGTGGCTCCAAAAAAATCTCCTCTCATGCTTCCCAACTAAATTAGCACCCATTACCTCCATTATTTTTACCTGTTGAGCCCAAGTGACTTCATTTGCATTATCCCCATCAAAATGATGGATTTTGTCCATCTGTATCTATTACATGCTGAACTGAGATCTCAAAGACAGATTTCTCCCACAACACTTTTCCATTTTAAAAACATAATAATCACATTATGTAAATAGCATTAAAAATGACACAAAACTGCTGGATCAAAAGTCAGTGGTGATAACTGCTGAAACATCTTTGAAGTGATTCCATTTCTAGCGACAACAGCATCCCAGAGTTTCACATTTGCACCCTGGGTCCCCATATGCTGCGATTCCTCTGCACAAGTCCATAATGCTAATGGAAACCCGTGTCAGCAGGAGCCAGAGGGAGCATAGCACGAAAGTCTGATTTGTAAATATCACTGGATCACTCTGAAGTAGTCTCATTTCTGGCTTTGCCTCAAGCTCTGTTTGAAGGGCCAATTCTGTTTCATTTCTCTCTATTTTCAGCTATTTAGCATAATTAATTTGACCAGTCCAGTAAGAAGAAGGCTTCTTTCTTTAATGCTGCAGCAGTTTGAATTCTTTGGCCCTTATTTCCTCATATATAAAGTGTGGTGCTGTGGTAGTGATGTCAACGGTGTCACACAAAAAGCCAAACGTTTTTGTGATACAGTGTGCTGGTATCCCTGCTGTTTTTCGTCCAGTCAATATCTTTGCTTCGCAGTATTATGTAACAATTAATATATGAAAATGTGAACCAACCACGCAGCACTTCCCACCATCTCACATCCTGCAGCATAGCGGTAACTAATATGATGCATCCCAGCTCTTGGTTGTAATACTACTTCCATCATCCCTGCCCATTGGGGTTGGTGACAATTGCAGTGCACAACATCTGGAGGGCACTACATTGGCCATCCCATTTTTGTTGTTGTTTGAGGATGCAAGGTCTTTCCCCTCTGGCTTTCCCAGTTTTCTCACCTTGGCAACCACCTTGGCAGTCCTGTTTTGTAAAGCCAATGCACTTCCAGTGGAGTTTTGCACCTGAAAATAGGTGGAGAGGGGTTGCTCACGTGCCAGTGATCATCTCTGAGTTCCCCAACTTGGGGATGCTAAAAACGCCTGTGATCCAGTATTATTATTATTATTATTATTATTATTATTATTATTATTATTATTATTTTAAAAATCAAGCTTTATTAATTTTCCAGGAAAGTTACAGAAACAATAAGTGTAAAAACAATAATAACATATAAACAAATATTTACGTAATCAAAATATAAATCCTATGGTCCATGCCTTTTAAGCCTTCCCCACCCTCCACCCTCCCCCTTTACTTCTCAACCATCTCTATACTACGCTATATTTTTCCTTTCAATTCTCTGCAGATTTCTATTTTTAATTTATTTTTCTTTTATACCTCATTTGTTTGAGCTTTTAAAAGGCTGAAAGGGGATCGGTTTTCTCTACCTGGCATTTAATATACTCTGTAAACAGTTTCCAATTTCCCCCTCTTTTATTTTACTTAATTCCTTTAACTTTTCGGTAGTGGCGCCCGCCCTGTGGAACGCCCTCCCATCGGAGGTCAATGAGATAAACAACTACCTGACATTTAGAAAATGAAAACTCCTAAAGGCAGCCCTGTTTAGGTACGCCTCGGTTTAAGTACACCTCGGTTTGAGTATTTTCAGTTTAAGTACTCCGTGGACCCATCTGGAACGGATTAATCCACTTTCCATTACTTTCAATGGGAAAGTTCGCTTCAGGTTAAGTACGCTTCAGGTTAAGTACGGACTTCCGGAACCAATTACACTCATACCTCGGGTTAAGTACACTTCAGGTTGAGTACTCCGCGGACCCATCTGGAACAGATTAATCTACTTTCCATTACTTTCAATGGGAAAGTTCGCTTCAGGTTAAGTACGCTTCAGTTTAAGTACTCCATGGACCGTCTGGAATGGATTAATCCACTTTCCATTACTTTCAATGGGAAAGTTTGCTTCAGGTTAAGTACGCTTCAGGTTAAGTACAGACTTCCAGAACCAATTGTGTTTGTAAACCGAGGCACCACTGTATATCCCTATTTCCCCATCCCTCACATCTTGCGATACCATAAGAAATATACCTGTAAACCTCACCTATCACGAGTTGAAGTGTGCATGCACACATAATCTCATACCAATGACAAACTTAATTGGTCTCTAAGGTGCTACTGGAAGGAATTTTTTTATTTTGTTTCAACTATGGCGGACCAACACGGCTACCCAACTGTAAACAGTTTTCTTGGGCTGATGACCAAATCCCATCATTCACCAAGGCATGTTGCTAAAAGTCCAAAGCAAGTCTATTGCCATAATAATGTCTGACTTTCTCTGATGAATCCTGACTTTTCAGAAGCCTTCAACACATGTGGCAAATTGCACATTGTTCGAGGTAACCTGTGGTTTATTCTCTGGGAGGGGCAGAGGTGCATTTTCAGCTCACGCAGTGGATTTGGACATAAGTAGGATAGTGTTAAATGCTGTGCTAAAATAAAAGAAATGTTGTTTATTACCCCCAAGGTTAATGAAGCACTCAGTGGGGACCATTTAAATGAGAACGAATCCATTTAAGATTATAAGTAACCAATGGTAACTGTGCAAGGCCTACAGGTTTCCTGGAAAGGTGCTAAAAGTGCTTTCTTTCTCTCTCGCACATACAAAATCTAATACTACACAGCGAAGTAAAATTCACTGTACTGTAATGCATTCAAGGGATAGGTACTATTTATTATCTAATCTAAGCACTTAGTACTGGCATCTGCTTACAAATCACCACATTCTGCATTAGGCATCCTTCAAAATATCTGCCCAGATGAATACTGTAGGCATTAATGCAAATATGCTTGGTGAACAGACATGGAACATTTTTGTCATGCAAGTTTCATTGACATGAGTGATGGTCTGTTCCCATAGTCCCTACTAGCACACAGCCTGGGTAGATTAAGAAATTTAATGTTTAGCCTCCCTATTATCTTTTGGCAGGGTTTAGAAATACTGTAAGATCTAATAGCTTAAGGGGAACATGTAATTCTCCCCTCCCCGTGCAAGTTTGCTTCACAGGTTTAAATTCTTATTTTTATGTATTTAGAGATTTGTACCCTGTTTTTTTTTCAAATGCACAAAGATAACTAAATTACTAAAGCCATAAACAGAACAATAAAAAACCCACTATAAAATAAAAACGGGCTAAAACAACTTTAGACACATCACACCACTTTAAAAATTCAGTGGGATAGAAAGCTCCCAGCAGCACCCCTGAAATTTGGACGGGACCGCAACATCTAATAAAGAGGTGTTGACACTTCCTGCCACCAAATCATTAATTCTGATCTAAATTTGGAGTTCAAGGGCTGCATACATCCTAACTAGGGCTAGGCGATAACTGGTTTTCAATATCTTGACATATCACAATCTCTGAAATAAGGAACGAGCTACACAAAGCGAACTGGACAATGTCCTGGCAACTGCTACTACTTAAGTGTCTAAAACTGATAAATGATATTATCAATCACCTCACGGTCACTTTCAGCAGCTTTCTGCTTTAGTTACAATTCTTTATTATTAGGGGGGGGAAAATAAATTAGGATGACCAAGAAAACAGTGATGATGAAACATTTATTTTTACTATGGGGAAAAAGCTGGTGAGGAAATCAGAAGCTATTTCTGAACTTAAAAAAAGTTTGTATGATAGGTCAACTATTACACATTATATAGCATTGTTTTTAATGTTAAACAATCCCCATTTTATATTTATACATGTGATTTAATATAAATTTGATTTATGCATTGATGCAGTGGAAATAAATAAGGTTAATACATGCAAGGTGAGGTTAAAGAAGGGTGATATAAGCAATCATGGCCTCATATGTGCTTTCCAAATGCTATATTAGAAATGTGGCCACATAAACTGAGTTGTCCCTGTTGGGCATCTCATGAAACAGTCATGCTTAAAAACTCCAGCTTGCGTTAGCCATATTGGTGCTCCTGAGGCTCTCGCTCTTCAGGATATGTTGCATTCATTGAACAAAGCTGCCTGGTAGATTTTATAGTTATCTATGAGGACTCCCATAAAAGGCCTGGAACCCTCCACACATTGTACAAAACATGAGATTGTTAAAATGCTCTGAGGCTTCTGAGGTCTGCTGGTGGTACCTGCTCCCGGAGGAGTGTGTGTGTGTGTGTGTGTGTGTGTGTGTGTGTGTGTGTAGTGTTGGGAGGAGTAGGTGCTTTTTATCAGACAAAGCAGATTGTTCTTTCAAATCCCAGCCTCCACAAATTAAAATGCAGGTTTCATTCCACTTCTACATACATGGGGAATACATTAGGTGCTCAGAACTACTTGTATCTGTGATACGAAGCTGTGAGCTGACAGAAAAGTGATAGCAGTTGAATCTGCAAAGAATGAGGGGAAGGAAGTTTTTATGAAGCCAGAAATCAAGGACACCTTCCATGTGTTAATTACCTGAAGAAATTACCAGTATAATGGTCTGCAGTGCTGGCCCTGCCCGTGAAGCACCACTGACTGTGCCTCTGATCCACAAGGCGAGGGTGGGCACCTGCGAGTGGGAAGCCACTGCACTTACAGGTCTATGGTTGAGAGCATTTTTGGGCACCAGGATTTTTAAAGGTAGATTTCACAACTGCCCAATCACCCAGACATTAAAACCCCCAAAACAATAACAAACAAATGCAAAGTGTGCTTGCTGTTTCAGGGTATGCTTCTCCACAGCAATCAGTAGTTATTACCTACTATATAGTGACAATTGTATTTACAGAATAATGTACCACAATTTGCACTCCCAGGTTACTGCGCCTCCCTGCTCTGTGGCTAGCCGACTTCATAGCCATTCAGCAAGAGGCTCCAACACCCTGGTGGAATTCTGAGGGGCTGCATCATCAGACTCTGGCCTGACTCTGCTCACAGCTGTAGTTTAGTAATAATAATATACTAATAATTTATTATTTATACCCCGCCCATCTGGCTTTCCCCAGCCACTCTGGGCAGCATCCAACCGAATATTAAAAACACAATACAGCATTAAACATTAAAAAACTTCCCTAAGTTTAGGTTCTATACTAGGAATATTTTAAGGGTACTTATAAGGCTGTGACAAAGTATTACCTGTCTGAAGATGCAGGTCAAGAAGAGGAGGTCCCAGCCAAAGAAAATAAGGTGTTTTACCATGCTTTGGGAAGTTTAGGTATGGAAACTGAGCACATTCTCCATTTATATAACTTGCGTACCTGCTGTTCCTTACACTGCCTGTCTTCAATTGCTTTATAAACACTTGTGCCTAACAAGCCTAATCTAATCCCCTCCCTCCATTTCATAGACTCATAGAATCATAGAGTTGGAAGAGACCACAAGAGCCATCCAGTCCAACCCCCTGCCAAGCAGGAAACACCATCAAAGCATTCTTGACATATGCCTGTCAAGCCTCTGCTTAAAGACCTCCAAAGAAGGAGACTCCACCACACTCCTTGGTAGCAAATTCCACTGCCGAACAGCTCTTACTGTCAGGAAGTTCTTCCTAATGTTTAGGTGGAATCTTCTTTCTTGTAGTTTGAATCCATTGCTCCGTGTCCGCTTCTCTGGAGCAGCAGAAAACAACCTGCTTAGTGCCCTCAGGATACTGAATATCTGATGGGTGTAGATCTAGAATGATGGCACTTCATCACAAACCTCTGGATGATCTCAGTAGTTTTATGTAGATGTTCATTAACATGTGGGACAAAATAGACCCTGTGGGACCCATAGCATAACTGCCAAGTAGCAGTCTCTCAGAGCAGGCTTCTGGAACTGTCTGCCCAGGTAGGAACACAACCGCTTGAACACAGTGCCCCCAATTCCCACTGTAGTCATCCCACCCAGGGGGTAACATGGTTGAAGCTCCTGAAACTCCTTGAGAGGTCTAGAAGCACCATCCTGGTCATACTGTCTCTCTGCCTTTCTGCTGCCAGAGGTGACCAAAGCAAACTAGGGCACCCAACCCAGCGCGAATCCCAACTGAAATAGATATACAAACACAGTCTCATAAAAAAAAAACATCAAGGATTGAATAGCAGGCATGAGCTCAAGCATCCCGTGAAACAAGGAATTATTAGCAACTGGCCAACAATCATTGAAATCTTCTGGGTGCAGAGTAGGTTTCTTCAGGAGCAGTTAAAAAACTACCTATTTTATAACAGATGGGACCACTCCCTCTTACAAGGGTACATTTATCATCTCCTGGACCCAACCAGTCAATCCCTTCCTGTTTGGTGTAGTGAGCCAAGAGGGAAAAGGGCTGATCATACACTAAATGGGCCACACTAGTCCAAGCAGTTTCGAGTTCACATGAACTGGAAAGCAGTTATCCAAGAAGTCTTCAGGCCTCAAAAATGGATATCCATCAAAACAATATAGGGCAAAATGGTCCTCTGGACACTTCCAGTTCTTGTACCTGAATCACTTAATTTTATAATAATAATAATAATAATAATAATAATAATAATAATAATAATTTATTATTTATACCCCGCCCATCTGGCTGGGTTTCCCCAGCCACTCTGGGCGGCTTCCAACAGAAAAATAAAACACAGTAATCTATTAAACATTCCTTATTTTATTTTATTTTTATTTTACTTCGATCCAGACCAACACGGCTACCTACCTGTAACCAGAACTATTAAACATTAAAAGCCTCCCTGAACAGGGCTGCCTTCAGATGTCTTCTGAAAGTCTGGTAGTTGTTTTCCTCTTTGACATCTGTTGGGAGGGCGTTCCACAGGGCAGGCGCCACCCCCGAGAAGGCCCTCTGCCTAGTTCCCTGCAACTTGGCTTCTCGCAACGAGGGAACTGCCAGAAGGCCCTCGGTGCTGGACCTCAGTGTCCGGGTGGAATGATGGAGGTGGAGACGCTCCTCAGATGCTTTTTGAACATGTCACAGCAGAATTCTGAGAGCTATCTGAACATCAGCAGATGATGCAGATTGCAGAAGTCCCAAATCCCTTGGGAAAGCTCTGCTGGAGACCACAGTGAAGATGCAGTGGTATCAGACAAAAACTGCTTCTTTGTCAATAATGAGAGTGCTAAAGAGGTGTGATCATAAGGAGTTTGAATGTCCCATATGGCTTTTGACTTTTACCTGCTAAAAGGTCTTCATTAGACCTGACAAATGTACCCAATCTAGTATTACTCTTTTTAAAATCCCTAAAGAGTACACCACAGATCATTAGTACAACATGTAAAGAAAGCGATTTTCCACATTCTTAACCTGTGTTTTCATGCATTAATTAATAAATCATGCATATGAATTGCTTAATAGCTATCCTAATTGAGGTACATGTCTGAAATTACAGAAATGTTAGGAAACTTTCTGGGTGGCCCAGCTAAGTGAAGGGTATCAGGGGGAATAGGAAAAGCGCAAAAGACCATGGAATCTTGAAATTGAAATACAGATTCCACATCAAACGTACGTTTGTCATTTTCCAGGCTAAGTTGTCAGGTTATATAGTCAACTTTGATGTGGATTCTGTATTTCAATTGCAAAAACATAAAGCCTATGGCTTCTTCACAGAGTGGTTTCACATAGCAAATCTGCCCCATTCCAGTTTCTTTTTCTTTTTAGTGCTAATTGAAATAAACAAAGCCTTCTCAACAAAATACCAGCACGGAGAATGTGGCATTAAATTTATGGAGGAAGGAAAGAAATGGCTTAGTTGCCCTAAAGGGAATGTGAGGCTGACAGTAGGAACTGAGCAGCGTGTTCAAATTATGGCAATTAAATATAATTGTAGATTTGGTTAATCTGTATCAGGATGGCATCATTCCACTATGTTCATAGGAGCTTCTTCTATAATTCTATGAGCTATATGAATTTAGCAAAGTCTCCTGAAGAAGTTCAGTTCCAGGTCTTAATATCTACTCTAATTCTGCATGCCAATTATGCTGCAGCCAAGAGTTCAAATAAAGGTCTGGGGATCTAGAGGATGCAGCTATCGCTATTAAAGCGCCTCTACTGTAAGCATATAGATAGGTCAGTAGACGGTTGATGGTTTGGTCTTATTATTTTTATGAGCCTGCTGCACTTAGACAAGACCCCTGTGTATCATGATTTAGATGTGCAATGGAATCCTCTTTGGAAAGGGAATTGCAAGTACTTTAGCAAAACATTTGTCTCTCCCTCTTTTTGGCTGAATCCTTTTGACCTCTATATACATGCCTTTAACAATAGTGCGCTATATCTCATCTCTGGCTTCTCAATGTTAAATTTCCATACCTGTTTTTGGAAGCCACACAATCTGACGTGGAATCCTATTTTACTTAGGGGTAAACTGGACAATTGTTATGTATTTTGCCCTTGTATTGTGGATCTTTTTCTTTTCTTTTAAAGAAATATCCAGCTTGGTGGAGCGGGGTAATTTTGATCAGGAAAATGGTGTGGGGTGGGGGGAAGGGGAGAGAAGTTTTAGCTTGGCCCCACCTTAGCATGGCCCCACTCCTGTAGAATTTGCAGTGGGAGGAAAGCTCCCAATGGTGCTAATTCTTCCCCTGTGCTTGCATTTTTAAATTAAAAAAATAGCAACTATGAAAGGGCAACCTACATGGCAAACATCAGATCTAGTTCAGTCCTAATTCCAGGAACATTATGAAAAGTCATTCTGCACAGGCTCAGTTGCACTCTTTTTTTATTGCCTCCTTTCCCTCTTGGATCACTTTCCCCTGGCTCCTGCTAATCCCCTATTCCTTGTTTTACAGAATCCTGGCCCAGAATATGGCAATAATGCAGAATGAGATCAAAGTCCCGTCATGCCCCCCTATCAACAGGATAATTCTTTCTACAGACAGCACATGTTCTTTATTTTAGTGCTATACCTGTGACTGTCTATGTGTCCACAGGATCTGGGTCTTTGGATGAAGAATGCTTGTTACAAGCCCTAATAAGAAGTAATTACTCCCCTTGCATTTCACATGGGGTCAACACAAAATACATGACTTTCCAGAATGATTGAGATTTAGTACCGCTTCTTTTCAGAAAGACCTAAACAAAGTAAAGAATTTACTTACCTTGTTAGGTGCAAATAATGAAATCCCATGCTCCATGGAAAGTTGCCTGGGGACAGCGGGATAGACTGGATCCATTTCCCCAATGTGTGTGTGTGTGTGTATGAGAGAGAGAGAGAGAGAGAGAGAGAGAGATCTAGTCTCAGTGAGGGGGGTCCATAATTGAAGCATCCCTCCCTGCCCTATTCCAGTGGCGCCCTGGCTCAACCCACATTGGAACACCAATGTTACTTGGACCCAAAATAGGCTGTTTCAGGAAGTGGCTTGGATCCACTGGTCATGCTGTTGAGGGTGTTCTCATTGTTTTCAACAGGAAGGGTAATATTTTTTTTAAAGTTTTAAAAAATAAAAATCAAACCCCAGAAATGAATGAAAGAATACAGGGCCTACCTCTGCTCACATTTCTGCCCTGCCATTGAGCAGTTAAATTCCCTTCGTAATCAGTGATAAGACTGCACCCCAAAATCCAGCCTACACATTCTCCCTTAAATGTGGTGGTATTTGCCTTTTACAATCAAAAGTGATTTTCAGTACTCTTATTAATTTCTGTCTAACCATGTGCACAGTAACCTAATCATGTCAAAGCATCACTTTATAGGATATAGTAGAGAAGACTATAGTTTTGCAATACATCTCAGAGCCATTTCCCCTCTCTAAACTTTACCAGACATTGTCTGGTTTAATTTATTTTTATGGCTGGTTCCTTAGCTTCTGGCAAAGCAAGTATTTAAAAAATGAACATATGTTGCATAAAACGACAATGCATTTAAATTAGGCAAAAGTTACTTAGTTTTGACATGTGTTGCCAGCATAACCCTGTTTGTGCAGAATAAAACTATGGTTTGTTTGTTTTTTAAAAAAAACAAACAAACATTATTTTCTTAGGTTTGAGTTCTTCCAGCACTCTGTGTTATGTTTAAAGTTACATATTGGAGGAAAAAAAGAAGGGGGGTATCTACAAATCAGTCCAAGGCACATTTTTCCTCCTTGCATGTAGAACCCATATATGTTTAAGCATAAGTGCAATGATTTGTACAGCACATACATTTTTGCTCTGTACAAGAGAACAGTAATAAGAAACTGGCCTTTTACCTGCAGACTTAACATCTGAAAAGAGACGAGAAGGAAAAAAGACACAGAAGAGAAAAGAAGAGGAAAAGTTTTGGCAAAACGATAATTCGTTCAGATGTTGTTTAAACATAATAATACTTGATCTGGGCTTAAACTGAGTGAAAGTTATTGGACCATTTAGCTCAGAAGCATCTACACACACTGACAGCAGCTTGCCAGGTTTCCAGGCAGGGATCTTTCCTCCAGAAAGGCCACAACCTTTCCTGGCGGTGCCAGAATTGAGCCTGGGACCTTCTGCATGTAAATCAAGCCTTTTGTCATGGTCAAAGGAATGGCTCTGGCGGCAAGGAGCAACCTTAAGTATTGATAGCTGGTTAGAGTAGATAGTGGTCATGGGTTAACACAGACACACTCTGATTGTATGCTAGACTGTGATGTAGTTGTTAGTACTGACAATGACTTTTATTTTGCTTTTTTTGTTCTACAGTGTGCCTGACCCTGCAGTTGCATACCAAGCCAAACCATTGTTTACTTTCACGCTGAGATCATTTCCAAGAGATCTTGGACTCTTTGGTGTTGTTCACATTGAGCTGTAGTACTGGAGAGCAAAGTATGACTTCATTATTTTATGCTTAAACACATTCATTTAAGCAGAAATGTATTTTTCTTTTTTGGCAAAATCAAGAAACCTAGGTCCCTTCACAACTTAACATACTCCTCACACAGAGATCTTATCTGGATAGAACAGTTTACAGAGAGGTAGCTGTAGTTGTCTGTTGGAGGAAACAAAAAACAACAGATGGTAAGATTCAGACTTCACATCTGGCAGTGGAAGCATCTCTGCAGCAGAGTCTTCTGGAGATGTGGCTTCTGGTGGACAGGGAAGTGACTTTTGTTGATTCATCTTCCTCTCTGCAGCTCTTGGTGGCATCATCCACCCTTCAGTTGAGGAACCTTTCAGGACAGTGAAGGAAAGTGGCACTGCAGGGGGAAGGCAGACAGGCAAATGTTGTCTCCTCCATCCACCATCATGATCCCTCTTGCTGGATCTTTCCATCCATGGACGACTAAGTACGTAGCTGAAAGTGAACAAGGAAAAACAAGCTGCTTGAAAGAAGAGGAGCATGTCTTGGAGATCTGACAGATGGACGTAACAAAATGGAGTAGCGTATGGAAGTACTGAAATGCGCCCGAGCAGCATGTTAGTCGAGAACAATCAGATTCAAATTTGTATTGTTGAAGCTTCCATGCTGGTAGTTAAACCTTACAACTTTGTGATTTGGTGGATGAGTCAGATGGCAGATGAGAGCCAGAAAGTAGAGCGTAAACCACAGATGCAGCATAAGGAAAAGTGAAACAACTCACAATGATGGTTTCACTTGTGATGTGACTGGGGAAATGATTGTGACATTAAACAATACTCCAAAATATGTAAGAGAAACCATAAATAGCACCAGAAGAATCGCAGAGTATTTCATTACTCATCATTGAACGTAATTAAATTCTAATGAGATTAAGAAATCTCATGTATGATAAACATTAATTATAATTGTACTTGAAGTCCTAGAGTCCAGAGTGAATCTGATGGAAAATGTAGCAGCTCTGTGAGGGGAGGAGAAAATGAATGGATGTTCACTTTTTCTCTCTGGCAGTAGAATTATCTATGTCTTGCCCCTGAATCACATTTCCGGCATCCTGGCATTTAGGGAAAACTTGAGCTTGATCAGCATATAAGGCACTAATCTTTCTTACCATTATATAGTAAGTGAGATGAGGGTGGTCCTGGGTTCAGATTCCCCTGAAGTTATTATTTATTATTATTTATTAATTCTTTTTAATGACAATGATCTTGAAAACAGTTTACAATAATAACAAATCAGTTATTGTTTATGAAATTTCTATACTGCCATTTAGTTTAGGATTATAGGGCAGTTTACAGCATAAAAAGCAAAAATACATTACTCAGTAGCAAACAGAAACATCAGCTACTCACCCACACCCAGCAGTTTTAAAGGTCATAGATTGTTTAATTAATCAAAAGCCTTGGATAAGAGCAATGTTTTTGCCTGGTGCCTAAAAATATGTAATGAAGGTGCCAGGCGAGCCTCACAAGGGAGAGCATTCTACAAGCAGAAAAGGCCCATTATTGTATGCCACCCTCTGGACTTCTCGTGGAGAAGGTACATGAAGAAGGGCCTCAGATGAAGAGGAGGAGGAGGAGTTTGGACTCACCTTTCACTCCTCTTAAGGAGTCTCAATGTGGCTAACAATCTCCTTTCCCTTCCTCTCCCACAACAAACACTCTATGAGGTGAGTGAGGCTGAGAGACTTGAGAAAAGTGTGACTAGCCCAAGATCACCCAGCAGCTGCATGTGGAGGAGTGGGGAAACGAACCCGGTTCACCAGATTACAAGTCCACCATTCTAAACCACTTAACCACTACACCACACTTAACCACTACAATTTAAAGCTGCAGGCATCAGTTGTCTTGGGATGGGGCACTTCTCCTCCAGAATCATTGCTGGATGAGCAATATTGTATGCTAGAGTCCAGCTAGACCTGATCAGAATGTTTGACAGGAAGTGTTTTCTCTGGCTATGGTCTGAAGATATACTTTCATTTATTCCATAGCTATGGCCTGTATCCAATGCTCTAGCTCTGCTCAAGCAACAGAATTCAGTGCACACACCTGAACTTCCAGTCCCTTCCAACCCAATGTGTGTCCTTAAAATCAGCTCCAGAGAATTGGTGAAGTGCTGTTGTATGAGCGACCCAACATAAGAGCAGCAGGCAGAACCAGATGCCTGTTACCCTCTGCTTTTCAAAGTCACCTTAAGACTGGACTTGCACTCTCTTCTGTTTCATTAAGAGAAAGTGCAAAGGAAAATGTAGTCCATACTTATTATTTATTTATATCATTTTCCTTAATTTTCCAATAAAAACAGCCAATTAATATATCCATAATCATAATCCAATTAAAAACAATAAACTAAAATAATAAAAAACCAAATTACAGTCCAAATTATTAATTGCAATTAATCCAGAATGCGGCAGCCAGACTGGTGACTAGGAGCGGCCGCCGGGACCACATAACACTAGTCCCGAGAGACCTACATTGGCTCCCAGTACGATTCCGAGCACAATTCAAAGTGTTGGTGCTGACCTTTAAAGCCCTAAACGGCCTCAGTCCTGTATACCTGAAGGAGCGTCTCCACCCCCATCGTTCAGCCCGGACACTGAGATCCAGCGCCGAGGGCCTTCTGGCAGTTCCCTCACTGTTAGAAGCAAAGCTACAGGGAACCAGGCAGAGGGCCTTCTTGGTAGTGGCACCCGCCCTGTGGAACGCCCTCCAATCAGAGGTCAGAGAGATAAACAACTACCTCACATTTAGAAAATACCTAAAGGCAGCCCTGTTTAGGGAAGTTTTTAATCTGTGATATTGTAATGTATTTTAATATGTGTTGGAAGCCGCCCAGAATGGCAGGGGGGGGGAGCCAGCCAGATGGGTGGGGTATAAATAATAAATTATTATTATTATTATTATTATTATTATTATTATTATTATTTCTGGGCTCCCCATAGTCAGGACCTCTTGAAGTATATCTCCTTCTTCTTGTTCTCACATTTTCCACATTCCGATCTTAAAGCTTTAAAGTTCTCCATCCCTGACTATGCGATTCTCAATCATGTCAGAAATCATATATCCTTTCATCCATCGAACACAGCTTTATTTGTACATATGTATTTTTCCAACTGTCTATTTGCCAGTGCAGCTTTTCCTGACTTCATTCCAATGTTCCAATCCGGGCTGTTGTCCAAGTCTATCGTTTAGAGTTTAATGACGCAAAAACTCCCATGTTGGTAAATTAATCCAATCCAGGCTGTTGTCCAAGCCTGTCGTTTGATGTTACACATACTGTTTGCAATATTGCAATGTATATGAACTGTATTCCACAGATATAAGTCATTTGGTGATCAATCAGCTTTCGGAGACCACACAATCCCGCCTTCTGGGCCCTAGAAGAGGGGCTGCTAGACATCCATTTGGCCTTCTCTCTTGCTCATAATGAAGAAATTCTGCAAACAGATGCACTGAATGTTATCCAAAATTATTGACACAAGTCACTACAAAGTCAGCCAACAAGCATCTCTCACTTCCCTCAAAAAAGGGAGGAACTCTCATTTTTCTGTGCTGCATCATATTAACAAGCGCCATCTTGTTTCTTCCTTTATCTTTATCAAGACTTTCAAGTCTGAGTAAAGCTGCGCAATTGAATACTTAATTATAAATAAAAGTCCACCTGTACTTTAAAACAACAACAACAGGTTTCTTAATTAGGTTTGGCATAGAAAAACAATTGTATTGAGAAGTGAAAAAGAACATACTGATCACCTCCGCAATCCAAACACCATGATGAGAATCTCTTTGAAGTCCGAGTTTAAACACCAGGGATTTTGCAGTTCTGCAGTTTTCCCCCCAAGTCTTCTTTGGTCCAGACAATGTCTGTTTATTGTCCAAATCTAATTATTTTATCAAACAGATATTCCTGGCTATGAGAGTGGCTTTGGAGAGTGCCAGCCGTGTCGTGCTCTGGGACCCAGTGTCCTGCCGCTTGCACCTTGATGCAAGCTGACAATCTCGGACAATCTGTGGGTCTACGAGACAGTCCTCCCCCACCCTGGGGAGTCTGCCAGGACTAAATACCCCCATATCAGCCCTGAATTACTGGCACGGCTGAGGTCCGATCGTATGGGATTCAGCCATTTCTCACCGCCGGAAACAGGAAGCCCATGCTTAGTATTTATTTTTCTTTCAGTAGAATGTAAGAAAACACATTGCCAGTTTCATAATTAGTAACTTTGTAAAAAACTAACTGGATTCGATCCTGACAGTCATACTTAGAGTAGATATCAGAGCTATTTCCTCTATATTCATCTGGATCCAACTCACCCTCCTCAATGCTTGCAAAATATTTTGAGTAACCGAGGCAGGCATGGCTCACCAGAAAATTATAATAATAGCTCCATTCAGCACAGAACACCCAGGAGAAATGCTGAGCTCTGTTGAAATGCTCCAGTTGCATTGCATAGTGTCTGGAATACACTAGGTTAAGCTGTTCCCTCTGATGTTATGTGACCAACCATAGTCTTATGGCCTATAAAATAGCTTGTGAAACAAGCTTGCTTTAACCTAGGAATGCAGGTTGCTCAGTTAGGACTTGTTCCAGTCATTACAGGTCTTCTGCTAAGATAGCAGTGTAAGATGGTGGAGTGTATGGGAAGCATTTAAAAAGATCTTTTGGTAGTCTTACCACAGGTTGGCTAAAAAAGAAGCCATAAAATAATAACAGCCCATGCAGAACAGGCTGTATTATACTGATTGCTGAGGCCAACATTTCTAAGCATTAAAAAAGGCAAAGAACTATACATGTCTCATATACAACCTGTTAGTACCTCCCTCCAGCCCACTATCCCACCCCGCAAAGCACATATGTATACAGTGTTCTCCCATATGAAATACTGTGTTTTTATGCATTTTCCCATAAACCAGCTTCAATCTGAATTGAGGAAAAAAACCCCAATCTAGCTGCGTTTTAAACTGGTAAAGTGTACATAGCCAGAGATGATGCAGTTTTTCATTCTACCTGGGGCTTGCTAATTTGTGTACCAAAAAGAGTAACATTTGAGATTTGTGCAAAATTTGAGATTTGTAAGGGGGGGGATAGAAACGGGGGGGGGGACTAATACAGATGAAAGCTTTTCTTAATTAACCCATTCAATATATTTATAGCACCGTTCTTAAATTTTTTTGCGCTATGGTCCTGTAATTAATACTGTGCAGGACACAGCGCCACCCGGGATGCGGGTGGCACTGTGGGTTAAACCACAGAGCCTAGGGCTTGCCGATCAGAAGGTTGGTGGTTTGAATCCCTGCCATGGGGTGAGCTCCCATTGCTCGGTCCCAGCTCCTGCCAACCTAGCTGTTCGAAAGCACGTCAAAGTGCAAGTAGATAAATAGGTACCGCTCCGGTGGGAAGGTAAATGGCGTTTCTGTGTGCTGCTCTGGTTCGCCAGAAGCGGCTTAGTCATGCTGGCCACATGACCTGGAAGCTGTACGCTGGCTCCCTCGGCCAATAACGCGAGATGAGCACCGCAACCCCAGAGTCGGTCACGACTGGACCTAATGGTCAGGGGTCCCCTTCACCTTTACCTTAGGACACAAACTTTAGCCTTCATACTCCTTAATAGAAATCTACTGGACTACTGGCTGCAGACTTTCCCAGTTCCCTTTGCAAACCTGGCTAGAACCAATAGCCAGGCTATAAATCAAAAGCAGATATTACTTATTAATATCTGGAGGCTACCCTGTGTAATTCCAAGTGAGGTGTTATAATTAATGAAAAGAGTAGTCTAAATTCAAATGTGTATCTGCTACCTATTGGTGTAATATACCCATAGTTTTTTTATGGCCTATTAGATTATCAGAAGGCATCTGTAAAAGAACTAATCTACTGGTGACGATATAAATCTTGAAGGTTAGACTCAAACTTTCACCATTGAAATTTATGGCTTTATTACTATTGATATTAAATATTCTTGTAACATTTGTTACTTTCCAAGGATGCCTTGTTGCATCTTACACCCCACTTTCTATTTGCAGGTGCCTTCTTGAATTTCACCTATGGGCAAATGTATTCTATAGTGGATCACATGAGTAAGTTCCAGTGAGTTCCACTAAACTTTTTCTATTTATTAAATAAATAAATAAATAAATAAATAAATAAATAGTAAGCATGCTTAAGGATTGCAGCCTTACAGGCCTCAAGTTATGACCACTGGAATAGACTTGCTATTAGAATTCTGACATTAGTCGAACACCAATCCTGCACACTTAGGGCTGTATCTAACAACACCATCCCATTCTTACAAGGACTTCTGTTTGCACAGGAGACCCTTCCCTCTTCTCTTGCTGTGCCTCCTCTCACCTATTTGGGTGATGCACAGAGGCAGGGAGGAAAGGGAAGGGAAGTTCTGTTGTACAAGTGGAGGTCCTTTGAATAGGTGGGGCAACTCTGTTGGATACAACAACCCTTTTGGACGTTACCCCAGAAAGGCAGAAGAAGCATAATGTACTTGCTGACTCTTCCACAGCTTTGCCCCCAAATGTGAAGCCACTCTTTAAATCTCTGATTTTTGGAATGAAGCAGTGAAGACAAATGGTCTCTTTTGGTTCTTCTCCAGTTTGTTGGGTCAAACCTGTCTTATGCTTAGCTGCCAAACCCCCGGATTTTAATCCGTTTCCCACTGTTTTCCCGAATGGAGAAAAATCTCGGAAATCCCCCGGATTTCCTACCTGCCAGGGAGCCTCCATTTTGGGTGCTGCTCTGACCATGTGTGGGCACCAGAAAGAGGGCAGAGCGGCACCAGAAGTCGCTTCTACGCATGCCCGGCAGCCATGTTGGTGGTGGCTGCATGGCGGCGGCTGTCACCAAGATGGCCGCCACCATGCGGCCACCACCAAGATAGCCACCGGGCATGCGTAGAAGCGACTTCCGGTGCCGCTCTGCCCTCTTTCCGGTGCCCACACATGGCCAGAGCAGCCCCGGAAATTGCTTCTACGCAACTTCCGGTGCCGCGCCGCTGCTGATCCCGCATTTTTCAGCGGGAGACTTGGCAGGTATGGTCTTGTGGCCTGCCAGGATTGTAAGATATGACTCTTGAGAATGCTACATTTATTCCAGTGAATAGCTTCATTCTTTATAGATGTTGGAACACTGCATAAAATATCACTTGCTTTTCTTTTGCTGATCCAGGTATTTCTGAGCATTAAAAGGGACAACTAACTATGCATATGTCATTTACAACGTATTAGTCCCGCCCCCCTACAAATAAAAGAGAATCTCATTCAGACAGTAGTCAGGACTAATAGTAAGATTCCTTGTTCAAATGAGGCAGTGTACACCCTCCTACCGTATGTGCTCCCACCACTGGTGTGGAACAGGGTGTATGCATGATGCTGGCCACAGTTTGTATGAAATTTTGTGGTTTGCTGCATCTCTCCCCAAACGATCTTCGATCCAAATTGAAACTGGGTGTGTTTTCAACCAGTGATGTGTACAGAGTATGAGATGCTGCAATTTAGTATTCTACCCAGGAATTGTTAATTCTTGTATCCGATTTGTTGAAGAAGAAAAAAAGACAGAGAAGGGGGAAAAACTAGTCTCAATGAAAGCTTTGCTTAATTAACTCACTAGCATTCTAGCATTTTTCCCCTCTGCTACCTGCTTACATTTTCTTAAAACAGACACACACACAAAAACCCCACTACAAAAATATCCTGACCTTGGTGTGCAACTGTAGCACTCATCCTACGTTAAAACAATCCCAACACCTGTTCCTTTGTCAGGTTCCACAAAGCTATCTGACTAATAATGTGATGGGGCTGATGGTAAAATGAACCCTTTTGCTATGTGAATGTTTTTGATTGAGTAGGATGCACCATGGGACATGCTGCAGTTTGTGGGACAGCATGAAATGAAGGGGGAAACGTTGGATAGAAAAAGAATAGAAACGTGTGTTGGGTGCCAGCAACACAACCAAAGCAAGAGTGAAAGATAATTTTTATGTTTTCAGGGTGGGATTCTGTTGGAATAGGTTTATACAGTTGCATCTCCCATAAATTTAGTTTCTACTAAATTATGTGCTTATGTTGCTGTGATTGATCTACTGGGTCCCCTCCCCCCCATTTTATTTTAATCTTATACATAAGAGGCTGTTCATCTTTTGTAAGAACTGGTATCAACTCTCTGATTAGAAAGCTGCAAAGTGCTATGCAATCTGGAACATCTTAGATCTGGGTCAAAGCACGTCACAACTTTCCCCAACCCCAGATCACTGGCAAGGGTGACCATTGGAACTGGGAGCACTTTGCTCTGAACCTTCTGCTCGACATTAATATCAGTAGAAAATCAAACAAAACTAGAACTTGGAAGTAGAACTAAGAAACCTCTTCTTTTGCATATACTAGGCCATACACCTTCAGATCTTCCAGTCTGAACTCAGCCCAGCTCAGCTATGTAGTGTGTCCTGCCATTTGGACAATTCTGAAAGAGAATGGATTAAAAGACCTAGTAATAATTATATTGCTACCAAAAACTGAGAACTCTTGTCTATCTCAGAGCCATATGTACAATAATATCCAAATCCAATTGCAGTCATCAGCAGTCGTTAACAGCCATCTACAGGTTTACCACTCCCATCAGCCCATCACCCATTCCCCCCAACCACACCCACCCTCTGTATATACATAAGGGTCTGACGCTTCTGTTTCAAGTGTATCTGAAGAAGTGTGCATGCACACGAAAGCTCATACCAAAATAAAAACTTAGTTGGTCTTTAAGGTGCTACTGAAGGAATTTTTTTTATTTTTGCTTATGAAGACAGTGAGTCTTCCCCAATCAATTTCTTTTCTTTTTGCAAATTGTGACACAAATGTGCATCCTTGGTCCATTCCTGAGTGTTCTTTTTTGATTTGGCCTTTGCAATGCTTCTGTTTTCTTGTTCTCCCTTCCAGAACAAGAAACACAAGGAATTATAGCAGTAATCCCACCATGACTCTGTTGAGCTCTTCCAATTTTGAGAGACTGGTAATAGGTGTTGAGATGATAAATGTGGTGGGAAAGTTGCCCACAAGGAAAAAGACCCCCCGCAAAGTATTGCTTGCTGACTCATTAGTTCAATCAGTGTCTAGCAATGAGTAGTTTCTTCTGCATCATAAAAGGGTTGAAATGGTGACTTGCAAGTTTCTTATGACCTGGCAATCCTCTTTTTAAAGTAACAGAGCCTCTTCTAATAGAGGTTAATAACTTTCAATTCTGTCCTCCTCCACCTACTCAAAGGCAAAAAAGAAAATGAAAAGAAAAGAAAACTGCAAGAGAATGTCTTCCTCTGTCCTGAAATATAGTGAAAAGTGGTAGGAAGAAAGGAATGCTTGATGGGGTAGAAAATGGCATGGTTCAGAATTCCCAATTATGGCAACAGAGGGCAGATAAGAGCACTGTGTTCTTAAGTAGTGATCAAACAGCTTCTCTGAAGAATGGCAATACCTCAGATAGACCCTCGAAAGCAAGACCTCACAAAATTATTACCGCTATATTCCTTGAAGAGCCCTGGCAATCCCGTCAAAGAAAGAACGAACGATTGCAACTTGGTTGTAGCCAGAACAAAAACGTTTGTAAGTGATTCCATTAACCTGCAGCTTCTTCAATGCAGGGTTCTTCCTTCAGAATCATGGCATGGGACAGAAAAATGTTGAGCACTGTGTACTGTTGGAGGATATCCAGAAAGTGACTGAAGTGATGTGCCAGTGACGCTCTGGTGAGGTCAGAGTGTGGGCACGGCTAAGAGAACGAAGCATCGCTGGACATGTGTATGAAATGCTAGTTCTTTATAATGTGAGATGCTCAAGGCCAAAGCAAAAGGTAATGTGGCCTGCCTGGAAATTTGATAAACAAATACGAAGTATGTTCCATTGTATTCTTCTTGCAAAGTTTTATAGCGAAGCATTTCTAATTACTGGAAGGCACTCTAGGGCTCGGATAATCAAATAATTTACACCTAGATGCTTTGACAGCACTCGGCCTTTGGCCTTGTGCCTAACACCACAATAAAGCGTAAATCATTACAGGGTGATTCACACACTGTCATGTCTTATTGCTTAATTAATTTGTCTGAAATCACTTTCTCTAAGAAGTCAAGGCAAATGGGATGTGTTGTATGCATTTCTTTAACAAAAGGATCAACACATAGCCCCCACACTGTCATGTTAAATGAAAGACTCTTGTTTCAGTCCTTCATTATTAATTTTGGAATAAAGAATCTGCATAGCTGAGTTGAAACACAGTTACAAGCACCCATCATGCATATTGCTCATGATACCATTAGAGTTTTATTAACAGTATTTTATTATTTACTGAGGTGTAAGAGGCACCTTCTTCAGTGGGACTGCCTTCTGTGCAAGTGCTATTAGGACCAAAGCTTTAAATTAATCTTGCAGCCACTCAGTCCTTCCCCCTGGCCAACCTACTCATCTTTCCCCACTTTCCCATGTGTAGGGTGGTCATGTATGCCTTGCCAAAAAAATGAGAAAAGGTATCACCAAAAACATGAAACAGGAGGATGCAGATTTGCACAAATTTTGTTTAGTCTGGACACTGAGCTCCAGCTTTGAGGGCCGTCTGGCAGTTCTCTCACTGCAAGAAGTGAAACTACAGGGAACCAGGCAGAGAGCTTTCTTGGTAGTGACGCCTGCCCTGTGGAAAGTCCTCCTATCAGATGTCAAGGAAATAAAGAGCTATACAACATTTGAAGTCAGTCCTGTACCAGGAAGTTTTTAATGTTTGATATTTTATTATGTTTTTATGTGTGTTGGAAGCCATCCAGAGTGACTGGGGCAACCAAGCCAGCTGGGCAGAGTGTTGTTGTTGTTGTTAGTGTCAATGTAAACATATGCATGGGACGCGGGTGACGCTGTGGTCTAAATCACTGAGCCTAGGGCTTGCTGATCGGAAGGTTGGCGGTTCGAATCTTGCGACGGGGTGAGCTCCCATTGCTCGGTCCCAGCTCCTGCCCACCTAGCAGTTCAAAAGCACGTCAAAGTGCAAGTGGATAAATAGGTACCGCTCCAGTGGGAAGGTAAATGGTGTTTCCGTGCGCTGCTCTGGTTTCACGCTGGCCACATGACCCAGAAGTTGTACGTCGGCTCCCTTGGCCAGTAAAGCAAGATGAGTGCCGCAACCCCAGAGTCGTCTGCGACTGGACCTAACGGTCCTTTAAACATATGCATACCTACTGTGATTTAAATGGAAATGCAATACTGTACATCTCACCATAGTGGAAAAATGCACACCTGCCCAGTTTACCTGTCCAGGTGTTATCTGTTGATGGACAACTTTAAGGTTCCTGCTCTCCTTTCACATGGTTCTTTATCTTTCAACTTGACTGGATAGGTGTTGGAATAGAGGACTGTCCTCTATTAGACCTTCAGATAATGACCGCAATAAAGTAAGGCACATGACCCTACTCACGCGCTTGAATGCTGCACAAGCTGCTTTGTAGGTCACTGTGACTATTGTGGATCTATAATATTGAGGTACTGTATCTTGAAATAAGACAAAGTGCAAGAACATCCACTTGAATTATTTGAGGGTTGTCCTCAAGAGATGCTAACTGTATGTGACACTCCACAGTCCAGGATAAAGGCTATATAGGGTATGGTACAGAAAAATCCATAGATAAAGGAAAGAGAGGAGAAACAAAGGAACACTGGAATCTTCCTTATACTGAGTGACACCACTGGTCCATCTAGAATAACATTGTCTGATCAAGTGCTGGTTCTCTGGGGTTACAGGCAGAGAACCATCCCCAGCCCTACCTGCAGATGCTGGGGATTGAACTGAGCACCTTCTGCATGCAAAGCAGATGCTCTTACGGTACCTACGCACACTCCCCATGCAAAAGTTCTGACAAAGGATGAAGTGGCCAGCAGTAAGAAGTGACTGATCTTAAAAGCCTTTCAAAGTGAAACAGTTTGCGTGTGGAGACCCTTTAACCTGGCCTAGAAATAAATTCAGACAGGACTCAAATTTTGGTTTTGGCAGAATTTAGCCCACAACTTTATTGATTACAAATCAAGTGAGTGGTTGCATAGGCTCTGGTTCGACTAGCTACCTGCAGCCCTGCAGGCAGCTCTGACTCTGGGCACCAACCGTAAGTCAGCCTTGGGTGAATTCACCTGGGACAGAGGCAGGCAGAGGTGTCTGCCACGCCTCCACCCAGCTGAGCCCTTAACTCAGGCTCAGGGTACAACCCTGCACAGGGAAGACCAACCATGAGTCCTTGGATTCATTCTTAAAGGAATACCCAACGCATAGGGATGGCTAGGCATCCTGCCACCCCTATTAACAAGAACCAGAGCCTATCCGCAACCTTACAAGTTGTGACGATTTGCTACATGGCAGGCGAAACCCAAATGGCACCAGCCAATCAGCCAAGTGGGGAAAATTCCTGCCGTGCCCCTGTCCCAACGACAGGTGACACACGACGGCATAGCAAGGTCAAGCGTGCAAGCCCTAAATCATAGCTGCCAAGTTTTCCCTTTTCTCGCGAGGAAGCCTATTCAGCATAAGGGAAAATCCCTTAAAAAAAGGGATAACTTGGCAGCTATGCCTAAATATAGGGAGAGGTGGGCGGGTGTTCCGATGCACTGAAACCCGAAAGAGAAGCTCAGGGCCACGTGCAGCGAGTACTGGTCCCTGGAACTGCTTTGATTGGCATCCTGCTAGCCCAATTGCTCCCGGGTTCGAGGGACCACCAATAGGGTGTTCTGGCTGCTCCAATGATCCCACCCACAACACAAGGCCTGATTGCCGGGTCCGACTGCAACGCATGCCCTCTGTTTAGGAAGGACCCAATTTATGGAGGCGCTTACAATTCAGGCGTGCTTCAGGTCTAAAAAGCATAGGGTGATATCCAATTATGTCATACTCAGGGAAGATCCATTGAAATCAATGGGCTGAAGTGCATTTATTAGACCCCCCTATTATGCTGGGAGCTCTATGCAGACTTTGTTTTACTTTTACTGCATTGAACCATCAGAGGGTGATGATCTAAAAATGGCATAGAGATAGGAGCATTTACAGTATTCCTTTCTCCCTGTGCCAGTTTCCCTAAGCAAGCCAGATACTAAAGTGTTACTCTTGCAGAAGAAAACAAGGAGTTATTTGGGGCTAATTCTTTTTTTACTGTACCATTTGCAAATATTAGCATCCCCAACCACTGCATTTAATAAAAGCAAACAAACAAAAATGGCATATTTCTCTACATAGTGTACAGTTTGGCCCTTAGGAATTAGGTTTTTAAGACAGTGTTTACATAACAGTTGTGATTATATAGTTAAGGCCATTAACAGGAAGGCAGGAGGAATGTTTCATGTGAGAGTCCACTGTCAGAATAACAAGCTGATGTCATAGAGGACTGCAAATAAACATCAGATGTGAACATCCTTCAGTGATTATCTCCCTGGGATAAATCTAAACCAGAGACCTAGAATTTGGAAGCTTTTTATCGCACAATCAGTCCTTCAATTGCCCAGGCCTCTTGATTATTTTTTTATTAACAGCATTATGAATGCAAACAACATTTTGGTCAGTAATAAAAAGACACAAATGTGCTCTAAGCTTGCAAGAGTTTCATTTCTTTCTATTTTTTTTAAACTATATAGGTCAGAGGTACTGAGCTTATATTTAAAAATAAACACCTGCAAAATGTAGATGTTGGCCTCTGTTTCCCCTCTGTTTCACATGTCAGCTAAAAATTGGACATCTGGTAATAGTAACCCAGAACATGCTAGTTGGAAGCCTGATTATTTTTATAACTGAATATAATTTTTTCCCCTTAAAGACTGTTCCAAAGTATAACAAAATGCATATAAGCTACTTTTTAGAGAAAACCTCAATCTCTCTCTCTCTCTCTCTCTCTCTCTCTCTCTCTCTCTCTCTCTCTCTCTCTCTCTCTCTCTCTCACACACACACACACACACACACACATTATAAAGTTAAGACTTGTTTTCTTTGTCTGGAATAACATACCATGGTACTAACATGCTCTTCTGGTGTGGCTATAACCAAAAGATCTAGGCCACAGGACATTCTCCTGCCAAGTTTAACAGTACAGTGATACCTTGGTTATCAAACACCTTGGTACTCAAATGCCTTGGTTCCCAGCACAACAGGAAGGTCTTCACCTGCCAGCAGCAGGACGACAAGGAGGGAGCCAGTTTAGTTTCTCCAGGGTGGGAGTTCCAAATTCTGGGAGCAGCCACCAATAAGGCCCTCTCCTGCATCCCCACTAACTGTGCCTGTGAGGGTCATAGGACCGAGAGAAGGGGCTCCCCTGGAGATCTCAAAACTTGGGCAGCTTCTTATGAGGGAACACAGCCTTTCAGGTAGCTTGGACCTTAGCTGCGTAGGGCTTTATAGGTCATAACAATCACTTTGAATTCTGCCCAGAAACACACTGGTAGCCAGCAGAGCTGTTCTAGCAAGGGACCCTTGGCCTGGCTATGTCTGCTTGCAGTATCTTTCTGTAGACCCCACCCCCATCCCAATGCATTATAATGTACATTACAATATTTTCAACAACAGGTTTGTGTTTTCTGGGGCATTTTAAAGAACTTACATTTGTGATTTGTTTTTAGCTTTTTTATTCTTTTATGATACAATATAATGTTTTGCTTTTATTGTGTTTTACTGCTGTTGTATCCTGCACTTATATATGTCTGGATGATTGGGGGGGGGGTTATATTTTTTGTATAAAATAAAAATACAGACAAATAAATAAAACTACATGGAAAAATGTAATAACATGACCCTAGAGTTATTAAAATGTAACAATTGTCCAACAGTTAATAAAGTGCTGTTGCAATTAGACAAATTACTGTTGGTTTTGCCTATATACTGTGCTGTTTAGTTACATTTAACATGCAGAGATAGACTGGAGCATAAAAAAAGAGTACAGAATTATTATTTTTTTAAGGAGCTGAATTTTTGCTTGGATTTATTATATCATTTTGATGTTGTTGTTTTTTAATTATGGAATGTAGTGTTCACCAAGGTGTGCTTCTTTTGTTGTAAACATTTACCTACTAAATATATTCACCTTTCTCATAGCCGTCCTTAGCTGTCTTTATCCATCATTCTCCAATAGCTCATTTAGTATTACAAGAACAGAGTTCAGGATTAAACCCACCTCTAACAGAAACAGTTTATATTCTCTATTGCTATAAACCGCTGAGGGCACGGAGTGTTCAGCTGATGATAGGCACATTATACTCTGCAATAAATGTCACTGTGGTTATGGTTCATCTGTCAAAAAAATAAAATAAAAATACCAAAATAACTTAATAATGCTTTAAGAAGCACCAGGAATTGGGGGGGGGGGGGAGAGAGAATAGATTTAAACCTGTGCTATAGAAATTGGCTACAAAGATCAGTTTCTCCATGCTGCTAATGCTTACAAATTTCAATGCTTGCTTATATTTGATCTCAGTCCTGAATTTCTTGAAAGACGACACCAAATGTATGTTCAGCCTCATGCTTTCTTTTCTTTTTTCCCTGTAGAACTGGGAACCATATGGGTGCAGGCCTGGGTGCAGTGAGCCCTAGGGTGCCTTTAGCCAGTTCAGTTGAAATTTAGAGTCTGTCCCATCCTATCACCCAGCAGCAATAGAACATTTGTTCCCTGAAGGCCTGGCACGCTGCCAGCAGCAGGTGTTAGGCTGTCCTCTGGGGAGGAGGCAGCAGGCACAGGCATTGATGTGTGCCTGCGACAAGATGTTGCGAATCTGCTCTGGTAGCGACGGTGACAGCATCTGGGACAGTGTGCTGTGAGTCACTATTCTGCAACCATTAAAAACCAGTTGCCGTCTCCTTTCCAAGAAAGAAATTAAAATCACACTCCAAAACAGCGCACGTTTAACACAAACGCACAAAAATTGTGTGGGTGTGTGCACCCAGATAAGAAAAAAGTTACTTTATGCTGTAAATCTGCAGTATGAGAAAAGAAAGCCACTGGACCTCATGGTATCAGAGAGAGGTTGTTCGTAGGAACAGGAGAGTTCTTGCAGGAAATTGCTGAAAAGCTTTATGGCTGCATGTTAAGGCAGAGCATTGAATGCATGTTTTGGGTAGAAGTCTCTGCATAGAAAAGAATGGCTGAAATAAAAGAATACAGACCTCGGCTGCAATTCTAGACGGCCAAGGAAAAGAATGGAAGATCTGTGTGCATAGCTTGGGGCATATTGAAAATCTTTTATGGCAGCCAGTCAGCTAGATGAATAGGCAAGCTTGCTCAGTCTGGTAGGTGGCTGGTTGCAGCAAAAACTTTTTCAAACACTCTGGCTCCCTTGTCCACATTTAATGGTCTAGGATCATGGGCCTTGGCAATTGCAGGTAGCATTCAGGAAAGATTTTTTAAAATACAGAATCTTTTTATATATGACCAACACCTATTCATTCAAGCAGCTTGAGCTGATTTCTCCCTTTATGGAGAAAGCAGAGCTTGCCACAGCCGTTCATGTTCCAGTTATGTTCCATCCATACTGGACTGCTACAATGCACTCTATGGGTGCCTGCCTTTGGAGGCAGTGTGGAAGTTGCACCTGTTTGGTTGTTTGTGAAGGCCAAGCAACCTGAGCAGATAACAGTGATTCTGAACCTGTTGCCAGTGTGCTCTAGGCCCCATTCGAAATGCTGGTTGTACAATTGAGTTTGTTAAGATCTCTCGCATGCATGCCACCCGAACTCAGTGATTTTTCAGTTTCTTGTGGATGCAGTGCAGTATTTACCTATAAGCTAAACAAGCTATAGCTTAGGGCCCCACTCTCTTGGGGGGGCCTCCAAAAAATGAAAGGAAAAAAACCCTGGATGTACATTTCCAAAATGTAAGATAAAAAACAAATAAAATAAAACCTACATACAGCAATGTAGGTGATGGGACGCGGGTGGCACTATGGGTTAAACCACAGAGCCTAGAGCTTGCCGATTGGAAGGTCGGCGGTTCGAATCCCTGCGACGGGGTGAGCTCCCATTGCTCGGTCCCAGCTCCTGCCAACCCAGCAGTTCGAAAGCACGTCAAAGTGCAAGTAGATAAATAGCGAGAAGGTAAATGGCATTTCCATGTGCTGCTCTGGTTTGCCAGAAGCGGCTTTGTCATGCTGGTCACATGACCTGGAAGCTGTATGCCTGCTTCCTCGGCCAATAACGCAAGATGAGCGCCGCAACCCCAGAGTCGGTCACTGGACCTAATGATCAGGGGTCCCTTTACCTTTACATACAGCAACAGTGTTTTGTGTTGTGTAGGCTCCTATTTTGTTATGTGCAAATGGCTTTAGATACCTATTAGGTCCATAAATTACCATATCAACACAAAAAACAGAGACATTTTGTTGTTGACAAAGGACAGCTGGACATATAAAGGGCCCCATTACCGTCAGTAGCTTAGGGCCTCATCAAACCTAAATCTGGCCCTGTGGATGGTCTGCATGGTGACTCAAGTGACCTACATTGTGTGTTGGAGGAAGCTCTGCATGTGCTGCCTAGTGATTGCTCTAGCAGCCATTATAGTTCAACTCTGAAAACACATTAAGTTGTCTTTCTGTAGATATATCTCTAGCTCTCTTTTCACATATGGGCTTTGAATACTGACTAAGCTGGGGGGTGGGGGGTGGGGAATAGATGGGAAAGAAATTAGATTGTACCTTTTCAATTTAGTTGCACAGACAACTTGGCAATCTAGTTTGTATTTCAGCAACCCCCTTTTATGTATCTTAGCTTAAATTCCTTACATCTTGTTGAAAGGCTTTGTTACCTTGCTCCAAGATAGGTGTGTAGTCTGATCTGCGCAGCAAAACCAAATGGTTTTCAATCCAATGCACATAATATGTTTAAGACCACCTTTGTTTTAGAAAACAGGCCATTTTGCTGGGATAGTGGCAGGCTGGATGTTTAACATATTTTTCTTCCTTTCTTTTTAACAGCAGCTCTGAAGAAGACTTCTATGTAATCCAACTGTTTGCTATGATCATTTTCTGGTTGTCTTGCTCCGGACTCTAGATTAAACACAAACATCAAGGCATTTGGCATAGGTCATCGAGCCAGTCCACACATTCAGACATGCTCCTGAATTTCCTACATACAGACATCAAGCGGTTCTTGCTTGCTCATATTCCTGTGGAAGAACCTGCATATTATTGCTTTTATTGCTGTCATGTAACAACCCATTTTTATTCATTTCTATTTTAATCAGCTACTGTAATTTATTTACATTCTCTCTGTTCAAAGAATACACAAAGTGATGTTCAACTACTTTTTGGATCTACCATAATCACAAGCAATCGTGGTAATTGCCTGTAAATGTACATCTGTGTCCTTCTGTTTCACATGTTATTTTATTCAAGGTCTGGGGGCCTTTTACATGTATGAAACTGAAGACCCCCTCCCACAAAAAGTCCCCTTTCCTTTAAATGGGGATGGCAATTTCTTCATGCTAGGCCATTTTACATTTAGAAACACAGCTTTCAAAAGCTGCAAATACCCAGAGGGGATTGATAGGGTGAGGGCAGAGTGATTTACTGTAGCAAGCCACTAGAATGCCTGTTTAATGTAGCAGCCAGAGTACTACCCTTTAAAAACAATCTCTGTTGTAAATCTCAAAGCTCTGGAGTAAACGAATTAAACAAAAATATTATTCAAAACATCAGCAGGGCTCTGTGGGATCCTTGTCAAAATACCCATACTACCCTGTAATATTACAAAGTATTGCAGGGTTTTAATAAAATAAATAAATAAATTGGGGGGGGGGCAACATGCTTGAAGGATGTTTTCATGTGTTATGGAGTCTTCCCAGTGATATTCCACTGGTTATGTGAACTTCATATATCATGGTATGATTAGTGTTAAATTGGTAGCTATTCTCTCCATATCATAACTGTAGCTGCTACACTTGGATAGAATTCAGCAAACAGTTCTATCCCTCTCCTTAAGTCAGGACCAAGAGACACCAGTGGAGAATGACAATGTTCTTCTCACCACTCATTTTCTCCTTTCACAGTACAGTCCTGTGCAGGTTTACTGAAAAGCAGCGGCGGAGCAAGTTGATTGGGCGCCTGGGGTGTGCGCATGTGCCCTGTGCCCAGGGGTGGGGCCAGCTGGAGTCTGCCTGCCTCCTCCCACTCAGCCGCCCTACAGCTGAGGGGGAGGCGATGAGTGGACTGTTTGGGGAAGTGCGGAGCCTGTGGGTGCCCAAGCCACTTCATCACTCCCAGGACTGCACTCCCAGGCACACTGCAGGCCCCGCGATGAGTGCTGCCCACCATTTTGACACCCCCTCAGTGGTGACACCCGGAGCGAACCGCCCCCACCGCCCCCTTCCTCTGCCCCTGCTGAAAAGTAAGTGTTCAATGTGTTTAGGATTACAGACTCAGTGGGCTTGTGGGCCTCAGCCAGGAACCAGATGATATTTATTTATTTTTAAGATTTATAAGGTTTCTTACCCATCCCTCACTGCCACATCCCAGGCCAGATTACAACCAGAAAACATGCAACAATAAAGACATCAGATCATTTCTAAAATGCAAAAGTTATTCCAAATGGAACAGAACAATAATGGTTCATCAAAAAAAGTGACATGTGACATGTGATGAAATAATGGGAAATGTCCACTTGCACAATGGGATCCCCCTCTCCCCATGCGTGCCCTGCACCCTCCCTATAAGAGAACCTCTGTAACAGATTTGGGGGCGTGGAAAGGAGAGGGGAGGGGAGAATGCTGAGCATGCAGAAATCCTTCCACTGGAATCCAGCTTAGCTCTGAATGAACATTCCTCTGTGATATGTGTTGCAGACTGTAGAGCCCACTTCTGGTACAGAAGGAATCTTCATCATCTGTGCCTGCAATCAGCAAGAAGTATGAAGCTCATGGAATAACCATGCCTGCTTTACCTTACTTTCTTGTTTTGCTTAGTCAGCAGATCTGACTACTGATTCATCTGAAGACTGATGAATGGATGTCACAAGAATGTGATCCCCTGTGGCGGGCTCCCACGCACTGTAGGAATGTTTACATCAGAAATCTAGGGTGTTTTCATGTATGCCTTTGGAATTAACTTTTTACCCAGTACCACCTAACCTCAGCTGAAACCACATTCTGAAATGGGTTCTTAAGTGGTCTTAGCCCTGACAGCAACCTTCAGTGAGAGACAGCATGTATACCATCAACTCTCGGCAGAACATGAAAAACAGTTTGGAAAAGAGGGTGCAATATTGGCTACCTTTGGCCAATATTGAAATCAAATGCATTAATATCCCATGAAACAGGTTCTGGAGTTGAGCTCTGAGAGGTTGTAAATTCTTCCAATAGCCAGAGTGGAAGGCCAAAGGTAGCCTGGAATGGATTGCCCAAGAGTGCTCCCTGCTGCATGAAGGAAGCTGCCTTGACTCAAAGCCAAGACCAATGGGCTGTGTTTATTTTGCTGCTCTGTGGAAAACTGCAGAGGTTGCGTTTCTGGCACTGAAAACTGGAAGATTACAGGGGTGGAAAAAGAAACCCCCAAAGAAGGTGAAGAGATGAAAATGTAAATAAACAACAGAAGCTAGTATTAGCTTATTGCCCATGTTGTAAGTTTTTCAAAGCTCTTTCTCCCCCCCCCTTTTTAAAAAAACCCGCTTTAAGATCAATAAAAGCTACAATTTTCCAAAAGGCACCTATACATTTGACAGGCTAAAATTGCCTCTGGCTAATCTGGCAATGATTCTAATAAGCTCTATTGAGGGAAACCTCTTCTCACTGTTTTAAAGTAGATAAACTGCAGTGGTACCTAATATGACCCCATGTTCATACCAGAGGAAAATAACTTTAATGGTTTAAAAACCTCTATCCACAATCAAATTTGAAGTCATATAAAATCTGAGGAAGGGAATTAATTTGTCATTTGGAGTATCAGATGTAGTGATTTTGTTGTTTGTTTCTAGGCTGGTTTAAACATTTAAAATATTCTGTGAAAGATGACATGAAATACTAGCTTTGTGCCTAAATGTCCAATATTTGCAAATAAAGGGGAGGCGGTTGTGACTGAAGGATTTGATATTCACTCCTTTATCAACCCCTTCTCCCTTTGCTTCACAATCTACTCACGGTCACATCTTTAGTAGATGTGAGAGTAGTTTTCACAAAGTGCAGAACCTTTTCAGTGGCTGTCTTCATAATGTGGCATTTCCTCCAGCAGGAGATTGGTTTGGGCCAGATGTAGTCTTCTTTTCTGGAGATAGGTCAAAAGAAGACTTGAAGCCCTTGTTTGCTGATAGATACTTGATCTTGTCCCTAGTTTTAATCCCATTAGGTGTTTTTTTAGTGGATTTCAGTTTTTTAATGATGCAAACTGTTTGGCAATTGCACATTGATGATAAAAGTTAAAGCACTGGCCTTATGTACATAGCTCCCTTTGATTTAACTACCGTACCCTTCCCTTCTACAAATGCCAAGATAAGAATGATGTGTTGAAGAAAAGGTTAAAGCTGTTTTTCTCAAGTTGTCTTTTAATGCCTTCTCACTTAAGCTACAAGAACACTTATTTATCAAGCAGTGTCAACTATGGTTCCAGTTTCTCACTTAGACGCACCCCTTGTTCCTTTAACATCAGGGCAGTGAGGCACACGGGGGTCTCACTTCCAAGAACTCAAATCCTGCTTTATATGGGGAAGGTAGGGAAACATACCATTTATAGAAGGAACAATGTGTCATGGGTTGTGTTAAAGCAACATACTATGTCTCCAGGCCTGGATTCCAACATCAATCATTTTCTTCGGTTAAGTAGGAACATAGGAAGTTGCCACACCCTGAATCAGACCATTGCTCCATCTTTCTCCACACTAACTACATTACCTGGTAGTGGTTCTAAAGACAGGAGCCTTTGTCAGCCCCGCCTGGAGATATACTAGACATACAGTATATTCTATTTTTGTTTAGCTGCAAGAGGTGGGGGAACTAAACCAAGACAGTGTGGCCTCAAATGCTCAGGAACTTAGTCCATTATTGTTGTCACCGATGGCACATGAAGTGAACCTGACAGAAAATTTTAAATATCGTATTTTTCGTTCCACAAGACACACCTGAACATAAGACACACTTAGTTTTTAGAGGAGGAAAACAAGAAAAAAAATCCAAATCAAATGTTGTACTAAACTATTTAATAAACAACCGGTCCTGCCGCCACCTCTCGCTGGGGCAGGCACAGGAGGTACGGTTGGGAGAGGCGCTGCACTGTAGATGAAGAATACAGTACAGTGGTACCTCGGTTTAAGTACACAATTGGTTCCGGAAGTCTGTACTTAACCTGAAGCATACTTAACCTGAAGTGAACTTTCCCATTGAAAGTAATGGAAAGTGGATTAATCCGTTCCAGACGGGTCCGCGGAGTACTTAAACTGAAAGTACTCAAACCAAAGCGTACTTAAACTGAGGTATGACTGTATACGGTAAGTGAAGAACATCAGAGGATATCTAAATACACACAGGTACATGCAGTGACACGCATTATCTGTAAAACCTCACAGTAGCACACAAACCACCTGCAAATACACAAACAGATGTCCCCCTATCTACAAATATGCAAGCATACAGATGGTCCACACTCTTACAAATGCAGACCACTGCAGCCTGCTCATTTCAGCGGCAGCCATTTTCCTTTTGGGAAGCAGGTCTCAACAGTGAAGCAGCTATCTGCTTTTACAATTGCATTCTGGTTTAGGCGCATGTGAAGACGATTGAGTGAACAGACAATAGTGGATCAAGAAGGCTGTAACTGTAGAGGGAAATGAGGAGCAGATGGGGCTTGTCAACCTGGGAAGGTAGCCCATCTAAGAGATTGAAAACTCTGATCCTAAACCTCCGCTGTCTTGAGTCTATACTCATTTGTGAGAAAGGCTTTGGGAGTAAACCCCAAGAAAAAATCTGCACTCATTACGTTGTGGGAGTACAGATTTTTTTCTTGGGAGAAGACTACAGAGTAAACCCTACCCAAATCTGGAGTGGAGTACCGAAGACATCTTGTATGCCTCCTTCTGGCAACTCCTGCAACCAAGCTAGTGCCAAATGTATTCTTGTGGACCACATCAGTGAGGCTGAGAGAAGGGTCTTGTCACCTGGGCAGCCCAAGCTTGCGCCCTGAAGAGTTCATTTCGGTGCTGCTAGCATAGCAAAAACAATGCGTGAGACTGCAGTTATGGGTTACCAGTTTCTGCACCCACAGCAGGTGCTGTGATTCTTCAGTGGCTTGGCTTCACCCCCAGAGATGCACTTCATTGTCTCTCAAGACAGATGGATGCCGACAACATTGTTGAAAATCCCTTTATGCAACTTTTTGCCTGAAAAGCAACCAACACGTTTTTAAAGAATAAATAAATGAGAACCCACTGAACAGATCTGAGTTTCACCACTTGCCCTTAGCAAAACAAGTGGTTTAAATGGGAACTTTAAAATGTTAAAAATGTTAGTAATACATAATTGATTTTTTTTGTATTTTAAAATAGATGGCATCACAATAAGAAATGCAGCAGTTGTCTTCAAGTTAATAAAGTTATTTCCTTAATGCTATATGGTAATGACTTTCTGCAACTGATTTCCATTTCACAACCCAGGGTAGGTGTTTTGCTCCTTGTTTTAAAGTTTTTAGATCCCCAAACTCTTTAGTAATTCAGGACCAGTTTACTGAAAAGACATACAGTACTTGTTTGCATAAATTTGCTTTACTGAGAGAGTTCCCTGTATTAATTGTTATTGAATAAGGACATGATTGTAGCCATAAATCATGTTTAAAAGGATAAAGTCAAGCCAAGGTAAATGGCTATGTCATTTGCTTGTGATAAAGTACATAATAATGCATATATCCACTGTAAAGAACTTAATATGTTGCTGAGGAGTTTAAACGTAGATCTAATGGTTTAGCGGAACTGGGGCTCAGTTTAACATATTATAAAGCATCCTATAGACTGCACCTTAAGAGCAAGGCAAAGCCAGGGATGATTCCAGGTAAACATTCTGCTCCAACATTTGGATTTTTCCCTTTTTTGTTTGTATTTTCAAGGCCCATTTCTATAGCAACTCCAGCTATATGACCTTATTTCTTTATAGTTTAAAAGCCCAAAAGTCTTCTCAGTATTAGGATGAAAGCCCTCATGAACACAGGAAAACCAGAACTCTGGGCAGACTGGTACATGGGGCTAAAGTGAACAACAGATGCAGGAAGACTTCAGCTAATTTCATATTTCTGAAGCTTAGCCTGCTTGGATTCCTCAAGAAGCTTTCTATAAAACAGGGCTGAGCACTGGATTTGGGTTAAGCCTGAATGCCGAACAACATTGGGAAAATTTGTGACAATCTGGGCTTGGCCAAGTAGAGGTATGTAGCAGGGGAAAGTTCCATTCTCACAATACAGAAGACAGAGTTAAGGCGAAATACTCAGTTGTGCCTTACATATCTGAAAATTACTTTAAATATTCTGTAAGTATACACTTACAGAAGCTGAGGCTCCAATGCTTTGGCCACCTCATGAGAAGAGAAGACTCCCTAGAAAAGATCCTGATGTTGGGAAAGATTGAAGGCACAAGGCGAAGGAGACGACAGAGGACGAGATGGTTGGACAGTGTTCTCAAAGTGTGCTCTGGTCCATGGGGTCATGAAGAGTCGGACACGGTTAAACGACTAAACAACAACAACAAAGTATACACTACAGAATGCTGATAGGATAAATAGCAATTAAAAATGAGTGCTGCTTCGATGAATAGGCCCGACGCATGTCAACATAAAGTCCTTTTCAGCTGCCAAACATTTGTAATCCTTATAGACTTCATTATGAAAATTTCATAGCTTGAGTGGATATAAAACTTGTCCAAATACAGGACAGTTAAATCCCCTTTAGTTTCTTTGAGCCCAATACAGACATGTGAGTAAATTAAGAAGTTGTAGGGTGGGTCCCTTGAGTTTGGGTTGGGCATCATGGAGAATCAGGGCCCTAGACTGGGTTGGAGGCAGAGCAGTGCACAGTCCTAGTATATAATCAGAGGACACAACCAGGCTGCAAGAAACAATAAGTGGAACTGAAGAAACTGGAAGTCTATGAGGTCCACAGCCATGAATAAGAAGGACTCAGATCCAATGGCATATCCATTGTGCAAAACACAGGAAGTCACCTTCTTGCCTCCTTTCCTATTGTAGTGACACAACTCTGTTTATAGATTCGGTAACACTCTGTTTCAGAAAATCCTGGTTGAAACAGACCTAAGTGATGCTTGAGGAAGAGAGCATGAAAGCGGTCAAACAGCATTATAAAAGTAGGCATATGTGTGTGTTGTGTATGTGTGTGTGCGTTTTATGGAACATTACAAATGAATGGCAAAAAAACAACACACTAGACTAGAGTTTTGATTTCAGTAATTTTTCTCCCTGCATCTTATCACAGGAGCACAAGCTACTTTTCTTGGAAAATAAATAAATGGAAAGACCATGACATTATGGAGAATGTAGCTAAATTTCTGAGATATGCCATGAAACTGCATCACTATAAGATTTGAGAGGCACTTTTTAACCTTATTGTTTCTGTTTTATCTTAAAGCATCTCCTTTTATGAACAGATACCAACTTTATGTTTTGATTTATAAAGGAGACTGAATGATGATGATTGCCATATTGACCATTGCGTAAGAATTCAGAAAAGCCCCACTGCATCAGACCCATCTACTTGAGCATCCTGTTCTCACAGCTAGATGCCCCTGGGTAGCCTGCAAGCATCACTTATGATTACCAGCCACTGGAGCAGTCACTGATAGCCTTCTCCTCCGTCATTCTTAAGTTACTCTGTGCGAGAGACATTTTGCTGCAGTCATTTGCCATTCTTAATTGCAGACGGCATGTTTATTTATTGTCAGGTATCTGAAAAAATAAGCGAGCACTTCGGATGAAGCACTAAGAGACCAGTAGCTAATGAGGATGCAAGAGAAATGAAAACATTTATCTTTATTTTGCTTCATTGTTGGTGAAATGACAAATTCCCAGTGATCTATGGTTAAAATGCTACAGTCAGATCTACCTAAAATGGCAATTATACGTCCTGGTTTTTGTTTTGTCATGTAGCAGTCTGTCGTTACTTCATGCTGTCAAGGATTAACAGGCTAATAAAATCAATTATGGAGCTTACTTGTTTACTGTGTAAGTGTGTTTAGATAAAACTACTAATTCTTGTTTTGTGATGTGATTTTTTTTTTTATGAATGCCTTTCTCAAAATAAGAAGTGGTTGATATTAAGCACTCATTAGCTTGTGATGATAAGGAAAGTTCTTTTGGCAAATATGCCCCCCCCTGCTATTTTTATGCAGCCACTTACTGTAATTCATTTAAAAAAAGAAATGCAAAGGAGTATAACTAATTAGAACAAATAAGCTATTGATGTAGTTTTCCATTATTATATTATTTTGTTAAATAGGCGACAAAAATCCTGCTCCTTTGATGCAATTGTTATGATTTAAAACAAAAAATCCATTTGTCTGCCTTACACATCCTCGTCTAACAGGATGCAAAATTGGGAGAGAACTATATTGACCATGAATAATAGAAGTTAATGCCTTTCATTAGTGAAAATATCTTGTATATTTGGAGTGGGGGACCAATTGGTTATTTTTCTTTTTAAAAATCCTCATTAAAATTCTTCAATGCTTAAGTGCAAATTTTACTGAATAAACACAATTTGCATGCAGTTTTGACTAATGAAAACCTTTTCGCAAAAAATTTCTCCTAATCGAATTTATGTTCACTGATTTTCTTTTTTTGTGTGGCGTTTCCCTTTATATGCATTTTTGTAAACACTGGGTGGAGAATTGCATAGCAAAATTCTAGGAAAGTGTGTCATAAGCCACACAGAAACCTTTTGGTTCTCACTCATTCATGCTTAGTAACACATGCCTTGAATGTATGTCCAAAGTACAGTATAAATTAATATCAGGGCTGCTTTTCATGTTACGAAAAAGGTGTGCTTTTGTTGCTGTTCATTTTTTGTGTGCCTCCGAGCTGGTACAGCAGAGCAGCAAGGATAAGACCTGGAACTGGTAGTTGGACCAGTTTAGGATCCAGCATATCTTTAGCTAATCCTGTCCCTCCTAGCCCCAGAAACACTTGATTTCAGTGGGTTCCACTGGTTACCACTGGTAGGGATACTCTCAACATTATCTTCCACAAGACTGTGCTTTCAGCAGATACAACAGAGACCTCCACAATGGTGAAGTCCACCACTGGCAGAGATGGGTAGAGATGGGTAGCAAGGGGTTTCCGGTTGTAAATCTGTGAACAAAATACTGTCAGCTATATATTTAGTCCAAAAACTTCATTGCTGCCAACATTTTCTCTTTTAAAGTTGCTGCAACTTTTTCATAGTTAATATATTGTTTCCTCCCTTCAAGAGGGCACGGGTTGCGGTGAGACCTGGCAACCGAACACTGTGTTGTGGGTGGGTACGATTGGATAGCCACAACACCCTATGGGTAGGTCCCTTGATGCTGGGTTCAATCTGACCAATGGGACGCTAGCCAAATGGATCAAGTGACCTATATATGCCAATGCATGTGACCCTGAGCTTTCTCTCTTGGTCAGTGCATCAGAACACCCGCCCACATCTCCCTATATTTAGGGCTTGCGCACTTGGCCTTGCTATGCCGTCGTGTGTCGTCTGTCATTGGGACAGGGGTACAGCAGGATTTTTCTCCACTTGGCTGATTGGCTGGTGCCATTTGGGTTTTGCCTGCCAGTAGCAAATCGTCACAACTTGTAAGGTTACAGATAGGTTCTGGTTCAGGTGATAGAGATGGGGGAATGCTCTAGCCATCCCTATGTATTCCGTTAAAGGAATCCAGGGACTCAACCTGTGAGGGGTTGTGCCTGTGCCTGAGTCCAGGGGGACATCTGGGTGGTGGACATAGCATGTCCCCGGCTTTCCGCCAGTCCAGGTGTTCACCCTAGGCTGACCTATGGTAGAACCCTGGGTCAGCGGTACCTGCAACAGTGCAGGGAGCTAGTCGAACCAGAGGCTATGCAACCACTCACCTGATGTAATCAATAAAGTTGTGACCTAAATTCTGCCAAAAACCAAACCAAAATTTGAGTCTTGTCTGAATTTATTTATAGGGGGAGGTTTAAAGGTCTACGCACACAATTTTTTTTATTTTTATTTTGCAGATTGAGTAATTAAATATATCCAGGCTTCATTTTAACCAAGCAGTAGTTTTCTGCTATAAATTAAGCAACCTTAGATTCAACAGCTGGCATTCCCTTCATGCCAAATACAGGATCTCAACAGATTACAACATTAATTTTGTTGTTGTTGCTGCTTTACTCAGAGCAAGGGCGGTTAATTTACAGCCTGCAAGCTGCACATGTCTGCACTCCACAGCCACTTTTGTGCAATGAGTGGGCTCTTGTTGGGATGATGACTGCTTTGCCACTTTATTGCTTTCAGGCTGATCTATACAATCATTACATTTCACACGAAAGCATTAACATTAAATGTAAGTAACATTTGGTGAATGGTCCAACAAATGTCTATATCAGATTTCATTGTATATCACTCTGTTCCCCCTTCTGCCCATTTTATGGTTTGATACTTTGATGACCGTGTGGCTTTTCTTATGCTTATCCCCTCATATTTTGTTTTACGGTATATTGTGATGACTTAAGGGAAGTGCAGGTGATTCAACTATTGGTTGACTATCCAACAGTAATTTGTGTAGGTTTGTAATGAAAGGAGGCTTTTTCAAGATGGTGCTAATTAGTGGGAATCAGTGAAAGGATATACTCAGGACCAGCTATCCTTAATTTGAAGAATGCTTCATGAGTGTCCATGAGAAAAGGAATACAGTGTTCCTTACTTAAATCTTCATTTTTGTGAGGCAATATGGCTTTCTGAATTTGAGAGCCACCCCAGGGGATGCTATAATGGCTGATTATACACATTGAAGTGCTCTTATTCTTCATGAATTCTTTTGAGATTTTTTTTCACTGATGTGGATATATTTAATTCCAAGCCCATGAGTTCTAGTTTATGAAACATGGAGAAAAACTTTTCTGTATCCATTTTCTCAATGCTGTGTGTAATCTTATAAGCATCCATCATGTTACCTCTTACTTGCCTTGTCTCTAAACTAAAATGCCCCCAATGCTGTAACTGGTCTTCACAATGGATTCGCTCTTTCCCTTTGATCATTTTCTGAACCAATTCCAACTCTACTATGTCCTTTTTGAGATGAGGTGAGACAGAACACCTCTCCCTCTCACAGTTCTGGGGTACAATTTCCCTTTCCTCTTATGAAGCTGTGAACATTTTTTCAAAACAACAACAACTTTATTAAAATTTGATGGTGCTTGAAAGGTATGTGTAAAAGCCTGCAGTAAATGCTCTGAGTTCCAGTATTTGCCTTTTCTGGAGCTAGCTGGATAACTATCTGATCCGCTATAATGTCCTCAGGCATATAAGCCAGCACTTTATTTTACCTGTTGGCTTCTGTACCAAGGAACAACTGCTCCTTTTACCCATACATAGCTGTTGGCTGCAATGCATTCAGAAGCACTTCTGAGCAAAACATAGTTAGGTTGGTGTTGTCCGAAGCAGTTTTTGATTAAGTTAGCAAAAGCTAAAACATGACTCTGCAAAATTTACAGGCTATCAAAAGCACCAACAATACAATCCAGTGGTTCTTTGTATTCACAGGAGCTAGGATACACACACCTGGATTTTCACCATGGATACAGACCTCCATTTTCACATTGTGGAGGAAGCATGTCTGTGTTCTGATCTTGTTGTACATGTTGAAATGGAATATAAATCTTCCTCAAGTGAAAGATGCATAGACTGGGGCCCTGAGGATTACAAGAGCTAGATTTATTCCAATCCCTTCTCCTGGTTCCCTTGTACAATGTTCCTCCTCCTCTCTCTCTCTCCCCCCCCTCATTATTTCTAATCCCACTGTGATTTTAAACCTAGATGTGAATTGCACATTATCATGTTCAAATGCATTGCTTTCCACAAAGCAACCTCAGTCGCAGTTGGATTGTTGTTGTTGCTGTTTAACTGCTACTGCAATACAAACACGGACTAATAACAGTCATTGGGAAATTGGTGCAAACAGAAATAGGAGGGATGTTTTCCTTCATTCCCTCGGTGTTGTCCCATTTCCTTTTTCCCAGAAAGCATACAGTCCCGATTAATGAAAAATTTTCTGGCTTCCTTTCAGTGTCTGGCTTCGGAACATTTGCTATTTGATATCTGAGATACGTACAACATGTTCACAGTGAATTCTCCGACTGAAAACAGCAGAGTTCAAACCAAGTCAATTAATTCACAGAGTGAATGGATTCGAGCCCAGAATCTCATGGCTTGTGGAGGCCTCTTTGATACTCCTGCCAAAAGATATCTGTTTATAAATGCAGTAAATGTAACTATTTGATACTTATAGCTCTTGCAGTCTTATGTGATTCCCACCCCCCTTGTTATGGCTGATCTCCGATAATTGAGTTACATTTTGCAGACATTTCAGGCATTTTTCTCTCCCTCTGTAGTCTGCTTCCCCCCTTTCTCTCTCCCTGCCTCCCTCTCTCTGGCACTATAACTCAGCCAGTACCTTCAATGGTCTCACATTTCCTCCCCCTGCCCCCGCCCTCGTTGCCTTGGATATTCTGCTGAAGTCAGGCATAATAAAGTCCCATCCAGTATCCATACACCCAGCCAGGCTCCTTCTTGAACCTGTTTTTGTTGCTTTGGAATCTGAGAGAGCCTGGCTTATCTGGGAAAGCAGAACCATTTAGGCACATGACCTTGATGAAAGCTACCATGATAAATGCTCTAAAGCACCCATAAACTCATTCATTTACATGGTACACATTTATTCAATTTCTAGTATGCAGAAGAGCTGCCACTGAAATTCTGCCGCCTCTCAGGCAAGACAAATCAGATGCTTGGAAATGGCAATTTATTCCTGAAACCTGACATAGGCAGATGTTTATTGGGGGGAGGTAAGAATTAGTTAGGGAGCGGGTGGAGCTGTGGTCTAAACCACTGAGCTTTTGGGGCTTGCTGATTGGAAGGTCAGCGGTTTGAATCTGTGCAACAGGGTGAGCTCCCATTGCTCTGTCCCAGCTTCTGCCAACCTAGCAGTTTGAAAGTATACCAGTGCAAGTAGATAAATAGGTACCGCTGTGGCGGGAAGGTAAATGATGTTTCCGTGCGCTCTGGCTTCCATCATGCTATTCTTTTGCACCAGAAGCAGTTTAGTCATGCTGGCCACATGACCCGAAAAGCTATCTGTAGACAAATGCCAGCTCCCATGATCACCTTTGACTGGGCTTACCTTTCCCCCCCTACCTTTAGGGATTAGTCAAAGTGCAAATTAAGAGGAAATATTACCCTGCTCAAGTGCAATAGAAAAGAAAGCAACCATGTGCCCCAATGGCAGAGGAACTAGAAGACATGAACACTAGAAGACAGGCTGTGGTGCACTTTAGGTCCCAAAGAAGCATCTCAAAAGAAGCAGAGAACTATGTAGCCAGCTACAAGTATGGTCAATGGCATGCAAATGGTGCTATGGTGACCAGAAAGATGATCTTTAGAGCTGATCTGCCTCCCAAGGGCAGTGTGGGAGGAAGCAGCCCAAATGTTGCTCTTAAGAGTGCAGTTAAAAGTAGTGACCCCTCAATTGTGTTTTCTTATCCTAAAATAAGACACTTAAGTTCCCTCATAAGAAGCCATGTCTGTTTTTGATGGAACATCTGAGTCTCTTTGACCACAAGATAGCAGATCTCACACAAATTACATGTGAAAGGGGAAGTCCATGTTTCAGTATTTGAAGGCGGGCATTTTGAGTTCTTGTTCCCATGCTGTGAAGGAGAGAGAGAAAGTAGAAAGTAGGGATTTGAGGCTCTTCTTGCCCTTCTATTATTTAAATCCAATGCACACGGGTCTCTAAAAAGCTGATAATCAGGAGACATTTGCTGCTAAGAAAATTGCTGTTAATGCCTAGGTCTTGTAAAATTCCACAATAAGGTGAAGTTGACTTAGTCTGTACTAAAGCTGTACACTAGTGGCTTAAAATTCAGCGAGGTTGTTTTCTTCTGCTACATTTCAAGTCACATTTGCACACTCTTGAACCCACCCAAGAGGGGGCAGGGGTGTTTTGACCTGATGCACATTCCCTGTTTTATTTGCCTAATACTGCAACCTCTTCAACTCCCATTCAAGACACTGTGCTTGCACTGTCAACTGTCCTTTCAGGTGGCAACTGGTTAGAGTGAAAATGCATCAAACAGCAGCATTTTATCAAGAAACCACAGGATAGCTGTGCATTGTGGGCAACATCATTTAAAAGCCAGTGATGGGAGCACACTGGAGCATAGCTGTCAAGTTTTCCCTTTTCTCGCGAGGAAGCCTATTCAGCATAAGGGAATTTCCCTTTAAAAAAAGGGAGAACTTGACAGCTATGCACTGGAGCCAGAGTAAATGGCAATTGGTATACAGCCTAGCAGAGGTATCTTCCCCCTGCCTGCTTAAAGGTAGTAAAAGGTAAAGGTAAAGGAGTCCCTGACCATCAGGTCCAGTCATGTCTGACTCTGGGGTTGCGGCGCTCATCTCGCTCTATAGGCCGAGGGAGCCAGCGTTTGTCCGCAGACAGCTTCCGGGTCATGTGGCCAGCATGACAAAGCTGCATCTAGCGAAGCAGAGCAGTGCACGGAAACGTCGTTTACCTTCCCGCCGGAGCGGTCCCTATTTATCTACTTGCACTTTGATGTGCTTTCGAACTGCTAGGTGGGCAGGAGCTGGGACCGAGCAACAGGAGTTCACCCCGTTGCAGGGATTCGAACTGCCGACCTTCTGATCAGCAAGCCCGGGCCTAGACATTGGGGTTTAACCCACAGCGCCACCTGGGTCCCTAGAGGAAATGTAGAGGAAAGCCTATTAGAATTCCTCTAGCATTCAGACACAGATAATGGGTGATAGATGTCCAAGGAAGATCCTTGCCTGCAGCTTAATGCCTGGGAAGTCATGGTCACAGTTCTCCTAGGACACTCTATTGAACTGATCTCCACAACAACAAATTAGGAATCCATATTGTTTTAATTACAACAGAAAGGTTACTGTTTAAATAGATGGGGGAAAATACACCGGAGAATTTGTGTTATTTAGATGAACTCAGTGCATCCAAGTCAGTCCATCTACATTCTAGGCCCTTTGACCTTAAATGTTTGTTGGCTTGTGGCCATTCACTTTTGCCCAATAATTAAGCCCATTCAACTCCTCATCATGATTGCAGGCCTGGGTGCAATGCAACTATGACAGCAATTGCAACATACTCTGGTTATGATGATACTTCATTAAGCACCAAGGATTTATTTCTGGAAAAGATCTGAAAGACTATAACATTCAGCAAGTTGTCATCTCTTAGGCAGGAGGTTTAGGAATCTGACTCGCTGAAATCACACAGCAGCTAACATGAATTTCTAATGCAAAATTGGGCATCCTGCAAAGAATCATGAGTCAGATTCATTTAGAAAATGAAGTGAAGCGTCTAGTCTTTGTGATTGCCAAGTAAAGACTGAAAACTTGTGGAAACTTTCTGCATATGCAATTGTTTTTTCGTAGAGAACGCCCTTCAATGTGGATGTGATAGCATTGGATGGAAAGAAGAAAAGAGCTATTTTAAAATTGAACGGACAGTCTAGCCAATGCAGGCTCTTCATTTTGCTTTGAGATACAGAAAATGCAAAACCAATATACCTTTCATGCATAAAAAGAGCCACACACGCCATCTTCTTTCTTGATGTAAAAGTATGATAACAGGGACTCTATAAAACATGACAGAACTTTGACCTGACGACATTTACACATAAAGCTTTAGAAACCAGGGGTCATCTTAGCTGACATCTAATTGCACAGCCAGGTCCCAATGTTCTATATAGCATTGTCTCTAGCCCAACAATCCAGTTGCTATTTCTACAAATATTCTTGAGTTGCAAACCATCCCCCACCCAGTCCCTAATAAACTGGAAGAGAGGCTGTCCAAATGAGCAGAAATCTCAAATGAATGCAGTGTAAGACTTTGTCATGTGACAAATGAGTCCGCACCATTCACTAATTGAAAATGGTAACCTAATGGAGGTATAATGTTTCAAATGAGTTAAACAATTGGGAGCAGGCCACAAAACTGCACTAGTCTTCAACCCCCCCCCCCCGCGCCCCACAAGTCCATTATGAAGTGTTGTGGTTAATGTTGTTAGCTTGGATCCCGACAAAGTTAACTAAATATTGGCCAATGGGATTGAAGTGTCGGGGTCCAACCCAAAACGAATAACCACAATTAGACCCAATGACATGGGAATTGGAAGGAATTGGAGAAGTGATGGAGGGGGGCAGCACCCACTCACAGTTGCTTACCCATGAATAAGCAATGTTTTATCTGCATCAGCCCTGTAGACACCATATTTCTTGAAATGCCTAATGGAATACAAGGCTCATAAACAGGATGCATTTCAAACAATGCCACAGATTGTATCATGGTAGCTGTGGAAGTCCCAGGACCTCAGTACCGAGTTAAAGGGTTCACTTTGAGGAAATAAAAGCTTAATTTCATTATCATAAGGATGATTATATGCAGCTTTGAACTGCACTGTTTCCTGTTTATCTTACTCACGGCCTTGATCTAAGCTGCATTTACTATTTAGAGATAATTACTTATTTTTATTTTTATTTTTTTCACAGTTAAGTGGAGCATTTTAGCACAGCTGAATTGCTGTGAGCCTTGGTGGAACAAATCTATTAGCGGTATGGCTTGAAACAATACACAAAAGAGCCCTGTGTGTGGTCTGCTCAACATGCTTTTCACTTCCTTATGTTAAACAATAAATCTCCGAGTCAGCTAGAAGTTGGGAGCCCAGCATCCAAGGAGAGCTGCATTTTATCTTTTATTCATTGGCAGGAGCATAGCTGTAGGAGGTATTCAAATCACACTTTTATTTAAACAAACACAGCTGGATCACATCCTCTTAATATAGCAATTCTCTAATGAAAAATAACAACATAGTAGTTATCTCCTTTCTTTTGTGCAGCTCTCAATTTGCTAAAATTAGGCAGGCTTCAATCCCATATAAAAATTGGCATGTTTTCATGACCAGAGCTCATAGCAACTAACTGCAAAATTATAATGGGGATGCAATTATAATGAAGCATGTGAAATGCATGTCCTTGTGCTGCTGTATTCTATGCAAGGTTATACGATTATGTTGTAATAATAACCTTTCCTATAAGACTTCTTTGTCAGGCAGCTCATTCCATTTACTTAATGTTGAGTTCTCCAGTTATATGCGAAATTGATTTAATATTAACTATGAGCATGATGTAATCCAGCGCTAGAAATCTGGAGCTCCCCTAGTTGAAACACTCCCATATGCCACAAAAGCTGTACTCTCTGCTGGCTAAATCTTTGAGCAGCATTTGATTAGCACAGTTATTAAGTAATTGCAGATTATTGTGTGTAGTTGGAGGCTTGGACTCAGTGAGCTCATTCAGTGCATCAACTCCCTGGAAGGCTGCCTTTCCCACACCAGGGATGAGGAATGTGTGGCTTCCAGATGTTGTTAGACTCCAATTCTCATCAGCCAGTGTTCAGGGATTGTGGACATTGTAGTCCAGCTATATCAGCATGGCCACAGACTCCCCATCCCCGCTAAGAGGTTGACGCTGGTTCTCTGCCCTGCATGACAAAAATGGATTAGCTTGTGTGGTGTGTATTTTTTCCAGCAATCCAGTGTGTGGTGTATAGAAATTTAATAAACAACAACAACAACAACAACAACAACAACAACAACACAAAAATACGTAACACAGTTAGAAACAAAAACAACACCCCACAGTTTAAAAGACCATAGATTGTATGATTACAGAAGATATTGATATTGATATTGATATATATGGCAAGATAAAGGACCCTTGGACAGTAAAGTCCATTCAAAGGTGACTATGGGGTTGTGGTGCTCATAATAATCATAATCATAATCAATCATAATAATTTATTATTTATACCCCGCCCATCTGGCTGGGTTTCCCCAGCCACTCTGGGCAGCTTCCAACCAAATATTGAAAACAATACAGCATCAAACATTAAAAACCTCCCTAAACAGGGCTGCCTTCAGTTGTCTTTTAAAAGTAAAATAGTTGCTTATTGCCTTGACATCTGCTGGGAGGGCGTTACACAGGGTGGGCACCACTACCGAGAAGGCCCTCTGCCTGGTTCCCTGTAACCTCACTACTCGCAGCGAGGGAACCGCCAGAAGGCCCTCGGTGCTGGATCTCAGTGTCCGGGCTGAATGATGGCTGAAGGAGCCGATGTTTGTCCACAGACAGCTTTCCAGGTCATGTGGCCAGCATGACTAAACTGCTTCTGTGCAATAGAACACCATGACAGAAGCCAGGGCACACGAAAACGTCATTTACCTTCCTGCCACAGGGATACCTAGTTAACTACTAGCACTGGTGTGCTTTCGAACTGCTAGGTTGGCAGGATCTGGGACAGAGCAACGGGAGTTCACTCCATCATGGGGATTTGAACTGCCAACCTTCTGATCGGCAAGCCCAAGAGGCTCAGTGGTTTAGACCACAACGCCACACGCGTCCCTATTATTATAGAAGATATATTGTTAAGCCAACTACACTTTCATGAACTGTGAGAAGTCCAAGGGAACAGCTTTAGGGTTTGTATGATAGAAGGAGAAACCAAGAGGCTTTATTTTAGAAGCAAAACATATTGGAAGCAAGGAAACTCCTAAAAACAAGTAGCAGATCTGCTAATCCCACTTCACATTCCAAAAAAGGAACTACACCCAAGAATGCTTCAGGTTTTAGACAACTCCAGCTAAAAACTCTCAGTCCTGTCTCAATTTGTGTCCAAATACAACTTGCTTTAGCTGCTTCTCTGTCCCTCCTGCTAGCTGAAGTGTGTCCTCTCCAAAGAAGGGGAGTTTGCCATCCATCAATGGGCATTAAAATTCTTTTACTCAATCCATGACCATCAATTAGTTGTCTAGTGATATGCATGTTCACAGTAATCAATACAGTCAAATTTATAGCAGCAATACCAAAACCTATGCAAGGATAGAATGAATGAATGAATAAATAAAGCCTTAAAAAAACAAACATCAGTTAAAATGCCTGCTGGAAGTTAATTACTTCAGTAGGTATTGGAAGTTTAGTAGGAAGGAGGGTCTATCAGACCGCAATTGGAAGGGAGTTCCATAAAATTGGGCCTAGAATACTAAACACATGGCTCTTGGTGGGTGCAAGCCACTGGAGAATTACTAACAGCGACTCCCCCAAAGACCTCAGTGATCAGGCAGGAATATAATACATTTGGGTTCAAGCTCCGTTTATTTAGATCTCATTCAGTCTACCACTGCACCCAGATGACAGTCAGCTCATGCACATCCTTCCCCGACTCAGATATTATGGGTAAGTCGAGCTGTGGTCAGACATGGTCTCAACCCCTAGGAACAGATGTGCTAGGATTACCACCACCTCTGCAATTAGGTACAATTTGGAAAGTTTGCTTTTCTATGGAAGCTATCTGTACCCCATGCATGCATTTTAGTCTAAAGAACCACAGTGTCCAGGACTGAGATACTGATGCAAATTGGCAAGACACAGAGAGGGGCATGGTGGTACTGATAAGAAAAAGAGTTAGAACTTAGCAAGGTTCTTTGAAAGAATGGACAGACTCTGTGTGGCTCAGAGGCCACCCATTGAAGAATAGGAATGTGCAGGATGGCACCATGCAGAATATATTTGGCAAAGAAGACAAGTCTTCCAGCAATTGTCCACCCACGACTGATGGCGTAAAAACAAATAAGTAACCTTGGCATTGACCTTCAGGAATACAGCCCAGTCAAAATAATTTCCTTACAATGACAAGTAAGAAGTCTGGGCACAGTGACAACTTTTAGATTTTGCCTATTGATGTGCATCTTCTTTGGAGACAACACTCATGTCTGCCAGTATAGCCTGTCAGTAAGATCTGTGCCTAAAATTATCATGATTCTCGCCAATGGTATGCAAACAAAGAGGAAGCGATTTAAACAAAGATTAGCACCCAACAATTGTCATCTTTAAGCTCCAAAATCTTTTAAATTAACAATTCCACCATTTAATTTTTTTACAGAATTTTTTTGAGCTCTACATTCTTGCTTAACTTCACCGGAATTCTGTGACGTGGGTTAGTAAGATTTTCATTTTACAGGTAAGCATAAAAGCTAAGAAATAATGGCCACCCCAAGCTTACACAATGAGGCTGCTACAAAGGTGTGACATCAATCCAGATCTCCCTTGCCCAAATCCATCTTTTCAGTGATTGAGCCACACTATTTAGATAACCCCATAGCATTGTCCATGTTAATTAAATCCCCAAGATTCTCATAAACTCATGCGGTATTCCATCATAATCCAATGCTGTAGGGCTTGATGGAGGGGCACCATAATTGGACTTTGTGCGTCCTATTGGTGGCAAAAATGCTGGTGTTCTCGATATGGAAGGCACATACTCCTCAGTACAAACTCACAGTAGGCTCTGCTGGAGCCTATTCTTCCCCTTTCCTCTTTCCCTCTCTCACCAAATGCCTTCCCCACTTTAGTTTTGTTCTTTCATTGAACTGTATGAAACTTTGATAAAACTGCTAATTCCCCCTTTCCCCTTTATTATTCTGATTCATTGATTGTATAGCTGAGGGAAAACCAAAACCAAAAATAAAAAGCATGTCAAAAATGCATTGCAGGAACTGATTTTTCATGTAATCTAAATTCATGAGCAGCTTTTCACATGGTAATCTGTAGCTTTGAAATTCCCAAACAGGAACCTCGCAAGCAGGTCACTGACTTGCAAGCTGTGCAAGAGATCAGCCCTTTGAAAACCTTACATGTGAAAATGTGCAACTTTTGGCCAATAGATAGGACCAAGCCGTAGGTCTGGCATAAAACGGTGTCCTTTAGATGGGACCATTCCATTGGATCAGAATTGGGTTTTTTTTTAAAAAGAAAGATATTATTAGGCAGGAAAGTGAAAGTGTTGTAACGGACCCATGGCAATTCTTGGGAAAGTCACCTAAGGTCTGTGTTTATGTGAGGGAGGCCAAACACCAGCGACACCAGCGACTTGTTAAACTCACTGGCAGGCCAATGTTGTCTTGGCTGATCTGCTTTCCAATGTCAGACAAAGAGGAAAAGCGATTGGCATCGCTTCTGCTGCAGTAAACACTCAGTGGAGCTTTGCCTGTAGATTTAGGTCATGCTTGACCAGCTTCAAAACCGCTGGAAGAATTTTTGATGTTGTTTTGCTGCGTGGATCGGGGAAAATTAGATGTAGGCAAAAAGCACTGCTATGTGTGTTCCCGGTTTTCAATGTTAACCTACCTTACTGCTAAGGCACAGAGGTGGATCCAGTCATTCAGAAATGGTTCACTGATGGAAGAGTTTATTGCATGGATTGTTGAAACTCCACAAGAAAAAGAGCATAGAAGTACCCCTAGACAGAAAAAACCCAACCTTAAGAGTGTGTAAGTGAAAGTGTGCAGCTTAAACCTTCTTCCACCCCACTGACTCAGACAAAGCTGGCTCCACTTCATCCTCTTTGTATACAAAACTCTCTGTTCTCTTGCACCTTTGGAAAAATATGTAGCTCTGTTACATTTTAAAATTATGAAGTCAACATGCACGTCCCCCTCTAAGGTTTTGGCATGTTGACCAGTTTTGTGCTAGTTTCAAATGCCCTAAAACCCACTGGAAAATGTCCATGGATATGAAGAGTGAATATGAAGCACTCTTAAGGCAAATTCAACACACCGAATCCCACAGCCTTGTGAATTCATGGCTGATTTACAGATACTGCACCCAGTTGCATCTATTTTTTCAGATTGCATGCCAAAAAGCAACGGGTACAAAGAGTAAGAGAGAAATGCTTATTTTTTTATTGGGCTTAGCAAGGCTAATTGGGTCAGCTATGGCCAACTTACCATTATGTTTTATATTTCAAGGGCATACTTCAAAACATGGTGCCATACATTAAAAAAGAGTATCAAAATTTATTTCAGATCCCAGTGTAAGAATAAGGTTTAGATCTGACCTGGAGGGTTGCGCCCAAACTCTGGAATGGTACTGGGGGCTGCAGGGGAAAGGAGAAATTGGCCAAAATCACATCCTTCCCTTTCTACTTCTGGTAGCATGCTGAGCTGAGCTCCATTCAGAGCATTCTACCACAGGCAGGAGCAAATTCTGGATCCAGCCCTATATAAGTTGATACTTTGGGTAGAAGTAGCTTAATTTTTGTCACTAGCTCCTATCAAGACTGGGTATACTGTACATATGACCATTGAAATGAATATCCATGAAATCTGCATTATGCTCTGTAGGTGTTTCCAAAGACTTCTTTAGGGCTACAACCCATCTGATATAGACTATCCATTATTGAAATTCTTTTTAATAAATCTTTATAGCAGGAGAAAGGGGCTCCAAATTTGATCAGACTTGTGATATTAGGGGAGGGGTGTTCAATCATTTCAGAGCTATATGGATGGATTTTGAACAGTAAAATGGATATGAAAGGAACAGTCCCTCTGCTACCACTATTGCTCCAGTTAAATTCAGAGTCCCCTGTACTTGCTTAGCACTTACACACACACACACACACACACACACACACACACACACACACACACGTGTGCCTACCCAGAGATTTAACAATAGTTCTCCTGGATCTTATGCGGTTTGGCCCTCAGTCAGGCTTCCATTCTTGATCTACATCATTCAAGCATTCCCTTCTGTTTCAGGGTTGCATGTGGCACAGTGATATATCAGGTTTTTGAGGCTGCCAATCTAATATTTTGTCATAATTGAATAATACTTGCAATTTTGTTAAACACTCAGTTCATTCTGTTTTTGTTATGCTTTCAGAATTAATAGCCAATTCAGTTTGGGACATGATAAATGACCATGTCAAACACTAATCACTTCTAGTTTTTGTTCCAACATATTCTGGGGGCAGGTGGGGGAGCATTCTCACAGTCTACACATTTTTCAAAATTCAGGAATAAAAATGGCACTTACCCAGTCCATAGAATGATATTCATTAAAAACTTTTTAAAAAATTAATCATCAGTACTGTTGGTTCTCATATTACTCCACAGTTCCCACTGTTTTTCTTCTTGATAAAAATGGAGACACTGGCCTCAGTTAATGAAAGTTAGTCATACTTAAGTCCCATTGAGATGTGGTAAATAACTTGCTTTAGCTGGGTTGGTACATTAGAATGATTCCAGCCATTTCAGTTTAGACATAACGGGCTGCATCCAAAGTTCTTTGCCCATCAGCTCAAGAGCCTCTGAGCTAGTAGATTGGCGAGTTTTAATGTTGCACAGCAAAAGCGATCCAATGTAACAGTTGTAATAGCAGAAACTTATTATGCAACAGATTGCACAGTCTAGACCAGTGATGGCCAAACTCAGCCCTCCAGCTCTTTTGAGACTACAGTTCCCATTATCCCTGACTACTGGTCCTTTTAGCTAGGGATGATGGGAGTTGTAGCCCCAAAACAGCTGGAGGGCCGAGTTTGGCCACCACTGGTCTAGACTCTATTGTTTAACAAAGTTACCAGCAGAACAAGTATACCCTGAAGTTACTTTAACATAGTGTTACATTGAATACAGCCTTTAATACAACATAGTGTTACATTGAATACACACACTTTCTTCCTAATTCAGGAACTTCATAAAATGTGGAACTGAATGCCTGTGTTATTTCTGGAGGATTAAAAGTGTACCTTTCACATAATGTTACACAAGCATTAATAGATCCATTTAATTCCCCTTCATGACTATGACCTATAACTATTCAAATGATCAATTATCTACAAATTCCAGGCAAAATTAAAGGATCTACATTTTCTGGACTACTGGGTTAATGGGAACTTCGTTAGCCACTAGCTCTCACATTTCCTGCATCTTCCAGTGCAGAATTTGGTTTTTAAAAAAAGTATCAAAAGGCATCTACTTCAAATGCATCCACTTCAAAGGATAGAATCGGGAGTGTGCTCCTGGTTCTACCCTTTCTTCCTTTACAGTTGTAGCTTGGAATGAGCTGTGTCCTCAAAGGAAGACTACAAGACCCACTTGTGGAAGGGATCAGCTCCACTTAGCAGCTCCAATTGGGAGCTCCCAAATGGAGTCAACGCCATTTGGCTTGTAATCAATTCTGAATTTAAATCCCATGCTGAATGCAAGGCCCAGATGCAGCAGGGATTGGGAGTTATGGTTGAGAGCTCCTGAGTGGAGCTGAGCCAAGCTAAATTTAAAAGGTGCTTAATGCAAGCCCTGCTTGCAGAGGAACAATGGCTCTTTTGCAGCCATTACTTTAGCTGTCCCACAGCTGAAATCAGTTGTGGGGCAGGTGAACATGGCTGAAGTAAAAGATCCATGACCCAATTAGGACCCCTGGATGGCCTAATGTGGCCCATGAATCAGAGGTTCCCCATGCCTGATCTATTATGTGACTGCCAATTGATCCTAATTAATGGGTTATTATGCAACAAACTTCTACTACTGGGTGGCGGTGGGCATCACAATGAGTGCCTGCACTTCAAAATGTACTGCTGCACTGCTGACTACATGAAGATTAGTTTATCAGTTTGTTTTCATTTATAGCCATGGATATAATTCAATGGAAGTCAACTAAGCATAACTCTCAGATAACGCAAAAATCAATTCAGTTAAAAACAGGTTGAAGAAGTTGCTTTACAACCTGCCAGGTACTAACTGTTTTGGTTGGTGATGTTATATTTTCTATACTTTGGTTATAGAAAATAGAACCAAACTCTATACTTATTTGGTCATTGAAACACTTATATAATGACAATATAGGTGTAACAGCCAGGTACTGGTATATTCTAGCATTCTATACATTCTCAGTCTATACATTTTCAGCATTCTAACTCTATACTTTAGTTACTAGTGACAGGTAGAGGGCAAATTTGCATAATGAACTGTTTAAATATTCAGTTTTATCAGGGCTTCAAGGCACTATTTGTCCTCAGCCTCTTCAATAGCTAGTGACCCTAATGAAATCAACATCATTGTCAAATCAAATTAGTCTTCTTGTTAATTTCAGACAGTGATGTTCATCTTTTTGATGCTTTCAAACAACTCTTTGGTAAATTCTTGCGACATCATGCTACTTAAATATGCTAAATGAGTCACTTGTTCAATGTTGCAATTGTCAGAAAAATATGAAACTTTGCTCTAAGGTAAATATTGTTGGGTCACTTGAAATATATGCAAATTTGACATTTCTTAACTGATTAGCATATCCACACATCAAAGATTCCTATATATCACATCAGATATGTTTGATTCAGGAGAGTTAAGGTCAGTGACACTTGGCATACTCTTTCTTTTCCATCAGGCAAGATAGAAAATGAAAGGCATTTTGAAGGAAATGTAAGGAATGAAGTTGTTTTGCTTAGGAGGAGAACATTTTCTTGCAAGAGGATGAAAATATGGTACATAGCAGAGGAAGGCTCAAACATGGTTTACAGTACTTAGTCATAAAGTGGGAAAAGGAACATTGTCCACCGGGCTTTGAAAATGTTCACACACATAAAGGGAGAAATTCCAAGTGAATGCCGGCAGAGCAATCCTTTGGTCCCGCTATGCTAGAGCAAATGGTGATGGAATCTAGTCACAATCTGATGAACGTCAGCATCGCCACAATAGCCATAGAAACAAAATAGAACAAGCACACCAACATCATCTTTAAAAAACTGCAACACATAGCAGTCTTGATGGCAAGGTGATGTTTCCATCTTGGCCACAAAGAGAAGGGACTAATCAGCATGCAGCACCATGAGGACTTCATTGGCCTACCCATTCTACACCCTCTCAATCAATGCACACACAAGCAAAGACATGCAGAGCTCTTCATGCAAAGGAACACAGGAAGCTGCCTTCTACTAAGTAAGATCACTGGTCAACTGCTATTGACACTGGTTGCAAACTCTGGGCTCCACTCAGGTAGGATTCAGTTACTGTGCAAGCCAACTCTTTCCTGATGACGCCACCTGCACAGCCAGTGGTTTACTTCCAGTGTTTTCCTCTCTCTTCCTGAGCCACGACCTTCACAGAAAGGAGTGATGAAAAGCCACCAAGGCTCTTCAGCTTCCTATCCAGAGTATCATAGTCCCTCACTAAATGTTGAAGGCTGTGTGTGGCAGTATTTGTACCCACATGGATAAGAAGGAAGGGGTTGTGGTCAGTGGTTTTGGCAACTTCTCTGTCACATCTTGAATCTTTGCCCCTGGAAGACAACAAGAAGAAGAGGAAGAGTTTGGATTTGATATCCCGCTTTATTACTACTCGAAGGAGTCTCAAAGCGGCTAACAATCTCCTTTCCCTTCCTCCCCCACAACATACACTCTGTGAGGTGAGTGGAGCTGAGAGAAGTGTGACTAGCCCAAGGTCACCCAGCAGCTGCATGTGGAGGAGCGGAGACATGAACCCGGTTCCCCAGATTACAAGTCTACTGCTCTTAACCACTACACCACACTGGCTCTCCTAGGACATCCTGTTTTCTCTGCATACTACTGCAGGGTTCAGGAAGCTGTCCCTCTTCTGCTGGGATGTCCAGCACTGTTGGGGCAGGGCTGTTTTCCGTCAGATTACTCAACCCTTTCCTCAACACTCTCATCCCATCCCCCTCCCTCTCTTTGACCAACCCTGCCAAGATGGTCAAATATATATTTCCTAAGAAATGCTTTAGATATTTAAGAGAGTAATGAACTTCAAATGTCTCCAATAGAGATTAAAAAAAGAATATGTCACATGAACAATGGATTAAGTTTATTTTAGTTTATGCCTTGCTAGATTGCCATTCTGTTCCAAAGTTACAAACACTTCGGGTTACAAACCCTTCAGGTTACAGACTCCGCTAACCCGGAAGTAGTACCTCGGGTTAAGAACTTTACCTCAGGATGAGAACATAAATCATGCGGCGACGGCACGGCAGCAGCGGGAGGCCCCATTAGCTAAAGTGGTGCCTCAGGTTAAGAACAGTTTCAGCTTAAGAATGGACCTCCGGAACGAACTGAGTTCTTAACCCGAGGTACCACTGTCTTAGTTTGGGTGGGTGGGGGTATGCTGTATGCCTATGGCCCCTTCTAATTCCTGGATCCAGCAAGGTTAAAATCTAAGCCAGGATTCAAATTATTGAAATAGCCAGACAAGTTTCTTGGTAATGGCCCCCGAAGTATGGTCCATTAACATAACAAAAGATGTGGCTCTGTGCCAGGCAGTCAATGCATGGGTCCCCTCCCTCAACTTGCTGGTACGGTAGTTAGAAATACAAAAGTCAGAGCTGAGGGGTGTGCAAAGAAGAAGCTAGAAGCAAGGCTGCAGGCTGGGGAGCTGGGAGACATGCTTGATTTCTGCTGGGATCCAAGGCTGTGGCTATGGAAGAAGCAAGACCTTGGGGTGTTAATGCTGTGAGCTCAGGTTGTATTTATATGATATATCATGAAGACACCACAGTCTCCACTGCCCCTCATTCTGAGGAAACTGAACTCTGGGTAAGCACCTGGAATCCATGGAATCTTGTTTTGCTCAGAGACTGAAGTGGTCGAAGAGGGGAAAGCAGAAGCAAATCATTGATTGTTTTGGAATTGATCTGATTGCTTGGAGCACAGTAGTTTACATGCTGAACACCCAAATCTCTGAATGCTCCATTTGATGGGGATGAATCCAATCAAAATGAAACTCAAAACAATGGATTTTAATCAGGTGTGAATATATTAAGGAAATTAAAGAACACAATATATGATCTATTTAATTATCAATACTTTCAAATTCGAACTTTATCATGGTGAAATAACTGCCACAGTAGCCATTTTAGTTTGAAAGTCAGGGTGTGTGTGGACTTTACAAGATGCTCCAAATGAAATTTTTTTTGTTTAAATGAAAAACATACATTTTTGAAATTATTGGAGCAGAAAGAGTGTCAGACACCACTAACATATGTTTATTTTCCCTCTTTTAACTGAAATATAGGCAAACATTTCTCTACACGCTCTGCTCTCTCCCTGCTCCCCACCATCTACATTTTGTATAGATATATTTACACCCTGTGACCTCGCATACTAAGTTCTAGGGTGAAATGAATGGTTGACTTACTAGACCCCAGAAAATTAAGGACAAGAATGCTGATGGGTCCATTTTTACTGCAGGGCAAACAGAACCACTATAATAAATTAGTTGTTGATGTTTGACAATAAATCAATAACCACTTTTATCTTCCAAGTAAAATATATTTTCTTTTTGCCTCCCCTCTTCCCAGACTTAGGGCACTGTATAAAATAAAGATATTGAATGCATATTCTTAAGGCAAGATTTCCAAATGGCATCGGTGCAAGATTCACATTTGCAAGCTGCCCATGCTTCCCCCATATTGGCAATGAGTTTGACAAATGAAAAAAGTCACTAATATTTTGACACCTTCACTGCCCAAGCATGATACCAGCTGGCTGCGAATTCGGGTGCTCATTGTTCTGCTGTATTTTAAAGACTGGTCTACAGCCAATGTACTGGACCAGCTCCATTCATTCATTTTGAAGAGTGAGGTTTCAGTAACGGCCGTTAAAAAAAAAAAAGGTTTGGAAACTGCTTCAAATTTAACAGCATCCTACAGATTACTGGAACTCAAGTGTGTTTTCCGACTTAAAGCCACTTCCTCCAACGCGAAATATTATTTTTCCATCCAATATATCACTAGCTGAAGGATTTATGAATTCAGAGTTATTTAGGTTGTTTTTTTGGTTGCTTTGAAACATTCTGCTCAATAAGCACAAGAAATAAATAGTTCTTTATGTTGATTAGTTGCCTGTCATGTGAATTCAGTCCGGGGATTTTTGTTTTGTTTTGTTTTACTTTAAAGATGGTTGGGGTGGGTTATGCAAATAAACTAAACATATATTGCACATGTGGCTTTGGGAAAGAAACTGTGAGTTTGAATGGAAGAGCTGAATTACCATCAATCCATATTGCAGTTCAGTTGGAACAAATTCTTTTTCAGAAGTGTGCTTTTCTGCTTACCATGTGCTAGAGAAAGGTGAAAGCGCCTTACAGAAGGAAGTTTTCCCTCCCCCTTTTTTTTGAATCGCTTTCCAGAATTTAAAAGAAAATTATGCTTACCTTGCAAAGTCTTCCTTTACTGTGCCTGCAAAGAGTTTTATATAACCCCCCCCCAAGTCAATAACCATATTTAAACCCTCTGGCTTGCAAACTCGCTGATTAAAAAACAGATTGCCAGCAGTCATCTGCTATTGTCTGTCTTCTTAAATTCTGTTTCTGGTTTAATTTACTTGATTGTCCCATACACTATTCATGAGTTCTATAATATTCCAAACTTTAATTTCAACAGATTAATTCTTGCTAATTATTCAACATATGAACCTGCACACGAGAATTCTACTGTATGTACCATCCTGAGGCAAAGGCTGCAATGTCGAATCGTTTTCTGATTTCAAGTGGAAAACAAACTAATTATGTGGAAATATGATAATATATTGTGCTGCAGGGACCAGCCCTTTGTCTGTTTAGAAATGTTTGCTTATGATCTGCTCCCTGTGTTATTTCTTCCAGGAGGAGATGCCCTTTCTTAATGCATAAACATTATTGACTGGTCCATGATTCTTTACTTCATGTAAAGTTGATTTACATAATTTTATATTACTTCCATCTGATGGAAGCAAGCAAGACATCTAAGAAATCTAATAGTTGAGCTAGCCCCAAGCAGTGAAGTGCAGAGATAAGGGTAAAGCCAGCCCTCTTCTAAATCCGCTATCTTTTCTCTCTTGTTTCATGTCATTTCCCTCCTTTTACATCAATTTGCTAAGTAGCAAATTCTAGCACCTCAGCGCAATACTCTGCTAAATCAAAATCAGCTATCAAAAATGAAGTAATTTGTCCCACAATGATAGCAATCACTCTAGTGAAATAAAATGCCGAGTTTGAGTCAGAGGGCCAAGGATTCCAATGTCAATTAGACTAGAAAAGTGATGTTAATTGGTCTGAGTGCACCCAGCATCGAGGGACCTCCAATAGGGTGTTGTGGCCATCCAAACGTTCCCACCCACAACACAGGGTTTGGTTGCTAGGTCACACCGCAACACGTGCCCTCTTGTTAGGGAGGACCCGATTTACAACAGTGATTTATATGGCCTTAATTTAAAACCAATCAAGCTTGCTGTGAGGAAAGAAAAATATGGTTGTGCTGCATTGAGGCCCACAAACAGCAAACCACCTCATTTAATGCTAAGGAATCTTACCTCCTCTCTTGAGAAGAGAATGCTAGGTCAACCATCTTCAATCCACATATTTAAATTTTTTTTAAGCTAGCAGAGGAAAATCACAGAAATAACTTGCATTGATTCACTATTGTAGATATAAAGGCCCAGATGTAATAAAGATGTAATAAGAAATGATGGTTTCTTGCTACAAGCATAGACTGGCACTTGAGGGAGATCTGATTGGGGTTCAATAACTTGGTTTGTTATCTTTGGTACAGACCAATGTTTCCTCAGCTTGGACAAAACTGGAAACTTTGATTTAAAACAAACAAGGTGTTTCCCTCAAGAGAGGGTGAAATGGGGCATAGCTTAATAAGGTGGCTTGGCCTGCTAAGAGTCCTGGTGACCTGATAAATGTCTTGGCGGGCTACATTCAGCCTTCAGCCTGACGTTCCTGAAGTGTTTTAGATGTGTGCGGTCTTTTTAAATGTAATTGTTCAGAAGCCAAACTCATAATGGCTGTTCCAGTGATGCTTTTCATAGCATTTAAATAATTGAAGTTTATATATCACTCCAACTTGAAAAAAACCTGTGTCGTTCCCCCCTCCCCCGCATCGATGGTTAGCATGTTTAGAAATGCACTAAAAACACAGAGAAAGGAAACCATGTTTGTGGTCCCAGGACACTCCACTGATTCTGCTATGGCCTAAAGCCATACTGTTCATGGCATACTGAGATGTCTGCTGATTTCAATCCACATGTTGCTAAATTAAATTGCGATTTGAATACCAGATTTCCATGGAAAATGTGGGTGTTGCTGAAAGTGGTATTGGAAAGCGTTAGCAATGCTGCCCACTCATCTCTGGAGGACCCCAGATAACAGCCCTGGTGACCCCCTGCAGCTGCTTAACACTAGTGCCTATGATTCTGGTTGTTCAAAGTCCCAGAAATAATCTCAAAGGACCGGGTGTACTGGGGAAAGTTTTTATCCAAAGCCTTGTGAAGACTCTCATTAGATTGGCCAGTTGTGTGTTGAGGTCCCCAAAACACCCCCAAATAAATCACACTTCACACAGAAATTTAAGGTTTTTGTCATAATTTTGGCCACAACTTTATTTAAATACAAAATGTGAGTGGTTTCTTAGGCATTGGTTCCGTCTATCTGTCCCCAGGACAGAACTGACTTCCGCCCGCCTGCGGAGGTCAGTACAGGGAAAACAATTTTGGGGAGAGAATGGAGCCGGGGGGTCTGACCCTTCGCCTCTCCCCAAATGCTCCCAGGGGCTCTTGCTTGGCCCTAGCCCCTTGTTGGGGTATGGACAAAAGCATGACGAGCTCCCGGATTCCTTTAATGGAATTCCCCGTGCAGCAGCAGCATTGGAGGGGCAGGCACAGCGAATCCTAACGCCTCCACCAACCAATTTTTTAACCAATGCCTAACTGCAACCTTACAAGTTGTGATGATTTGCTATGCAGTAGGTGAAAACCAAGTGGCACCAGCCAATCAGCCAAATGGAAAAATTCCTACCAGGCCCCTGCCTCAACAGCAGACGACCCCATGACAGGCACAGCAAGGTCAAACACAAAAGTCTAATTAAAGGGAGGGTGGGTGGGTGATCCGATGCACGCAGCGAAAGAGAAGGCCCAACGCTGCGTGCAAAGGATATATAGCCTCTGGGCTGTCCATCAAAACTGCAACATAGAAATTCCCCCAACAACCCAGAAGACACCAATCACAGTCATGGCCATCTAGACGGTCCCGCCCAGCAGCTGCAGAGGGGTGTCTTTCTAGACCCCACCATAACACGTGCTCTCCATGAAGGAGAACCCGCTATATCAGAACTTGACCCAGACAATTTAGACTCTTAACACTTTCCCAGACCATGTGACCTAAAAACTACTGTCATGGTTTGTGTCTAGTGACACCTAGTGAGTCTATTCTCCATTGTGATTCGCAACAAGCCATTTAGTTGTTGTTTGCACAGAACACAGCAAGGCAACGTCCAGTGTCGGGGTTTGGAAAGGGTGGGGGCATAGAGCGCAAATACATTATCCACATGCTGAAAGAATCTGAAATGAAAATACATTAAAAATTTAACAGGCTGCTGAAAATGGTCTCGTGGCAGGGGAAAGAGGTAAGGGGGGAAAGTGTATTATTTTAATATGCAGCAGACAAAGGCAGCCCAATGTCACATCAGCAAAGTATGCCGCAATCTTGGCTCAGAACCATGTTTGGTTGTTGTTTTTCTCCCTCTGAACAAATATCATGGCTTTAAGTAGGCCAAGGAAGCCAAAGAAGATCTGCTTAGAGTCAGTGGGCATGTGTAATGCCAGCATGCAGCGACTGTTCGTGACCTGAGTTTATGCAGCTGCTTGAAATAAGCAAGAATAACAAGTGAGAGACCACAAACATTGATGGAAAGGTTCATTCAAAATGCGGGCCTCTTCTCATTTCTTCCCACCTACAGATGCATGTGCTCCTGTAAGACTCTTCTACGGAATTAGAAGGCGCATAGGGGCTACCAGGGTGTGAAACGAAATTCGCTACAGTGAATACTGGGTGCAATTCAGGTATAGCAACCAGTGTTCTCCAATCATCTGAAATGCTATTGGAGATGATGCTGGGATGTGTGCAAGGCAGGGGAACACCAAAAGTTGGAGCATCCCCTGATATAACCTATATATTTGCATGGTTTAAAAAGCTTTGAACTGCGCATTCGTTTTGTATATTCTTTAAAGGTTTTTACTGTATTGCGTTGCCTTGCTTTTTCAATTCCCAGACCTCATACTCATCATATTCTCAGGAGCAATTTACAGAAGTCTCATCATCATCACAGTCTCTTAGCTCCTTCTACAACTGAGAATGGGTTCAGCCAGCTGACATTCTTAATATGGCTTTCCCTGTTAACACCTGTTATGCAATCAAGTGATGTGTAATGCTAATAGATAAAAGTTGCAAGTTGATATAAATATGAAATGCGTATTCAATGCTGGGATGAAAAAGCCTCTCTCACATGCACAACAAAGCCCAGGCTCAGTTTCCTAATGGAAGGTATGCGAGGAAGAGAATCCCCAGTCCATCAAAGACATCTATTTGCACAGGGTTTTATGCACCTGTTTTTTAGGCAACAGCAAATGCTTCCCACAGTGGAAGCTGCATCACACAGTACATATGCTACTCCTGACATTCATAACACCTCTTTAAGGAAACACATGGCCCCATATGTCCCAGGAACTTGTTTGCATTTTGTAATGCTGGAAGAGGAAATATGTTCCATGATAAATGTTTTCCTACTTTTTGTATGTGCAGAGAAATTGGGCTGCTTTATCCATACAGCGGTACCTCAGTTTAAGAACAGTTCGGTTTAAGAACGATTTGTGCGCGCGTGTCAATTCTTGTACAAATGTTTGCTTATTCATTCATTTGCATTTGCTCCAGTGACATCATTAAAATGTGACGAACTATACCGAACACGGATCTCATCCTGTTCTCCAGAAGGAGAAAGAAACCACCAGCAAAACTAAAGTAGTAGCAGCCACCAGGGAACCAATGATGCCAAACAAGGCAAATATTATCGTTGTTATTATTCTATTCTGGCCTCCCTCCCAAAGGAACCCAGTGTGTGTTATGTGTGTGCTGGTTCTCTAACCGAGCTGGTCTGGGAAGTTGGCTATTGGCTTGTGAGATGTCAAAGGCAGAAAGGGAGGTGGGGCCAGATACCCTAGTTGGATCCTGCCCAAAGATGGTGCAAAGAAAGAGGGAGGGAGCAGAGAGAAGGAAGGAGATGGGAGAGAAGTGAACCCCCTGGGGAATGTTTCCCGTTCAGAGAAAATGTGTCAAGTGGCAGAAGGAACTTGGTAGAGGGAAAAGGCATCTAAAAGACCCAGAGCCTGTTCACCCCCCAATAAATCATAGGTGGAAGAGCCTGGAATCAGCAGAAGGACTGAACTAGGAAGCAAGAAAGAGAGGACATCTGGAGACTGAAGAACTGAGCAGCAGCAGTCAGGCATCTTCCTCCTTGGACTAATACAAACCTGCCCTGCCATCAGTTGGTCTCTGATCTCCAGAATTGTCTTCACACACACACACACACACACAAACTTTTTCCACCCAAAAACTCAATGTGGTTTACGTGGTTCTCTGTGACCGTTTTATCCTATCAAGAACCCTGCTGAAAGGCAGTGACTGGCCTAAGGTCACCCAGTGAGCTTCATGGCTGAGTGAGGATTTGGACCTGGGTCGCTCAGGTCCTCATTCAGCACTCTAACCACTGCACCACAGTATATGTCCCCCAACAGAGGGAGAGGCCATCAATGAGATCCTCTAATCTTCCTGGAAATTGAGTCCAGACTATGGGCATGCTTTCTTCCATCCTGAGATCCAGAAGAGGATTTCTGCCTTGATGCTCACTGAAAGGACGATCTCTCCTTTATGTTAAATTCACTGGTGAGTAGAATTTTTAACTGGGACTTCCCACTCCTAACACAAATACGCAACCCACTGATGGGTCCAAATCATGAGTGCATTTCCCCTGGAACCAATGCATCTAGTAAAACAGCTAGTTATCTTTCCGAAGGACCACTTCATAGATGAATGCAATTTATTTAGCTTTCTTCTTTTCAGTATTTTCGAGCACAATAAAGAGATGGACGAACCCAAAATGGTGGAAACTAGTATTGATTGGGAAATCTGCAAAGCCATGCCTGATAAATGTCTCACTAAGATTCTTTTTCATTGCCCGAAATGATACTCCAAGGAAGAGATTCAGTCTTAAAAGATGCCAGAAATATGTACATTTTCTAATAAATATTGGTTTGTAGATTTCTGGGATCCTCTCACTTTGGCAGTGTTGACATTATGCTCCCATGTTGTTTAAACAATATCATTTTTAACACCACGAGATCATTTTCTTTGAGCAGAGAAAAACCATGAACACATTTCTTTCCGTTAAATATCCTCTATGTTCATGAACTATCCTGATATAGGTTCTCCTTATCCCTGCCCCACCCCTATAATAGGTTTGCTTGTGTTGAAAAGACCTGGCCCTAGGGTACCATTTATTTTTAATTCTATTTTTTTTTAAAAAAGTATGAGAAAAACACAGTTCCCACATTTCATTTGGAATTGTGATTCACGAGCAGACATCTTTTAGTTTAACCGCACACTTGACATGATTGTATTATTCATTAAGGGTCCATGAATAGAGGCCTTTATGTCTTATTTTATTGTCAGTGGGACAAATATTTTATTACATAATAGGCCAGTGTGTCTTGGTGCTATTTCATTTCCTTTGAAAACTGGGTGAAGTTTTCAGTGCCTTCAACTACAAAAGGAAAATATGGCGTGGGGGGTAATTCCACCAGGTGCCGTTTAAAATAGTATTTATCGTTACTACATCATGACTATTAAATGTGCTACTGAAAGTAAAATAAAGTCACATATTAATTTCCTCTATGAACTGTATAAACAGAACTAATGGCAAGTTACTTAGTCTTTGCTTTGAACAGTGGGAGAATAGCATAATTTGAAAAGAAAAGAGCCCACCACAACCAAGGTTTACTCTCTAAGGAAGAGGAACATTGCAGCTTTGCCGGAGGAGCATTGTTCCTTCATTCCGAAGCCAACTCTGCTCGATTTATGCTTTTCCTAAGACGGGTTCTCCATTACAGAGAGCACGATTTGCGGTGGGGGCTGAAAACCACGCCTATGGCAAAGGTGGGGCATGAGTGGCCACCGTTTGATTGGTTAAGGGCTGTTGTTGGGCAAATTGGTATGTATCATTTTGTGAATCAAACCTTGGGGTGTATTTAAGCTTAACGTTGGTTTTTTCTGGACCCTTCTCTTTGGCTGCGTTTCTGATCACAACTGTGACCATTTCAGCTCCAGAGATATTCGGGTTGTATTTTGCCTTCTTCTTTCTGATTCCCTTATTCCCCTTTTATTTCTCTCTGCTTTAATTCCTTTTGGTTCCTCTTCTCTTGCTCACTCGAAGCACTTCTGGAGGACAGCGGAGCAATCTTCTCATTGTCTGGTTACATTTCTTTATTTTCCCCTTTTGTTCTAATCCTCTCCAGTCCCTTAATTAATTTAACTCCCCTTCCCCCCCTTTTTTCTGCTTGATTTCCCACCCCTCCCCTGGTGGGGTCTTTGTCACCCCAGGAGGCTGTTTGGCCTCTTACCTGGCCTTTGGGAAGATTCTCCTTGTACCTCTGAGCACTACCCATGCGTTACCCTCCTTGGCTTGCCTTTCCTGATAGGGGCTTTCTTGCAAAAAGGTGCCCCCTCCCCATTTTGCCCGTTTCATAATTGTAGGCTAGTCAGGGCTGTTCCAAGCCTGGCTGGAATCTCTTTTGTTTATAGTATTCCTAAGGTTGGCTTTATTTTGGGTGTGTGCAGCATTTGTTGGCTGAATTTTAATTTTGCCTTGGGGCTTGAGTACCATTTTGGGCTGCTTCTTTTCGCAGCCATCGCCATTGGGTGTGAGGCTTGTCATGAGACAAAGATTCTTAAGTGCAGAAGCAGTGAGGCCTACACGGCCCATACAGATCATTCAAGCCTAAGCCTGCTACTGTGCTCGCTCTAAAATGTATCTGTTTGCTTGCAGGCTCAGTGTGTGTGTGTAACTGCCTGAATGTGCTGTTGTTGCTAATGCATATCTGTGGCAGACAGAGTGGAGCCAGTGACTCTCTGTGCCTTCAATGACTATGAGCACTCTGTGTATGCTCTTTAACTATGCTATTTCTGAACCAGTTTATTTTCTTAAAGTATGTTTTGCCCTGATGATAATGGTAGTAGTGGTGGTAGTAATAATAATGATAATAATTGTTATGGTTATTATTATTATCATTTATTTGTATCCCGCCCATCCGGTTGGGTTTCCCCAGCCACTTTGGGCGGCTTCCAACAAGGATTAGAAGCTCAGGGGCCTTCCATCTCTAGTAAAGAGGGAGAGGATTTTCCTCCTTTTGGCCCCCTTTTTTCTGATTCACAATTTAATTTTAATTTTCCAGAACCCAGCTAGGCCCTGAGGGAGGAAGGTAGCGTCTCCTAGTGGTGCATTGAAGGGTTGGTGTCGCTGGTTCCTCACATGTTTTTAGTTCTTTGCAGATTATGGCGGGGCCTTTTCAGATGCTTCCAGAGGTTGCCTCTCCCAAAGGAAGGAAGGAAGCGTCATCGGAGGCAGTGATCCAGAAGGAGGCAAAGAGGAGCAGGGACGATGATTCCACTTCATCGTCAGTCTGTGCCAGTCTCTCCCAGGTCTCTAGAGGTTGCATCTCATGCAGAGGATGACTTGCTGGTCCGCCGGGCACCATCTTCTGGAGGGAAGTGACATCAGTGTCATCTTGCCCTGGCATGTTGAGACAGGATCAAGGATCTGGGTCTTTGGCGGAAGACACTCTGCCAGTGCCGGCCAGAACATTTTCGGGCAGCAAATGCAATCTCTCGCCCAGTCCTTATTCATCCCTGCGACCTTGAAAGTGTATAGCATCAAAGTGTTGGCCACAATGGCCTATGCTGCACCTTTATGGGCAGCCTTTGCAAATCTCTCACCTTTAGAGTCGCTTCAAAGCCAATTCTTACGCCGACTTCTAAAATTACCAACATGCTCTTGCCCAGGCACCTCCAGACAGGATCCTGTATCTGAGTCTTTGGCAGTTGACAGTCTCCAAGTCCCGGCTAGAATGTATCCAGGTGGAAACCACTGACATCTCCAGAGGTTGCATCCCAGAAGAGGATGCTTGCTGGTACACCGGGTGCCATCTTCGGGAAGGAAGCGGCAGCGGTGTCGGTGATCCAAGATGAGTATAATGAGGGGTGGGGATGGCGATTCCACTACCTTGGCATGTATATCCCTCATGGGCTATGATGCGATTCAGTTGGTACCTTGGACCTCTACAGGGGTCTGGGGGGGGGCATCCCCTCCCTTCAGGCCCATCGCAGGTGGGGAAATCTTTAAAGTCTTGGCTTAATGGCTTTCAAATATTACAGGGTTACGCTTACTTTCCCCAAAACGCGCCCTGCAGGGGTCTTGGGGACAAGGTTGGGTGGACTTCCGATGGGGCTCCACCTCTTGAATGGCTTCCCCTGAGCATTATGAGTGAGGCAGACGTGCTGGAAGCCGGTTTAGCAGCAGAATTTGGGTCTGCAATAGCGGTTCTTGTTAGCCATGGCCCTGTGTGTGTGTGTGTGTGTATATATATATATATATATATATATATATATATATATATATATATACACACACATACGCAGCTGTGTGGGAGGTGCCCTTGGGTATCAGTCATACACTGCTTGCCCTATCAGCAGGGCCCCCACCATGCTTTTGATAGAGTGCCCCCCCCCTGCAGCAACCCAAATCACCTCCTCCCCAGGCTGATCCGAGGTTGATAAACATGTGTTAATATCCCTTGCCCTTCGTGGCACCCCACTGATTTTATTCATCTTTGATTTTATTTGTCCCCTTTGGGATTATACCTAGTATATCCCTTCTGCCTTTTGCCTGATCCATTATTGATTGCATCGCACAGCCCCCCCCCAACCGACTCCATTCCAGTGGAAGTCCTCAAATATACATCCTTGGATCAGGTGGTTGAGCACATTCAAGGCAACACGGCACTCTCAGTGGGACATAGCTTTTCTATTGTAAGGTGATGCCAATGGGCTGCGCAATCGCTTGTGCAGTATTCTAGTCCTTTTGGGACTTTCCTTCATAGGGCCTCTCAAGTTTGGCCTGGTTCACTGGGGTGACCCATTATAGCGTTTGTTTGCTTTCTGGGCTAGATCAGGTGTCACCTGCATTGGCACAGCCTCCCTGGTCGCCTCTTCTTCCCCACTGAGGAGTCGGGGGTTCTGTGGGCGGCGGTTAGACAGAGGGCCCGATGACCTTCCTTTTAATTAGGAAACCAATGGGTCATCAATGCTTGAATATTCCATTTGCCTTTGGAGGAGCTGTCTGCCCTGGAGGAAGTTATTTTGTAATACTTCCTCTGTAGCGAGTGATGCTTGTCAGATCTGCTCTGGCTGGGTGGTCTGTATCTTGCAATGAGTGTGGTTGCCCCTGGTTGCCACTTCTGTTTTACAGGAAACGTCGAGGTGGAACCCATGCCCAGGTTGCAATTCCTATGTTAATGCTATGGTAGTTCACCATGGCATTATGCCTTGAACCGGCTCAGTGCTTCAGGTTCACTATGATGCTAAGTTCTTGACTTTTGGTCCTATTTTAGGGGGGATGCAGGTATGGCTTCGCCCTTGGGGTGGTGACATAATCGTTTGTCATAACTTTCCTTAACCCCCCCCATTGTAGTAGCAGTGCACATTTGGACCCAGGGAGCCCAGTGATTGGCGGTCCGCTTTTGGTGCGATACCTGGTAGTGGTGAGCATTTTGGCTTAACAGCCCTCATGCTACAGCGAATATCACTGCCTTTCATATACTTCTTGTGCTGCTGCTCGCTTTATTCCAGGATCCTCTAATGATTTGGCTGGTATTCCTTTCAGCCTGCTTAGGAAGCGCCTTGGATCCTGGGCTCAGGTCCCTCAGTTATTGCTGTAATTTCCAACCTACCTGTGTCACTTTGATAATAATTACTAATTACAAGGTATAGCTTCCATTTTCCCTTCAGCTTAAGGTCTTAATGAAGGCCTGAACTGCTCTTATGGCATTTAGCTGGCAGTCCACGGACATTCGGAGGTACTTGTCCTCTCCTTCTGAGCAGGTCCTGCAAGTCATGGCTTACTTGCTGCAGAATGGCGGTGATCAGGAGACTACCCATATTCAGCCCTGCTATGTCTGTTATCGTGCGGCTTTTATTCAGTGACCCTTGCATATGGTTTGTCATGCGCAGGGCTTTGGAGGGTTGGGATAGGTTCCAACCTCACTAGACGTCAGATGGGAAGCCAGTCATTTTGTCCTCTTTATAGTATCCCACAGCTATAGCTAAGATTGTCTGTGGGTTAAGTATCTAGGCGGACCCCCCCCCTTCTCATGCCATTGCATTTTGGAGCATTAAGGGTTGGGGTAAGTGTGTCGGAGCCTGCACGGGGTTGAGAGTCTGGAGGCTTATTGCTTCAGGACTTTCCTTCACAGCCTTGGAGCTTGCCGTTAAGAGTCAGGAGCTCTAAGACAGACCTAGCGGGCAGGGGTACCATCATCAGGCTTCTGGTCACAGGTGGAGCGGGCCCTTGCCCAGTTAGGGATACCTGAGATATTGCGCTCTTCATCCTCTTGGGGGGACTGGCCTGCTCCCAGTGCGAAGATTAAAAGGTTTCCCGTTAGCCAGGCATTATTGCTCACCTAGGGTGGCAGTTATTCTGCTTTATGCTTGTCCTTCGCTGAACGTGCCTCATTCCTTCCAAGCAGGGCTGCTACAAAGGTTGGGCACTGGGGACCTGTCAGGGGACAGGATTGTGCATACGGTTCATTGGAAGGGTGACACGGATAAAGGTTTAAGTTGGGAAGTGTCGTAGTAATGCCTGAGCTAATGCCTGTCTGTTATTTTCCTTGTGTTTTCATAGGACCATCGCTGTGAACTGGATTGTCTGCCGCAGCTTCATGCACTGGGGCTGGCAAGCCTGCTGACAAGTCTGGACTGGGGTGCCATCTCGGCCGCTTGCCTTTGCAAGTGTATCTTGGATGTCCAGATTGGGAATGCTTTAGGAGGATTTCATTCCTTTGGTGCAGTCGAGTGTGACCTGCGAGGGTCCTCCTGCAGCGGTGATGGGCAGCTGGGCGGTTGAGTGGCCTGTAACGGTCCTCCCGTAGCGCTAGTGATGCTCTGGGTGGGAATGTTTTGCCGTCTTCGCCCGGAGTAAGTTTGCGTCCTGCAGCAAGCGGACTTGGATGAGCTGTTGGCAGTGCCCCCGGGATAAAGAAAATTTAATTTTAATTTGGGCGACCAAATGTGCGGCAAGGTACCCGCTGCCCAGCTGCCACTAAAGAAGTGAATACGACAGCCCAGGAACTTTGCGGGGGGGGGGGTCATAGCTCCTCCAGTAATTTATTTCCAGAGCTCAGGAGTTGGGCCTTGGTTCCAGTCTCGGACGCCCGTTGCACATGCATGTGTCTTGGCTGGCCAGGAAAGGGATGTTGTGGGGCGAATTTCTCCCATTGATGCACAAGCAGTTGCACGCTGATGGACTCCCCTCGGCAATTGTGGTGCAGTTTGGTGAAAATGATTTGCCTACCATGGACTGTCGCACATTGCGGTTTTCAATTTGTGATGACATCCATGAATTGAGTGCCCTGCTGCCAGCTACACGATTAATTTGGTCCCGTCTATTCCAGAGAAGAGAGTGGCGGGGGAGTCGATCCCTCGCTGCCACCGGACGGGCTAGGAGACGGGTGGATTGGGCGGTAGTTAACTTAATCAGGGAATTGGGAGGGCTGATCATTGCTCATCCCCATATTTCTTTTGACGCTGCCCAGGTTTATCGTCTCGATGGGGTTCATCTTTCCACAATGGGTAATGTTTTATGGTTGGAATCAATCAGAGGCTGTTTGCAGTCTTGGTTGGGTCTGTGAGTGGTTTTGGCGGTCGAGCCTTCGGCTCTGGTGGCGGTTAGGCATTGGTTATGATGTTTGTATTAAGGGTCTTAAAGATTAGTTGGCCCCAAGTTTATGCCTGAGTGGTGGGGAAATCCTGGTCAGGTATACAGTGGCTCTATGCTGTGTCCGTAACCCCTAGGTAGGGGCCAGGACGGCATATTGAAGCCTCTGGGAGCCTGAAGGGAGAGGGGAGAGTTCTGTACACCCGGTCCCCGTCTCTCCCTGTGGGGATTTCCCCGTGTTGACAAGGCAAGTTTATCTTAATGTGGTGGGGAAATCCTGGTCAGGTATACAGTGGCTCTATGCTGTGTCCGTAACCCCGAGGTAGGGGCCAGGACGGCATATTGAAGCCTCTGGGAGCCTGAAGGGAGAGGGGAGAGTTCTGTACACCCGGTCCCCGTCTCTCCCTGTGGGGATTTCCCCGTGTTGACAAGGCAAGTTTATCTTATTATCAGTTCTGTCCTTAGGTGACAGTTGGGAACCAATGCCTACGCAACCACTCACACATTGTTTTGGATTTTAATAAAGTTGTGGCCAAATTCATGCCAAAAACCATTAAACTTAATTCTGTGTACGTTGTGATTTATTTAGGGGTGGTTTGGGGACCTCCACACGCAAGACGGGTTCTCCATTACAGAGAGCACGATTTGCGGTGGGGGCTGAAAACCACGCCTATGGCAAAGGTGGGGCATGAGTGGCCACCGTTTGATTGGTTAAGGGCTGTTGTTGGGCAAATTGGTATGTATCATTTTGTGAATCAAACCTTGGGGTGTATTTAAGCTTAACGTTGGTTTTTTCTGGACCCTTCTCTTTGGCTGCGTTTCTGATCCCCACCCTCCCTCCCTGTTTTTTAGGCCTCTGTGTTGACATTGCTATGACTTTTCTTGGTCGCCTGTATTCAGGGGCCGGTAGGAATTTTTCCCATCTGGCTGATTGGCTGGTGCCATTTGGGTTTTCGCCTACTGCATAGCAAATAGTCACAACTTGTAAGGTTGGCGGTTAGGCATTGGTTATGATGTTTGTATTAAGGGTCTTAAAGATTAGTTGGCCCCAAGTTTATGCCTGAGTGGTGGGGAAATCCTGGTCAGGTATACAGTGGCTCTATGCTGTGTCCGTAACCCCTAGGTAGGGGCCAGGACGGCATATTGAAGCCTCTGGGAGCCTGAAGGGAGAGGGGAGAGTTCTGTACACCCGGTCCCCGTCTCTCCCTGTGGGGATTTCCCCGTGTTGACAAGGCAAGTTTATCTTATTGTGGTGGGGAAATCCTGGTCAGGTATACAGTGGCTCTATGCTGTGTCCGTAACCCCGAGGTAGGGGCCAGGACGGCATATTGAAGCCTCTGGGAGCCTGAAGGGAGAGGGGAGAGTTCTGTACACCCGGTCCCCGTCTCTCCCTGTGGGGATTTCCCCGTGTTGACAAGGCAAGTTTATCTTATTATCAGTTCTGTCCTTAGGTGACAGTTGGGAACCAATGCCTACGCAACCACTCACACATTGTTTTGGATTTTAATAAAGTTGTGGCCAAATTCATGCCAAAAACCATTAAACTTAATTCTGTGTACGTTGTGATTTATTTAGGGGTGGTTTGGGGACCTCCACACGCAAAGGGAAAAATCAGGAACAATATGGTAAATGCTTATGGAGACCTGGCACGGTTTGAAGATAATCGTTTGTCCAGCAACATCTGAACAGGTCATAGAACACAAATCAAATGAAAGGATTAAAAATAAGAAGAAGACATGAGTGTTTTTTGTTTTCCTTTTCATGCGCTGCAAGGGATTTCTGGGAAATATTGCTTCTTCACTGCCTTGAAGTTCTTAATACCAAAGCCAAGTAAAAATTTCGAAAATTGTTTTTGTAACATTTACTCAGTGAGATCACTTTTTTTTTTGTTCTGATGAAATACAGGTGCAAAGACTAAACACAATAGTCCCAGCCGTCCTATTTCACAACCATTTCCCTTCCCAGCAGATTTAGCAGCAATAGCAAACTCAGCCAGACAAGCATTTTTATTTTTTATTCTAAAAAAGGGAGGGGGAGGAGAGCTGCAAAAATAGAGAACGCTTCCTGTTCTATATAATTTAAAACAAAACAAAAACAAAACTGGCCATATTTTATTTTCAAAGTCCACTTTCAGCTACCATGCAGGCATCATCTGGGTCCTAAGTGAGGCAGCAGACTCGAAGAGCGATTGTCAGTGTTATGTGCTTATGTCAGCTTGCAGACCAGATGGTAAAAATGCCTGATTTTCATAGGGCGAGGAGGAGGTTCTCTTGTGCTCAAAAGAAAGGAGGCAGCACCCTCTAGCACTGAGACTTTGCTACCACTCTGGTGTCAGCAACTGCCAAGCATAAATCAAGAGCGGCAAAAGCCTTTCCTGAGGATTTTCAGACCCTACTTCTCCCCCGCCCCAGTCCTGAAAAGGAAATCTTTCCCAGTTTCTTAATTCAATCACACATCCAACTGGCAACCTGACGTATCAAAATAGGAATCCAGGGAAGCTGCTCAAGGATGCAGATCAACAGAAGCTAATTAGCATTTAGTCACAGCCATCCTTAACTGATTGGCAGAACAGCTGTGGGGACCAAACAAAACATGCTGAGTTGCATATTTCTGAGGCCACCTGCCACTTGGCAGAAGCCAAAATAGGGTAAACTACCATTTCATAGTAGCTCAGCGCCGACCTTAGTTTTGAAGCAATTCTGAACAGACGTATTTGGCTAAGTGTATAATTAGTACTTGTTTCACCTGACACACAGTTCAACAATAGACCGTACAGCCTGCCGTACCTGTTAGTTTGACATGCTGATGTCTTAATTGAGATTGACAACTTGCTAAAGTGAGCATTTTCCCCCCCTAGCCGTACAGGCAGGATCAGCCCCTTTTGAAATAAGGCACATTTATGCTGCATTCAAAATTAAGCAAGTATATGTTAACGGGTTCCTTTTGATGCAGAGCGAAAAAACTCGTTCTCAGAAAATACTGTTGGGGGCTCGTTTGGATAAATTGGGTAGAAATCAGAAAATTTAAAAGCGTCAAGGAGCAAGGACTAAAAATAAAGAACAGAGATATGGGAGGATGTATTTGGAAAAGCAGCTATAGGAAAAAAAAATACCACCATTTTGGATACCGTAGGGATATGGTGGCATAGGAAAATTTAATAATCATGATTTACAGTTCAAGAGAGAGTCCAAATCTCTAAACCAGGGATCTGGTTCACACATGTGCATAAATTATCAGGGTGCACACCAGCCACGAGATTTGATTAATATTTGCATCTGTAGCTTTGGGACTCAATTCAGTCTGTTTTGAAACCACTCTGTATTGTTCCAATTCCGCTCATTATGTCGGACCAAATTAGCTCTGTTAAAAACTTAGCACTGTTTTCTCCCCAGTAACTATGAAGGGGGAACTAAAACTGGTGTATTTACCCCCCCCCCCCTTTATAGAAGTGAGTGGAATTTGCAGACATAAGAGCTTCTTCAGAATGGATTAATCCTAACAAATTGTAGACAGATACATTAAGGGATTTTCATAAAGGGCATATTTAAAATCTGATGTCTTGGTTACTCCTTTTGAGGGTTTGAAGCCTGTTCAATTTAATAAAGATAACTGTTGTGGCTCACCCATAAGGACAGATGTTATTGTTTAGGTGTGGGTCAAAAGCACATCAAAGTGCAAGTAGATAAATAGGGACCGCTCCGGCGGGAAGGTAAACGGCGTTTCTGTGTGCTGCTCTGGTTCGCCAGAAGCAGCTTTGTCATGCTGGCCACATGACCCGGAAGCTGTCTGCGGACAAACGCCGGCTCCCTCGGCCTATAGAGCGAGATGAGCGCCGCAACCCCAGAGTCGGACACGACTGGACCTGATGGTCAGGGGCCCCTTTACCTTTACCTAGGAATCATAAGGGGGCAGGAAGTAGAGGTTGGTGGGAGAGACACATGGGTCCCCTGGAAAGACTGGGGTGGGGAGAAATGTCAACATCCAGCAACAATGCTGTTGCACCAAGGGTCACTAATGGAGGGTGGGCTTCTTCCTTGTATTTGGGGGGGGGGGGGAGAGATAATCTATACTAGGATGCGGGTGGTGCTGTGGTCTAAACCACAGATCCTAGGACTTGCTGATCAGGTCGGCGGTTCAAATTCCCACGATGGGGTGAGCTCCTGTTGCTTAGTCCCTGCTCCTGCCAACCTAGCAGTTCGAAAGCACGTCAAAGTCCAAGTAGATAAATAGGTACCACTCCAGTGGGAAGGTAAACGGCGTTTCTGTGTGCTGCTCTGGTTTGCCAGAAGCGGCTTAGTCATGCTGGCCACATGACCCGGAAGCTGTCTGCAGACAAACGCTGGCTCCCTCAGCCTATAGAGAGAGATGAGCATCGCAACCTCAGAGTTGTTCGCGACTGGACCTAACGGTTCGTGACTGGACCTAATGGTTAGGGTACCTTTACCTTTACCTTTACCTTTATAATCTATACTTCCCAAGGAAGAAAGACTTGCATAGTGAAATGGTTGGTAGAAGAAAAATAGTTTAGATTCCAGGAAAGACTAGAGGTAGGAAATGGACTTCCACATGTCTGCACTGACTTTCATAAGGGAAAACACAGATCCATGTGAGAAACAATCATATTTCAACATCCCCAGATTAGTGTGTTTGGAGTTCCTTGTAATGCCAGAGTCAATTTGAAGTTCCAGCTGATTGTCCATTAAACCTCTTTATTTATTCCAACATCTATTTTGTTCCTATACCATGAAATCTGAAATGGTGTCCCTTGGACTGAACTTTTGCGTAAGTTTTATTTATTTTCTCACATTTATACCCCACTTTAATCCAATCTGGAACCCAAGGCAGTATGCATGTGGCTCCCATATAGGCACGGATGAGATCCAGACCTGCTTAGCTTCAGCAAGGCAATGGCTTCATATGCCATCAGATCATATGCCATGAGAAAGTTTTGTTTTTCGTTCAGAATGAATATAATGCATCATATGGTTTTAAATATCATTGCATTGACCCTCATGTTTGCTTCTGCCCATGTTACAAAGTATATGCAATTGTGAGATCACAAGATATTGAAATTTACAAAGGTATGGACTTTCAGGTCACTGGGTGGCATGCAATGTGCTTGTTCTGTTAGCGCAAGGATTTATGTTTGCTTAATGGAAGTTTTTCCCTCCCTCCTCTCCCTGTGTGTGCCCCTTGCCTGATCCCAATCTGCTCTGGAGGTTGTGGGAGCCCCCAGATCAAATGTAGTGGGCATGTGAGGGAAGGGGAGGGGAAAGTCCCATTGCATAAAGCAGAAATCCTTGCGCAGACAGAATGAGTCACTCAGCGCTACATTGGATGCAACCCATTTGGTTAGCAATAACTGTGGGCTTCTCTGGCCTTAAAGATGCTTAGTTCACAAAACCAAAACGGCTCACACAGGCAGCGGATTTTCTGTTACTGGCACATATTTTTCTATTGTATAATACAGTTCAAGTATGAATCCCATTATCAGCAGCTTCTTCATTATGATTCAGTCTGAGCTTTGTTGAGGCTGCAACTTGGCAGTGCAAGGGCTCGCTTGGAATGGATGGCACTTTAGCAATTAACCTAAGTGGGTCCACCATATAGAGTTTTATTTAACCACTTAAAAAGCGTTGGTCTTATTATTGTAGCCTGCAAAATGAAAAGGCTAATCTTTGGAATGATCTTAATGAATGTAAACCTAGTTATTAGCAGTGGTAAACAAGAATCCATTTACTCATAACTTGTCATATCAGTGCAATAAATTAGCCAGGAACACATTACCATTTGACAGTTTAGACAATGCAGGAGAATAGAAAATCCAACCCTCTCAGGGCCCATGTGAAGCCTGCTGGCAGTTTAACAGACATTTGGAGATGGAAAGACATAGATCAGCCTTCCTCAGTACAGTCTTGATAACTCTTTTTCCAGCATGCACCAAAACACAGCTTCCCGAAGGCTAATGAGATCCAGATTTGTTTATCTTTGGTGGCTCAGGCAGATTCACAAGCCCCCTGACCCCACTTTGCAGAGGTCATGTGATACTATTGTAAAACAGCAGAGGCAGGAATTTATCTCTTAAGTTGATGAATAAAATATATGAGGTTATTTTAGAAAGTAACTAAAAGTCTTCAACCAATATTTGCTCCTGCAAATTCCCTTTCCCCAACTACTGAATAAGTGTACTATAGGAAAGAATCTCTCTCCTTCCATGGTTGAAGTAGATGCCACCCGTCTCTTTTTCTCCATTCCAGTTGCCATGGCTATCACTGAGGATGCTGTGGTCCTGCCTTCATTCTGCTTCTACTTTGGTTTTGTCCTGTTTGCTTTCATAGTCTTCCTAAGTAAGCACTGGATTACTCCAGGCATAGGCAAACTCCGGCCCTCCACATGTTTGGGACTACAACTCCCATCATCCCTAGCAAACAGGACCAGTGGTCAGGGATGATGGGAATTGTAGTCCCAAACATCTGGGACTACAATCTGGGCCGGAGTTTGCCCATACCTGGATTGCTCCTTTCTGCCTCAGTCATAAGCCCTGACGTAGTGGCAGCCATTTCCCCCCAACCGTATAGGCACTGATGAGATCCACTTCAGTTTTGCTGGAAAAGAATAGACACGGGGCTGTGTTTCAAAGCTGTTTAATTCTGGTTATATCACTTCTGTATTCCTGTCCCACACAGCACTTTTGCACACCAGTAAAAACAACTGCCACCGCCATCTCCAATTACCACTACCCATAAACATTTAATTCCTAAACACGGCCTTGTGTTTCTTTAACAGCCCTCACTGCATCCTATGCATTTGAATGTCTTTCCTTTGCTGCCCTGACTCAATGGAGATTGATGATTTATATTCAGCATTGCCCCAGTTCCACTACAGTGTGCCTTTCCCTTCTCATTGCTTCAACAAAGCCCCCTTTATAAAAGTTAATCACTTTCTGTATAAGCAATTCCATACTAGTTTATATTCTGTTGTTAATGGGGAGTGATGCTCTGAAAGTTGGTATCCATTGCAACAGCAGGTGTTAAGACAGAGGAGCAGGAAACAAAAGCATTTACTGCATGAAAAAGCCTAATAATAGACAATTTATTCACCTGGCTCAGGCTGCATTTGCATTTGAGATGAGTTCATTGTTATTTGGCAATCAGCTTATTGTGGGTCCCAGAGGAAGTACATGGAAAAATCCAAGTTGAGGCAATAAGGTTTTGCTGATATTAGAGTTACATTATACGGAATAGAAACGAAAAGCTCTGTTCTGGATTAAATACTTGATTTGCTGCTGGTAAAACTTTCAATGGTTTTGAAAGAGGCTTTAGGACTCACCCATTGCCTTTTGAAAAAGTAGAAATATTCCAAGGTGGTAGTTAGGGGAGTAATCAGGGAAGACTGAATCATATCATCATTTCTTGCAAGAGTGTGCACTAAGTACGTCTGAGATCTCGCTTTAGAGTTTGGGAAGCTCTCCAGTGCAGTTCTGTACTGTGCAGCAAAATATGAGTTGGTTAAGTATGTGGTGATTAGACAAGTAAACTCCATACAAAAAGCAAAAGAAATCAATGAATTCTAAATGGAATCGTTAAGCATGGTGGTTCACACTCTTCTAAGCACCAGAACTACCAGATGAATGCAGTCACCCTATTTATTTCATTTCATATTTTTTCCCCCTTTCTTTCCAAAAGGAGAGCCAGTCTAGCTGATAAAAGCCATGAAATCAGCATACAGTTATCACAGATAATCAACATAAAGAAAGCCTGGATCAGGCCAATGGCCCTCCCAAACCAGCATCCTGTTCTCACAGGCACCAATCAGCATAGCTGCCAAGTTTTCCCTTTTCTCGCGAGGAAGCCTATTCAGCATAAGGGAAAATCCCTTTAAAAAAGGGATAACTTGGCAGCTATGCCAATCAGATGCCAGTGTGACCTACAAGCCGGAGACAAGCACAAGAGCACTTGCCAACCTCTCCTGCACTTTACAGCAGATGAGATCCAGGAGCATTGTGGCCTCTGATCATGGAGGCAGTGCAAAGCTTATCCTCCATGGATAGCCTTATCCTCCACGAATTTGTCCAATCCTCTTCCAAAGTTGGTGGCCATCACTGTCTCCTGTGGCAAAGAGTTCCATAGCTTGACTGTGCTAAGTGATACTAACCAGGATCAGAGCAACAAGTTATAGTCCTAGAACCATAAGTATCTGGGAATTTATTTATTTAATTTTTTTAATCAAGTAGGAGAGCCAACATTTATTGTTCATCATGTCTTCCATTCTGCTTTGACACCCGCACTTTGCTTAACACCAACAGTGCTGCTGCCTGAATCATTGTGGAATTGAATTCAATTCAATATTTTAATACTGGAAGCTAGCTTTCTAGTCCTCTCCTGGTTATTTCTGTACATGGACTAGCTGCATTATTCCTGCATTGCATGGGGTTGGACTAGATGACCCTTGGGGGTCGCTTCCAGCTCTACAATTCTATGTTTCTACCTCTAAACGCGGGACACGGGTGGTGCTGTGGGTTAAACCACAGAGCCTAGGGCTTGCCGATCAGAAGGTCGGTGGTTCGAATCCCTGCGACGGGGTGAGCTCCTGTTGCTCGGTCCCAGCTCCTGCCAACCTAGCAGTTCGAAATCATGTCAAAGTGCAAGTAGATAAATAGGTACCGCTACAGCGGGAAGGTAAACAGCGTTTCCGTGTGCTGCTCTGGTTCGCCAGAAGCGGCTTTGTCATGCTGGTCACATGACCTGGCCAATAACGTGAGATGAGTGCCGCAAAGCCTCTACTCCCTTCCAGAGGGGAGGTGTTGCGCGCGGGGCCCGCCTCCCGCATCTGCAGGGGGGCATGGTTAGCCCCCTGCACCAGACCCTCCCCGCCACCGTGCCATACCCCTCAGCCGGCCAATAGGGCTCACTGGGGGGCGGAGTCCAGCTCCGTTTAAACGACTGTGGCGGCGGGGGATTCTTTCTCTTTGCTTCTAATCACGTGTCCTTGTGTCTTATTTACTTCACGCGGGTGACAGGTCATTGAGGCGCAACCCCAGTGTTGGTCACAACTGGACCTTTACCTTTACCTCTGAACAAGTTCTGATATCAAAGAGTAGTAGATTTTTTTTAAGCAGTGCATTTTCTTTTTGCTTTTTTGCATATTGTACTTCTGTTATGTTTATTGTTTTGATTTGCTTGATTTACTTTTTTAAAAAAAAAACCCTAGTGGATTAAATGTCTACCTTTCCCTTCACAGTTGCACAAAATGTATGGAATTTGACCTGCTCTGGAAACACTTGTTTTATTAAACGATGTCTACCTACTTGAATATTGTCCTTATTCCATGGTTATTGCTATTATTTATGGGACAAATTCAGCATCGCACTGTTTTGATCCTTCTGTCAGCGCAAGCATTTCTGCCAGACAGAATAAACTTTCCTCTCCCCCACCCCTGCTGTGTTGTTCTGTTTTTTCCCCAACCCTCACCCCAAGCTGACTGGGGGGGGTATGGGGGGAGGAGACAAGGAAAAGCCCTATTGCCAGGACTTGTTCTGGCTCCTGCTAGCACAACTGTTGGAGTTTAACCCAGCCCGGGAAGTATTGATCTGTCTTTCTTTTCCAAGAAGTTCCGTTTGCGCCACTTAAAGAAACTTTTACAAAAGTATTTTCCAGCGTGTATATATATATTCTTTCAATTCATTAAGGATCAGCCTCCAAACAATACATTCTTTAAGCCCTTTGGGTTCTTACCTTTGAAACCTGATATTGGAATTCACACAATCTCTAACGCTTACGGCTTTCTCGCCATGTACAGAAATGCATTCCCATTAATCAAAAGAAAAGCTGAGTAAAGCGGTACAAGCGGTAGTCTCATTCGAGCAAATTAAAAGGCAGAATCATTATTAAATGGCAGTTCTGCTAAACATCTTCTGATGGAAGGAGTAATGGGGCACACTACACAGCATTGGGTGACTTTGCCAAAAATGTGACACCGAGCGACACAATAAATGAATGCATAAATAGTTATTGTTCAGAAGGGATGGTCATAAATCACCAAGCAAGCCACAGGACGTTTCTCCCCCCCCCCCTTTTGGGTCAGGCTTCAAATGTGATCAACCTTCAGCTATAATATTAGTAAGAGCAACACCCGCCTTTCTTGTTGCATTAAAAATGAGGCAGCCATGGAGAACATGTCATCTCCCCACAAGTAGTATATGGTATGTGAAACTTGAAGCTCAGCAGTAAACTTTAGACCAGACAGCAGAATCTGCAGACAGGAGAGAATTTTTGAGGAATACAAGCAAGTATTTGCTTGTTGTAAGAGGCTATTAATCATAAAATATTTAACAACCCATGAGATGGCAATGTCACCATTGTGAAATTAGCCGAGCGTTATGATAAATAGGTATATATGGACAAAATAAGTTGATCAATATAACTTTTCTGCAAACCCTTCATATCTTCAGTACATGAGCTCCTTGCAGTTGATCCTACTGATTTATATTGAAATCCTGTTCATGTATACTCAGAAATAAGCCCCATTGAGTACGACTTAAACCCCGCCCCAGTAACCATGTATAGGATAGCAGAATTAAAGAACATTTAGCCTGCATCCATTGTACCATACATAGGAAAAGTGTTTGAGCATCCAGGTATCTCTGGACAAACCTGATTGCTTGAATGCTTTCTACTTGGGTTTCTGTCCAGTTTCAGGGGCCAAGTGCCTCAGGTGTCGTGTTCATAGGCGCCAACTCTGGGGGGCCCTGGGTTCTTTGACACCCACAAAATTTCCACTGTGGGTGTCCAAGCATGTCCACAGCTGCGTTGGGCCCCAACAGAAGCCCCAACAGGGAGGGGGAGGCCCTGGCCCAGTTGTCACCACTGGAGAGCCATCGGAGACAAGGTAGGGTTGGGAGGCAGAACATGCATGCACATGATGGTGTGAGTGACGTCATGGCATCACGCCGTGCATGCGCACCATTGGGCACCCACAGTCTGGGGCCCAGGTCGGAGCCACTGGTCCTGTTGATGGCTACAAGGCTCCCGCAATGTTCACGTAACCCCCAATCATGGTCTGTTTAGGTCATGTTGGCTGGGGCTGGTAGGAGTTGGAGTCCAATAAGTCTTGAAGGCCACAGGTCCCCCACCTTTGCATAAGCAGCACAGTGGGAGACAAACACGATACATTCGAGGACAGTTTGGAGCTAAAACTGAGAGGCATGGAGAGATCACTCAGCAAAACACATTTCACAATGCACCCTAAGCTCCCACCAATAAAAAAATAAAATAAAATACTTGTTTTGTAATGGTCTTGCGTGCACATGATAGTGGCTGTGGGTCGTACAGCTTGGCTTGCCTCAGTCTGACTCCTGAATTGTTCTTAACTAATAGGATTCACACCAATTATTTTGGCAGCTGTTGCTTACTGAGAAAGCAAAGTCCCTCCTTTGTGTAGTTCTTTCGGAGAGAGGCTGTTTTTAATCCTCCAGACATGGATCCACTCCATTGCATCAACAGATGAAAGTAGCGATTCAGCTTTCACAAGAATGCCACCGCCTTGGAGTTCAAGGGACCAAAGGTGACTGGCGGTCTTTGTTTGAGAGCAATGACAGGAAGCCACCTGAAAAAATAATGGCATAGTGCTCTTTGTTCTAAGAGAGATTTTAAGGAAATGACTTTTTTCTCTCAGGATAGCGTTCATATTTTCCCTAAGTGTATATTTCTTCCTCGGTTACTCTAAACTAAAATTTAGTTATGTAGAAATTATATATGTGCTCTGCTTCATAATTTAGAATAAAAAAGGGGGGGTGGCCTATGGATTATGTGCATGATTCATCCAAAGTTGAGTCCTTTATGCCCAGTGGAAAGGTTAAGAGTATACTTAGCTTTGACTTCAAAAAAAGTTTCACTCTAACTGTGATGTGCGTTCTATCTGTTTTAGAATTTGCTTTCTTCGGGGCTGCTGAAAATTTGGTATGGTGATGAAATGTTCTCCTGCTTTCACTGCTGTGCTAAAGACTGGATAGCATGTTAAGGTACTTCCTGATGGAGGTTTTTCTTGGGCACCCACTGCCTCAAATCTGGCCTTGAGATGCCCACCCCTCCTAGTTCAAATGGTAAACTTGGGACAAGCAGGTCAGTGAAGATCAGCTGGCTCAGCCCCTTAAAGCAAGTGGTACAAAACTCCTGGCTGCTTTATATCTTGCATGCAATTCTTTTTTTCCGGGAGAGCACTTGCGTTTTTAAAAGCAGAACGACAAAATACATTCTGCAAGTGACATTTCTATGTAATGTGGATGCATTGATAGAAAACCTGCCACCTGCCCATGCACATTAGAAATTGCCCAGGCTTGCGCAAGAGTGGTTTTTTTCAGCATGCCTTGATAATTTCAAATGCATAAATTCGTATTTAAATATGAATTCAGAACTGGAAGGCTAGGGCAAAATGTCTTACTCATCCACTACATGAAACATTTGAAGCATGGAATTTAAAAAAACCAACTAAGAGTGCTTTGTTGTTTATTTCTATGTTTAGTGATTTTAAAAATGCACGTTAAGCTCAGTTACTAGTTGCCACTGCACTTCTTCAGGTAGTTTAGCTTGGATCATTCCCTGTGATACAGCTGGTCCCCCACCTCAGCTGCCTTGCGTGCTTCCTCGGGCAAAGTTAATTCTTTATCTGCCATGGGAATTGTCTGTGGTAGGGGGAGTGTCAGCCTTACTGAAGTTTTTTATGATGAGTCATGACATGCTGACACTCCAGTTCAGTACACAACAGTCAGAGAAGTGTATAAATTAGCGGTTGCCTTCTGGAGAGTAGCTTCTGGTACACTCTTCTTTGAAGACTGCTCACTTCATCCTTTAATATTAACTCTCTCTATGTAAGTATCACGGTTAGCTCGCTGGTGTATTATGTATATCATGCCACCTATTTACACATTGGTTGTACATGTTTTTGGAGCGTCATTCAGTCACATGGGTTGTTCTGTTGTATAAAGTTATCAAGTTCCACCACTGTGCTTCTAGGGTTTCTGATAAGGACTCATCCCATTGGTCCCTCTATGTCTATGACCTAAAGGTGGCTCTTTTTGACAAAGCGGTTTTTTTAAAAAATAGACCAAGAAATGAGCAGAATTGCACCTCTTCCAAGCTAGGTGCATTTTAAAAAAATAGGAATAAAGTTCTAAAAACAAACAATCCTAGGGGAAATCCGTGTGTGTTTGGAGAGACACTGCATTGTACTACTGCCTATGAAAATACTGGTTGAGTGTGCAAAGCTGGTATGTGTGAACAGGCACCTCATAAGTCAGCAGCCAAGAATATTATTGGATGCTTTGTATAGCTTGTTCTGAGCTCTTTATTGCACTCCAATGTAACTTTCTGCACTCGCTCTGAACTAATTATTAAACACATATCCAGTGTGTTCGTAGTGAACTTTTTTCTCCAAATGTGAAATGCTATGTGGCCAAAATGGCTACATCCACACACAAGAGGGAGGGATCAACAGGCTTGGAGAAATCTCAAGTTTGATAAAGTAGGAAAAGTTTTTAGGGAGAGAAAACCACCACCACCACCACCGGGGGGGGGGAGTCATCTCTCCAAACATCCCAAGGAAGAGTGATCATACTCAAGAGTGCACAGAATGCCGACTGACCATGGTGGAGGGGAGAACATATAACATTGGGGGACAGTAGAATGGAATATTTTAAGAAAGACTTTGGGTGGGTGGTTGGAGACCTGAACCAGAGCCCCGCACATTTTGTTGCAGATCTCCCTCTCATCTATAATAGCCTGGTGCTGTTTGGACTGATAGTGACTAGTCCTCCTTGCAACAGTGGGGGATCAATTAGAACGGTCAGCCCTTGAGGAAATATGGAACCTGAATGAATTCTGACAGCTGTGATGGGGCAATCAGCCTGCTCAATTGTTTGGGCCACCAGAAGCAAATGGCTAAGGTGTGCTAGGCGGGGAACAAAGAGGCAGGAGTGCAGTAATAGAAACAACCCACCAAAATGTCAGCATGCACGCAAACAAGCACTTATGACTTCTAGTGATGGTTAGGCGTTTTTGAATGGATTTTCCAGAGCAAGGTGATTAAATGCTTTTAAAAGTACAGGATGGAATTTTGAAAACATCCTCGTCAAGCAGATGCCCACCTGGAAGCATCCTTGCAGAATTAGGCTCAGATCCAGAGTGACTTCAGTGCCCCCAGCAGTGCTTCCAGAAGTACAGTAGGCTCTCCTCTCATGGCTTGACATTCTGCTTCCAAAAGGAACTTCAGAATTGGCTTCTAATACAGCTAAAGCTGTTGCTGCTAAAAGGGTTAAAAAAAATACCATTAGTATTCTCAAACAGGGAGTGGACTTTGGATATATAAAGATTCCTTAAATTGGGTCTCAATAAACTATCCTGGTAAGTTTAAGGTCTGCTACAAAATTACAACGAAGGCTGGGGAAGAGAACATAAAGGCAATTTAATAATATCATGCTGTTTCCCTCCATGTTGACCTTGCTTTCTTAATGGTTCAAGCCCCATTAAGCCCTCAAAAACATTCTGACAGACTTCTAACAAATTCTAGGACTGAAGTTAGAATTTGTGCTGCGTGCATATTTACTCAGAAGTTGCCCCCCCCCCCCCGAGGTTAAGGTGGCTTCTTGACTAGGAGGCAGGTTTGGGATTTCAGCCTTCACTTCTTGTATCTTTTCTGCAAAAGAGGTCAGCTGAATTCCTATTTGTCACGATTCCTTAATTATCATGGAGCCTCTAATCCAGGCCACAAATTCCTCACTGCCCATTCTCCCTGAGTCTCTCTCTCTCTTTTCCCCCCCTTCAGAATGCGTATCTAATAGCAACCAATGACTTTTCCTATTTTCTCACTTGGAATCTGTTTTGGAGCTTGGAATTGCTATCTCACTTGAATCAGTAACATCTGTGAGTAGTGGGCCAGCTTGACTTGGACAGATTTCCTGCATTTTAAGGTTTTTTTTTTTTCCTTCCCCCTCTGAGGAGATTGCTCTGGGACAATTACATTTAATGCCTCTTATTTCTTTCCCTTGCTCTGGGTGGGTTAGCTTGAAGGATTTGAAAGTGACTTTGAGGAACATTACCACCATTTTGAAAAAAAGTTCCACTTTCAAAGCACTTGAAAAGAAAAAGTTTGAGGGGGATTCCTAAAGCTGTATTGCAGCTTGCAGGTATGGCTTTGATTTTTCCTTTTCTTGGCAGGCTTGCTAGCTTTCCATTCCCTTTCAGAAACATTATTGGGTGGCTAGAGGACAGGCATTTAAAAAAAAGGAAGAAAGAAAAAACTGTTATATTAGACAAGAGCAGAGAGAAAAGGCACTGCAATTTCACGCTCAGAATTAAGTAGGCACTTTGACTTAAAATGCCCATTAGAAAATATGCTTTTCAGTACAAATAGCATGATTGTGTATTTTTAATATAAATACTGTAGCTTGTGTTTACAAAAGACAGAAGAGTATTATTTTATTAAATTCAAAATACGTTGAGATGTCTCTTCTCTCTGCCATAGGAATATCCTCTAGCAAGGTACTGTTTTTTCAAATTAAACGATTGTGCCTTGGCAGACTAAAGGAGGATGCCTTCGCTGCTATCCAAACTGCAGCTTTTCTGTTTTGAAGACTTCTTTGTCATGGCAAGTGATCTTCTTGTTGCTGGTTCAGCAGACAACAAAGGTGTCACTCTCCCTTTCTAGATGGCTGTTAATAAATTATTCATGCAACTAGCTAGGAATCTGGATTTTCATGTGAATTGCACTGGCATTTTTTCTTCTTCTGCAGACTCCCACCATTTAAATAGACTTTTTTTTTTTTGCACACCTGCATGCTTCAGGCAATCAGGTGTTTAAAATCACAGATGGGCTGTTCTGCTCAGTCTCTCCCCCCCCTCCCCTCCAGTGAGTTGCTTATCAAAGGAGTCCTGTGGATACTTTTGTCTTTTTATCCATTCTTGTGTGGGAATTCTACCCACCCCCCCAAAGTAATTAGCATGAGGGGAAAGGGGACTCTAACGGGACTCTGCTAATTAGCATTGGGCATCCTGTAACTCGGCTTATTAATTTTAAACTTAAAAGGTGCAGGTGCATTTGCATCCTTGCTCTGTAGGAGAGGGAAGCTTTAGAACTCCTGTATTGCCCCTTGAAATTGAGAATAACGTGTGTGTGTGTGTGTGTGTGTGTGTGTGTGTGTGTGTGTGAAGTCTGTCAACAAATTGTCTAACTGCTACTGGAACTGAGAACTGTGTACAATGAAAGGACTGATTATGTTCATACTACTCTGTTTTCCCATGGCAAAAGAATGTGAGCCCTGAAGCTAACAACAAAAGGTGGGTTACTGGCAGCCTCGGTGTCCCGAGGAAACAGATATTTTGCATAAGAGGATTTTTTAAAATCCAGATTTGTGAAAGACACGCAACTGCGGTTTGAGTTGTTGTTGCTTTAAGTTGGAAGATGAAAAGTGAACATTAGAAAGCATAACCAGGTTCCTAGATGTGGTAATGAAGTAAAATAACTGTATGATAAGGGTGGATAAGATGTTATGTTGTTTTACACCAGCAACAATGTACCGCAATTAGAGATGTCCATATCAGCAGGGAGCGGCAGTGCACCTCCTAAAGGAGCAAGGGTTCTCTGACCCCTTTTGTACTGTAACAGGAATCATCAGTGTGTTGTACTTCCTGTTTTGGTGCTTCATCCGTAACATTTAAAAAGGAAAGTTGCCATCTCGTTCCCCCATATGAAGATACATGTAATGTCTTAATGGAGGAGACTTATTGACTCTGTTTTTGAACTTTACAGAAGCAGTAGTATGCTTCATGCTTCCTGTTTTTAGCACTTAATGGAATGTGTGCAATCACCAGCCACACTCAGTTGATTTCCTGAAGGCACAAAGGCTTAAAGAGGTGGTTGGGAATACACATGCCAACTATTACCCACAACCTTTCCTTGTCTGGTGGACTGCTTTTCACACCTTCACGTGTTCCGTATGAAGATCTGCAGCGGGTATAAAAATATGTTCAGTTCAGAAGCATCCCTGCGATTGAGAACTTTGCCTTATCAGAGTTCCCAAATGTGGGGAGGCTTCTGTATGTGATCTGTTGAATACATGTGGAAACTCCCTTTGGGGGTGTGGAGGTCTGAACAGTAGGCTGTATGTGGGGATGTTGGAATGACTACAGTTTTACTTCAACTCAAACACAGCATGGACCTTCCCATTCCTGACACCAGGCTTGGGAAAATGTAGACTTGGTTTGCCAGAAATGGCCTGGGCAGGCAAATCTCCAATCCCTCTTGGGCCTAATTTGGCTCCTCACCGCTGACTTAGACAATCTATGATTGTCTTAGGTGACAATCTATGTGTTCTTTGCCTTTAAATGAACTTATGTGTTTTGTATTTGGTCACTTAAAAAAAATTGTGACACTGAGTTTTTGCACCTGTACGTACATAATTGTGTCTTGGGGTCAAGATGCATTCATGCCCAACTTGGAGATTTATCTTCTGAAAACTAGGGGGATAGGCTAAAAGCCTCAAGGAAAGAGATACATACCGTATATGCACCAAAATTGTTTTCTCAAAATGCATTCTCAAACTCTCCCTGAAAGCCGAACAATGGGGGAAATAATTGACAAGGGATAAGTGCAAGATAATAGGAACTCCCCACACTTATTTCTTTTAAGAAAAGAATGGGATTGGGGAGGATTTCAATTTGCTCCATAATTTGGAGTTCTGACAGGCCATTCTTGGATCAGAACATAGACATGTGCAGTGCTTCCCCCCCCCCAAAAAAAATGTTTAGGGGTACTCTCATTTTGACTCAAGAAAACCACCCTTTTATAGTCAAATCAGGGAAAAAAATACAGTAAATGGACAAAAGTACAAAGATTCACAAAATGTTTAGGGGTACCCCTGTGTCCCTCCAGAAAAAAAAGCACTGAACATGTGTATTGGATCACACCTAGCATGGTTAGCTCCTACACAGAATTAATTTTCTCAACACTCCCAGTTCATAAAGAATAGGAGAGTGATGAAATGGTTTTCATTTTTGGGGGTCTTGTAGCATGTAAATTAGTGGGAGGAAATGGGAGGATTCTACAAATTAATTATACTATAAAGTAGTTACAATTTAATACTCTCTTTTACCATTAAATCTTATGGAATTGTAACAACCTGTCTGCATATTATTTATTGTGGCAGTAAAATAAATGTTGGACAAAATAATCTCTTATATTGTCTCATAAATGGTAAAAGGAGGAAGTATTTTTAAATATGACACCAATGTGTCTTGCCATTTATTTATGATAGTCAGGGAAGAATGGCTTGAGGAGCACATTACAGTGAAAGCACCTAAGAAGGAGAAGGGCCCTGCAGGGCTTGTCCTCATTCCTGCTCTTGTTATCAAATGGCATGATAATGGATAGAGGAAGAAATAAAGTTGGCACCTATACAGGCACATCCTGGGCTTCCAGGAACAGTTGACAATATTTAAACACAATCAAATAATAATAGTCAATTGATGGGTCAGTTTAGCTCAGCCTCTCATTTTTCTTATGCAGATTGGCCACTTTGAAAGGGGAAGAGTTTCCTCTGCTATTTGTCTGTGTTTGTTTTTGCTTTTGCCTTCTTTGTTAGAGGGCCTTTTACAGTGGCATAGGAATATGCATGCTGCATCTGCCTTCCAAAACATATTTCCTTCAGTATGTCCTTTCATGAAAAGAGGCAATGACATTTCCCACTAGGTGGAGTGAGGAAAAACATTGCAAGTATAATGGAAACCAACTTTCTCTGCCTTCTTGTGTGTGATCGCACCCTCATTGTAACTGAGTATTCTTTTAATTATTATTATTTAAACATTCCTAATAAGATTACCTTGCTGTTCACCCTGCCGCAAATGACATTGTGTGTCTGTTGCATTCTGTGAGTTTTAGGGCACAATCTCAACCCGCAATACAGCAGAGGCAGGCCGGTAGAGCTGCTGGGCCACAGAGACTTGAAGCTTTCTTCTGTGACTCCTCTGTCCAAAGTCTATGAGAAATAAAATTCTCATTCCCCAAGTCGATAGGGAACAACAGCATGGGCAGAAGTCTTAGCAAAGGAATCATGTTGGCAGAGTGGAAACAGTGAAATGTTGCAAGGAAATTGGACCCAACTCATACTAAACTTTCTCGTCGCATATTTTATTGTGCATCTGAAAAGCATGTTTGTCTTCCAAGCTACTGTTCTGCATTTGCAGTACCTCTTCTTGTTCAAGCAGAGTAACTCTGATTTCTTTGAATAACAGGGGAGCGTTTGGTGTCCACTGAACACTGTCAACTGGCACATGTGAATCACTCCATTGTAACATCCTAGCTCCTGAACTGCCTTAGAGAAAAGGATTACTGCTAAGTAACTTCATTTTATCTCATGAAGATAAAATGAGCCAAAGCACATTTAATCAAAGGGATAGTGGAAGTTCTATTTCTTGAGCAAAAGAGAACAGTAGTCTCAAAATACTATTGCAGCAATTGCTGCTTTGAATGACTTAAAGGAAGGAGCAGCACCGAGAAGATGGAAATGATGAATGCTTTCGTAGCATTGACTATTTTTATTGTCCTTGAGAATCTTGAACCTCTAAGAGGAGCCAAGCTTGTCCTGGTGAATAAAGAAATCCATGTTGAAAGAGGACGCGCTGTGTACATAACTGAAAACGAACTACAGTTCAATATTTCTAACGAGAGAGATTCTTGCAAGGTAGAGGTGGTTTTAAATGAGCCTGTGACACAAAGAGTTGGGAAACTTACACCGCAGGTAAATATCATTAGTCCAGTTTCTTATTGTCTTAATTTCTAATTAGATATGAAATGCAAGTCAGTTTGAATGGAACGGCCATGTTAGCTTAGCTGTTCTCATGTTCATGGCTCCATTGTCTCAGTCGGAATCAAGTCATGGGCTCAAGTCCTATAAAATTGCCTCCTGAATATGAGCAAATTGTGAATGCCAATGTGTGGGCATGGAAAAACAGCTTGCACATGAGTGCTCTTACCCTGTTCTCCTTGGGTTGGCTCAAAAATGAGCAGAACTCCCCCCCCCCCCGCCCCGGACACCAGAAATAACTCCTCACCAGTTCACAAGCCAATCCAACATTTGCAAATAACCTACACATTAACCCAATCTCCTTCTCTCATAACCTGCCTCTTCCTTTCAACACAACTTACTCATCATGAACAGCAGAAGTGATGCTCCAGGAACAGCGGAAAGTAACTCTATACCCTCCCTTCCCCTCTTCTGCTCAGCATCTTGTTTATGACCTGGGGCGGGGGAGCCCCAGTTGCACTTGGGAAATCTATTACTCAAGAGTGATAGGGTTTTTTAGGGTTTAAGGAATTGAGAGGCTGGAGCAGGGGGGCACTAAGAGTAAGGAGTTTAAGGGCAGTGGGAGGGTAAGTGAAGAATTCTCTGCCTTGGGTTTTCATTTGTGGTCCTGTACAGCTTGCCTTGCTTTTGAATTGGGCTTTTACAAGATTCATTCACTGGGCCTGAGCACTGATTTTTTTGTTGAACAAGTCCATTTTGCTCATTATTTGTTTCTGTTTTTCCTGTTAGGTGTTTGATTGCCATTTCTTACCCAATGAAGTGAAATACATCCACAATGGTTGTCCACTGCTAAATGAAGACCGTGTGATGTTGAGAGTATACAGGTTTTGCCTCGTTTTCTTTGAATGCAGTTCTGCATATATAATTGTTTTAGAAGGACACATGTATTTGTTAGCATTCCAGGCTCTTAAACTTCCCCCCTCCCTCACAGGGCAAAAAGCAGCTTCAGGGGGCTATTCTAGTGGAATAATTGTATTAAGCAAAGGGTTAAGGGCAGTCTCTTGTACAGTACTAGTTTTCTGCTTTGGATTGTAACCTCCAAAGCTGCATTCTGTCAAACAGACAAAAACAAAACACACACCACTACAGTGGTACCTCGGTTTACAAACACAATTGGTTCTGGAAGTCTGTACTTAACCTGAAGCGTATTTAACCTGAAGCGAACTTTCCCATTGAAAGTAATGGAAAGTGGATTAATCTGTTCCAGACGGCCCACGGAGTACTCAACCTGAAGCGTACTTAACCTGAGGTATGAGTGTAATTGGTTCTGGAAGTCTGTACTTAACCTGAAGCGTACTTAACCTGAAGCAAACTTTCCCATTGAAAGTAATAGAAAGTGGATTAATCCGTTCCAGACGGGTCCGCGGAGTACTTAAACTGAAAATACTGAAACGGAGGCGTACTTAAACCGAGGTATGACTGTATTACAAAGGAACGAACCTTTGACTATTTTTGTTGTAATACATTTTTGTCTGCAGTTCTATGTCATTTATCCATCCATAGTATTTTCTTCTGCCATTTCAGGAGTGGCTGCTGAGCCTATAAATAATTCTGTCAAGGCGGGGGGCGGGCGGGGGCGGGAGCGGGAGTTATTCCCCATAACAGTAACGGAGCTTTGCTTTCCAGATTTAAATTGGGACCCAAACCAAATAAGGCAACCTCTAAAGCCAGGCATCCCCAAACTCAGCCCTCCAGCTGTTTTGGGACTACAACTCCCATCATCCCTGACCACTGGTCCTGTTAGCTAGGGATGATGGGAGTTGCAGTCCCAAAACAGCTGGAGGGCTGAGTTTGGGGATGTCTGTCCAAAGCACTTCAAGATCAAATCAGACTTGTTTCCTGAAGTGGGATCCGGACTGCCCTACTATCAATGACTACTGGCTATGTTGGCTATGTGCTATCTCCATTATCAGGCTGTTATGCCTCTGGCCTGATCCAGCAGAGCTCTTTCTACATCATTATGTTTGTAATTCATTAACCGGTATTCTGTTGGGGGAAAAAAATCAAAGTATATATTCTCTGTGCAGAACAATAAAACAGCAGTCATACCTGAATCCTAGAATCAAGCAACTCTTAAAACTTTGTCTATGGTGCCCCTAAAATGTTTGGAGGGAATGTTTTGTACTTACAGTCTTCTAAATTTCTATGCAAGGATTGTCACTGCTCACCAGGAAGTATTTGCCGTCTCCCTTTTACAGGTTTACAGAACTGGGGACCGCTGTAGAGATGTTTACTCTTCATATAGCGATAAGAAGCCCCAAACCAAGTCTTGTTCAGTTTGGACAAGCCTCTCTAGAAGTTCCAGAATTCTTTGGGATTTCTCAGCCAATTGACAGAAACATTTTGACTTTCAAGCACAATGGTTTAGGTGAAGCCTGCACAGTGAGGATCTTGTCATCTGAATTACTGTTTCCTGCTGTTGGGCAACTAGTTGTTGAGGACTCTAAAATGCACAAAAGTGAAGATGTATCAACATACACTAAACAAAAAAAAGGTGATTTTTAAAATCTTATTTAACTCTCTCCTCCCCAGCTGTAAGCGCTCTCTCCCTCTGTCTCACACTCAAAAATGTATTTCATCTTGAAACAGCTTAGCGTTGGCTCAAAGGGATGGCTTATTTCAAGCTTAATTTCAGCATCTGAGAGGGGACAGGGTGGTAGGACGGGACTCTACAGGCACCCTGTTGGCATATGTGTGCTTGTAGTCACTGAACTGGCATCGCATGGCCCGCACTATAGATAGCAGTTCTAGGGGGATCCTTCACCATTGTCCAGCATGCACGATCCAATGCTTTAGACCAATTGTCTAGTTAAAAGGGGACAGTAAGATGCTGGGAGGCGATATTCATAGCTGTCATATTTCCCTTTTCTCGCGAGGAAGCCTATTCGGCATAAGGGAATTTCCCTTTAAAAAGGGAGAACTTGACAGCTATGATTAATTGGGTTCTCTTTCAGTTGGAAGGAGAATGAAGAAGAATGCATTCCCACTGTCCTGGTGGGAATATATACCCATGAATTATGAAACGTGTTTCCAGTTTGGATACAGATTAAAGCAAGGATGAATTAAATAGAGAGTGTTTTATTTTATCTAGAGATCTTCTGTTAACCCAGTCATTTAGGTAAAAGGAGTTCTGCTGAATATGCAAATACTGTAGGTCATCACTACTGAGCTAGAAGTTAAGTCTTGTGGCACTTCAGGGCATCAGAATTACCACTGGATTGACCATGGTTCTCTGGCATGCAGATCTGTGTCTTTGGTGTGCACTCCACAACCCCCTGTTTCAAAGATTGTGTAGCTTAAATTAGAAGATTGTGTAGCTTAAATTACAAGGTCATCCAAAGTCTTCATTCAATATTCAGAATATGTAAATCCCTGAAAGATTGCTTGTGTTATTAAATAAAAGGAAGATCATTTAGAAGGTTAGAAATAGTTTGTTCTAAAGTTGTGTTCCCCCCACCCACCCAGCTGGACAATCCAAACCGCCTTGTCCCAGCAATGGTGCCTGCCATTCAGGATTAAAAGAAATACACCTTCTAAAGATGAGCTGTGAAGACTTTCTGGAGATGAGACTTAGGTACCAACACCTCAGTCCCCCATCACCTGATAAGGATTATATATCCATACAAGTAGAAATCAGAGACAAAAAGAGCAGATTTCAGCTACAGGTGAGGATAATGCAGCAAATCCTATTTTCCACACAACTTTTTGTTGTTTTTCCATACTCCCAACCTCCCTCCCAAAAACTCTAGGAAAAAATTACTTGCATGTTAATTTCCCTGGCTATGTATCAGATTCAGTACATGCTGATTGTGTGGCAAGATGGACACTTTATTGAACCGAGGAGGAGGAAGAGGAGGCGGAGGAGGCGGTGGAACAACTAAATATAGCACCTCTTTCTCAGCAGAGCTGATGGAGTGGCTCTGCTTCCCATTCTGCCCCCCCCCACTGCTGCACCTTAATGGAATGTAATATTACTATTACAATAGTATTTGGAAATTCAGTACAGTTTGCGGATTCATTGCATTAGTCATGTATCCATCACGAAATTTGTACTGAGAAGTGGAAATTTCAAAGGATGTCTGTCCCCCCCCCAGTTTGCATATTGTGAATTGGGTATTTTTGCCTTTTAATGCCAAGCTGAATTCAATTTCTTCCCAGTCCTACTTGGAGAACATTATTCCAGACCAATGACTACCAGATACCACAAAATACCTGTCTTAGCACTTGCTCCAAATGTTCTAAAACAGACCTTATCGATTGTTTCCTCCTCCTCCTCCTCCTCCTCCTCCTCCTCCTCCTCCTCCTCCTCTGAAAACCAGACTTTTGAATCTAATAACTAATAGTTGTTTTCAGTAGTTATCTTTTTTTGTAATAATACCCAGTGAACCCAAATAAAGTTCCTTGAACTACATTTAAAGGCAATATATTAATGCCCCCCTTCTGCACTGACTGTGACGAGACATTTGGTTTCCTTGTTTGTAGGCAGAAAATGTGTGGATTCCTGTAAGGATAAGAGGGGCCATTCCAAACAGACAACCTCAAGCTGCATTCATGCCCATGTTCATCTTGGAGATAGATGAGTTCATTCTTACTCCTCTCACGACAGTGACTTTGGATGCCGAAGATGAAGAAACCCCGAGGGAAAGATTGCTATTCAACATTACTAAACCTCCTCCTCAGGGATATGTCACCCACCTGGATGACCATTCCAAGGCCATTACATCTTTCACTTGGCAGGATTTGTATGATACAAAAGTTGCTTTCCAGCCATCTAATATATCTCATTCTGAGAGACAGAACTATGAGGTGAGAGATGGGATGTAGCTGCTCCCCTCCCCTGGTGCTCACAAGCTAGTCTATCCCTACAACTCAACAGTCACAAAGGGACTGAATTAATCTTTTCTCTCTTGCTCGCTAGGTTGAGTTTCAAGCAATTGATAGCCTCTTCATGAACAGCTTCCCTATCATGGTCCATTTTTCAATTCGAAGTGCAGTAACAAATGCTCCTAGAGTTGCATGGAACACAGGTAAGGAAAATCCCCTTTAAGATTTTTTTCACAGATGTGGTTTTGCAGCAGATTCACCTTCAGTGTGCTGTGATAACACAGACACAGGATGGTACGAATAAATTTGATTTAAAAAAGAAAAGCATTCTGCAGTTGTAACTGGGCATATTTATCATCTATATGAACGATGTGCTTTATATTTATAGTGGCCCCATCTGAACTAGACATCTGAACTATACCACAAGTAATTCTGAGAACTTTAGTTCATTCAGGTTGTTGAGAGTTGTTTGGCCGTCCCCTATTCCCTTCAAACAACTACAGTTCCCACAGTGAACAATCCGTTCCCCTACACAGGGAACTCTGGGAATCTTAGCTCTCGGGAGAGGGGAAGAGGGGTCTCCCAAGAAAATGTGAATTCCCAGGAATATTTGGGTGAAGCCATGACTGTTTAAAGTGGTGTGATCCTGCTTGAATTGTGATGGGGCCAGTGACAGGATTACAGTAACAACCCTATTATCCAAATATGACAAACCCATGTTACTATCAGTACTTCCAGATTGGGCTTTAGTGTGGAATTGGTGTTACTCATGCATGCAAGTTTTTCCAGCGCGCACACAAAATGCCAGCCCATATTTCCCCTCCCAATTTAAGCTGTATTTACCTTTTCCAGGGAATATCTGACATGTAAAACCTATTGGCAGTGACCCATTTGCAATATCTCAATGACCTGCTTGCAAATTAAACAGCCCTGAATAGAATCCTGCCTCTTGCTTTTGTCTCACCATGTTCTTTTAACTGTACTCCTGAGTATCAAATCAGTTAACTTTTCTGAATTTCCCCCACAATTGCATTACTTTTTCACCTAGTCCAATTGCTTACATGGAAAGCAAAGCTCACGGTACCTTTAATGCTGAATTGCTCTATGAGCTCATTCAGAGCCACATGACTTCATTGTGTTTGAAATACCTGCTTATATAGGGCTTGACTTGTTGGAAGGACAGTCTCGTCCAATTACCTGGGAGTCTCTTCAGATTGTAGATAATGATAACCTTGATGCTGTTCAGCTGCTTGTGGTGGAAGGCTTATATCATGGCTGGCTCACAATCAGAGGTATGTAGCTTCATGGTCTAAAATTTGTGGAATTTAAAATGGAAAGTTCCTATGTGTGTGTCTCTCCCCCCCCCAACCCTCTGTAATGAGAGTACAAAACAAAAATTAGAACTTTTCAACCAGACCTTTGCTTGAAGCAAAATAGATGGTTTTGTTGTGGTGGAAAGTGCATGGGTTTTTTTGGATGTGGAGGAAAACATTATGAAGATACCATGATACTGCTAGAAACAGAGCTTTAACTTGCCTAAGTGGCAAGACAGATGGCAATATTTTCATCTGTAATACTGTTCAGTTATTGATCTATTTCCTTCATTTGTAAAGGCACTCCACAGCATCAATATTTTGCAGAAGGCATTTCAGCACATACTGGGAAATTTGGGTTTGTGCAATTAAAGTGCTTTGTTGTTCTAGCACAAAAAACCCACTTTGAAAAGGGAACACACTTTTGAGTTTAGGAAAGTGACAGGGAAATGCATTGAAAAGTGTGGAGTTAATGTTTAATGCAAAGATGTATAGACCTCCTGCAAACAAACCAGAACAAATGTTCAATAAAGACAAGATACAGTACAAACTAACCACTGTGTAACCTTTGTGCAAGTAAGTCAGGACTCCTATATGTAAGTAAATGTGACCTGGATTCAGTGGGTTGTCAAATAAAATTCTCCCACTACTTTTTCAACATGGGTATTAATATTATGTCAGCTAATATATCCATGCTACAAGCATGCTATCCAATTCATCCAATTTTGCTGCATAAAGACAGCATAGTACCAGGCTCCTATTCACTGGAGAATATGTGCATAGGCATCAAATTATATGTATCCAATTAATTAAATTGACTAGTCTGAAGGGAAAGAAACTATATCTAAACATAGGTAACTATAGCCATGCTGTTCCACTGTATTAAATAGATGCATGTTAACCAGTAGCGAAAAGAACTGCCGTTTTTCTTCTTTCGTCTCGTGTAGGGAACAAAGGCTTCAGGTTTGCAGTTAAAGATCTCAGGGATGGAGTTGTCCGTTACCATCATGATGACAGTGATACAACCAAGGATGACATAGTCTTCAGAATTTTTGATGAAAAGCACAGTGCTCGACACAGATTTCCTATTAACATTCTTCCGAAAGACGACAGTCCACCGTTCCTAGTGAACAATCTTGTCTTTGAGTTGGAAGAAGGCAGCACAGTTCTTATTGAAAACCATATGCTTATGGCTACTGATTTTGATTCGAGTGATGATTATATCCTCTACAAAATATCCAAGCCACCTAGTGCTGGAGAACTTATTAAGCAACACTTCCCAGATGGACCAGGTAGTGCTGCGGTCGGGAACCTCAGCCCTGGAATCAAATGTTTCTCTTTTCAGCCCTTGAGCCCCTGACTAGGCCATATCCTCTCCCAAGACCACACCCCTCACTAGTCTTGCTCTATGCTCTCCTTGATTGCTTTTGTCTGGCTGAATATGCACTTGGACTGTAATAAGACCTTTTGCTTATATGGATGGAGGATGTGAATATGTGGGCGGGAATCTGTAGAAATCTGTCTTTTGATTGGCTGGAATGCACCCTAATATATATATATATAGATATAGATATAGATATAGATATAGATATAGATATAGATATAGATATAGATATAGATATAGATATAGATATAGATATAGATATAGATATAGATATAGATATAGATATAGATAGATATAGGTAAGAGTCTCTGCATTGTTCTGCCTTGAATGTTGATGGGAATGTGACCCTCATTCTGAAAAAAGGTAGAGTAACTGTGTCTATTAAAATGAAGATGCCATTATTAATCAGAACAATAGCTGTTAACATATTAAGCCAGATAGCTGGTTGTTGAACCAGTCGTGCAATATTTCTAGGGTGAGATTAGAAGGTATGGAAGGAGGATATCCAGCTGAGGGCAAATCACATTGTTTATATTCAAAAGATGAGTTTAAAAGGACAGAACATGCCTCAGACATAGAAGAGCTGCTGATAATCAGTGTGGGTGGCATTCGGGATACAAGAGCCAATGGTCTGGTTCCAATATGACACCTTAATGTGAAGGAGAAAAATGAAATGCAGTATTTTCTGAAATTGGTTTTTGTGCTCTGTTGGATTCTCAAGGTATCCCTGTGTTCAGCTTCTACCAAAGAGATCTCTTCCACAGGCTTATTTACTACCGTCATTTTGGAGGGGAAATTTTTCAAGACTCGTTTGAGTTTAGCTTAGCTGACAGCCAGGAACCACCGAATCTCTCAGATCCTCAGGTAATCTGTTTTACAATTTCTCTTGAAAAACCAAGTTGCAGCAGAGGAGAATCCTAGAGGAAAGATCTAAATAACTTGAACTGAGCTCCCTGGAAACATCTCCATGGATGTTTCTTCTAATTCTCATCTTGTTCCTTGACTGAGATGAGAAGTCAGCTCCCCGCCCTGGGTCCAATTAAAAATATGGATGATCCTCTCATATTATAGTGCATACATGACTATGCATAAAGTATCAATATGCATACTGTTTATTTTATTTTTTTAAAGAAATTTATATACTGTCCTTTGTCAAGCAAGATAATGTAAATGTACATATACAAAAAATTAAGAAGCAGCACCGTATAAGGTCAGAACCCCAAAAATCTCCGTCTTTAGCATTGGACACAAGTTTAGGGTTCTATGACAAATGTGTGTGTCCTTTCATTACAAGAAGAGGTCCAACCTGAAACATGCATGAACTTGTGATCTTTACACCTCTAGCAGGAATAACGAGTGCCTACCTTTTTAGATATTTGACATTTCTTCCATTCAGCTATTTCCCTGCAGGAAAACAGAAGGAATTGTATCTTTCTCTCCTTGCCCTCTCCATAAGCTCCAGAGCTCTGCAGGCAATGTGGCCAACAGCAAAAGCTCTGGTCCTGTTGCCTCTGCTTAATTCAGATACCATCTATGTCAGGGGTCAGCAATCTTTTTCAGCCATGGGCTGGTCCACCGTCCCTCAGACCATGTGGTGGGCCGGGCTATATTTTGAAAAAACAAAACAAAAACAATGAACAAATTCCTATGCCCCACAAATAACCCAGAGATGCATTTTAAATAAAAGCACACATTCTACTCATGTAAAAACATGTTGATTCCCAGACCGTCCACGGGCCAGATTGAGAAAGCAATTGGGCCGCGTCTGGTTCCCGGGCCTTAGGTTGCCTGCCCTAGAAGAAAGTTTGAACAGAGATGTAACCTTTTTACAGGGCCTTGTGTGTGTGTTAGGGTGCAAACACTGTGAAGCTTATGACACAAAAAGTGAAGCTTGCAGAGAAGATTATTTCTATGAGAACCATCTTTGCTCAAAGAAATGTTATAATTCATACCCTTTCTTCTCTCTTTATAAAAAAATTCCTTCCAGTAGCACCTTAGAGACCAACTAAGTTTGTCATTGATATGAGCTTTCGTGTGCATGCACACTTCTTCAGATACTTCTTCTTCTGAAGAAGTGTGCATGCACACGAAAGCTCATACCAATGACAAACTTAGTTGGTCTCTAAGGTGCTACTGGAAGGATTTTTAAAAATTTTTGTTTCGACTACGGCAGACCAACACAGTTACCTACCTGTAACTTCTCTTTTTATATTACTAACTGTAGTAGCACTGTTGGCTTCCTGAATTATTAATCAAAACAATTTGGAACTGACACTAAAGACTAAAGGTTACTTGGTTATTCTTCACATTGGATAGACCACAAAAACAAAACTATATGAGTACCTGATGTTTCACTTAGGCAATCTTTGTGATTTATATGGTGGTGCAAGATGTTCTGAAGCAGTTAATGCTATTTTTAAAGCATGTATCCATGTTCTCCCAAGCCCTTGAATTACAATCTAAGTGCTTCAGGTTTTTGCACTAAGCTTCCCTTGCTGGGTTTCATGCTGCTTTTGTTTTAATTATGTTTTGTGCTTTTTTCCCCCCTGACTGAGCTTTCTGCTTTGAGACATTGGTTTGTTTTACAGGTTTTTATTGCAAATTATATTTTCTATTACATTGTCTACGCAAACATCCCAGAGAACTCGATTGAATGGGTGGTATAACAAGTGAAACAGGTCAATAAACAGGGTTTTGTGATTGTCTTATAGATTGTGATGATTCACATCATGCCAGTGAAAGACCATTTGCCAGAAGAAGTCCCTGGGACAATAAGGCACCTTGCGGTCAAAGAAACAGAGATAGTACACATCACAAAGGACCACCTCCATTTTATAGATGCTGAATCGCCAGACAGCCAACTTATGTATACAGTTACAAAGCCATGTTTCTCTCCCTCTTCCCCTGGGTATGTAAGTCTCTATGCATCAACGAAGGAAGAAACTCTCAAAGGATGTATCTAAGCGAAAAGGCATTTGTGTTGTACATTAACACTATACAGGTGTTGCTATCCTCAGGTGAATGCTAATTGTTGAACAAGTAGTTTCAGTCTCCATCAGGACGGATACCTATGCTGGGTAAATTTCACCTCTCCTTTCACTTAACTTAAGCCATTTTGTAGCAAAAGCTCACCCACTCCCAGGAAGTGGAAATAATTCTTCTGTGGAACTGTTCCTGCCTGCAGCAACTGTGGAGGGAACTCTTGAGTACACTGCTCTATAAAGGCAGGATGACAAATATAGTCAATTTCACTTCTTTTCTTCTCTCCCCCCCTCCCACCCCAGGCCTCACCCCTAAATCCTAGCAGAACTGATTTCAGAAGTGAATTGGGGGTGAAGGCAGTATCAACTTTTCCCATCGAAAGCAGTGTCTCTGTGTGTGACATGGTGTATACTAAATGTTTTTTTTCTTTAGGAGAGATTTATGAACTTCCCACTCCTTAACTTCTGGAGGCTAGTTCAAGCAAGTGACACTGACAAAACGTGTTGTCAATGTCACTTCGGTTTGGCCTGAAGCTGTAGCAAGACTCATTATCCTTTGTACTTAGTACAGGGCTAGCTTTTTAGGTGAGTTAATAGGAGAGGGCCCTCAGGAAATGGAAACTGTATTCCACCAGGCTATACCTCCAAACCAGCTGGGACAGGGGGACTATATCACACAATTTGAAAGGCTGGCTGAACAAAAATGATGATAGAAGCTTCAAAAATCACTACAAATACGTTCTTAAAAAAGGGGGGGGACCTGGAAGGGGGGAAATGCAATGGTTTAGGAGGATCAAAATTTGGATTCTGAGGAATAAATGGGTGTCAAAGGGGTTCCAATACTAGAGTCTAGTGTGCAAATGTCCAGGAAGTCTTGCAACATGAACTTCCATGAGATGTGAAGCCCACTTTATTAGTTACATGGTAGAATTTTAAGACTGTCTGGCCCATATATTATATCTCTAGCAATTTATTTTAATTTGCTCTGTAAAACTGCCTTTCCTCCATTGTATTTAATATACTCACCCCAACTGTTGAGACTAATTCATACAGATGTGTCAATTGTCTTAGCCTAAAAGCTCATGTACCAATAAGTGTGTTTTAAGATGCTGTTGCAGTCCATGTCAATTTTAGACATGTCTACTCTTTTAAATATATATTAAAAATTGTAATCCCCTCCTTCCCTCCTGTTCTATAGGGTGCATGATGCAGGAAAGCTTATTTTCACAGACAGCATGAAAAATGTTGTGAAAAATTCTTCTATTCCTCTCCTGTCATCTTTCACACAGGTAAGTGGACCTAACAATAACTGTTGCATTGCAACAACAGAAAGATAGCTTCAAGTTCCTTGTGATCTGTCATTCTCAGAGCCCCCAATGGCCACAGTTATACAGAGCGTGCTTGGCACAGCTGTCAAGTTTTCCCTTTTCTCACGAGGAAGCCTATTCAGCATAAGGGAATTTCCCTTTTAAAAAGGGAGAACCTGGTACCTATGGTGCTTGGCGAAGTGTCCTGGGTGCAATGATTCTTCAGAATTGTAATGAGGATCCAGACCACCTAGGGAACTACAATGCAGCTGTAGGTTACAGAAGCCCCCCCCCCCCAGGAAGCAGGACAGGATAGCCATGAAAGGGCTGGGCCCAAGGCCAAACCAATGAGCTAAGTCCAAACTTCAGAGAGGTTTAGCCTAGAAGTTTCAGGTTGGACTCTGAACTCATCATGTCCCAACTTGGCTCATTGATCATCACCACTACAGGGAAAATTAAAGAATTCTACTTCCCAAACCTTAGAACATGATAAGACTACTCACCTCACAGTGGATCTGTGTAACTAAAGTAGAAGGGGAGTATCAGGAGGTGTTGTTGGACTCCAAATCCTATCAGCCCCAGCCAACATCGGGGATGATGAAAGTTGTGGTCCGGAAAACAACTGAAAACCACCAGGGCAATCCAGTTTTGATATGCTATGGAACCTGATTTACTGCTGCGTTGTTTAACATGCTGTAAATGCCATCTCTCAACTTACGCACTAAGGGAGTGATATATGATTAAAAGACAAAATGAATAGGGTGGTCACAGTAGTTGCAAAGTGGAGAATTAAATTTATGAGACTCATGCAATGCAATTACTTCCATTTCCTACAAACAGCATGCCATAACGCATATGAAAGTGGCATACATGCCCCCATTGATGGAGATGGGCCCTGACCCATTGTTTGTACAGTTTGAATTCTCTGTCAGTGACCAGCAGGAAGGAGTGATGACTGGTCTCCTCTTTAACATCACAGTGATGCCTGTGGATGATGAAGCACCTGAGGTATTTATCAAGAATCTTAATTAACTGCTTGCCTGTGATGCCATCTTAATGATTGTTAAGCTTGTAAAGCAGAGGTGGGGAACCTGTGACTCTCCTAAGGTTGTTATACTACAACTGCCATCAGCCTCAGCCAGCAGAACTGATGGTCAGGGATAATGGGAGTCCTGGAACATCTTGAGGAACACAGATTCCCCATCCATGCTCTAGAGAGTCTAGAGCAGGCATGTCAAACCTGCGGCCCTCCAGATGTTTTGGACTACAATTCCCATCTTCCCCAACCACTGGTCCTGCTAGCTAGGGATCATGGGAGTTGTAGGCCAAAACATCTGGAGGGCTGCAGGTTTGACATGCCTGGTCTAGAGTATCCAAAATGCTGGGCTACCTAACAATTCATTAATACAAGTTCAAATAAAAGTGTGTAAATAACATTTTTTTTAAAAAAAACTCATTTCATAGAACTACTAAAATGATGTTAAAAGAATGAACACTTGACGCTAAACAAGAGGCTTCTCTGTTCCTGATCCTTCAAGATTATTTTGAGCTAAAACCCTGTTTGGATGGCAAATTTCAAATTTCCTAATGGTTGTGGTATTAGAAACTTTGCAGATCTGCTACAAGGGTACACTTAAATTATTTTTTAAAAACAACAACCATCTATTATTTCCGATAACTGTGAGATCAAAGACTGAATTACATTGGCTTCTGCATGGATGGCAAATTGTTAAAAACAACAACAAACAAACAATCATACCCAGATTGTGCAGAGTGTTTGCCCCCATGCTCATTCCTTGGTCACCCTGCTCTCCTGGTACTATCGCTGCATTATTTGCTTTTCCTATTCACAAATATCTCATTTGGAAATACACAAACAGAGCAAGAGGCAGAGTTCATTGGGTTATGTGTTGTGATTTCTTCAGGCAGCTGTAGGAAGTGGAAATATTTATACTGTTAAATTATTTACTCTATTCCCCAAATAATACTTAAGGGTTCATTCAAATGGAAAATGGTGTGTCCAGCTTTCCTCCTTTCCCCCTCCCCCTTCCCCCCACTTCATATATATATATAAACCCACCACAACAACAAACACTGTAAAATGCTTTAAGTACCTCTGGAGCCATTCTGTGAGCTGGTTTTCTCAAAGTCATCCTTCTAACTGTGCCCTCTTCGGCTTCAGTCACAATAATTGCTCGTTACTGTAAGTTAGCTTATTTCCACAAATCCATAAGCTTCTAGACTTTAAAAACCACCACATGGGAAGAGAGCATTTCATATGAAATAGAAAAGCTCCTTTGCTGGAGTTTTAGGAGAGAACTTAAAGTAGCTTCAGTTCTGAATTCAAGATAACTGGACCTATGTATCTAGTGTCTCTGCTTATTTTCTTATTTTCTTAATTCCTGGGAGGTAGCAATCTTTCCCATTTTTAAAGAGAAAGCAGCTTTCCACACAGTCTCCCTTGTGCCTCACTGGGTAGCCCATGGTTTTCTTTTGCCTTCTGGTTGCCTCGGTACTTGTTAGGAGACAATAAAATAAGGACTGAAAGATACCAAATCTTCTGTAACGAGTAAAACAAACTAGGAAAGTGTTCTTTCCTTCTGAGTTGGAGGCCAAGAGGAAGACGGGCAGCTCTGTATTTTAAATTATCAGTATATGAGATTGCTCTATAAGAACAGCATTCCATGAGCAGCACGACAAAAACAAGTGCATCTTAAATGATTTTCTCCTACCTGCTGTTTGATTAATGACTCGAGGTCAGACATATTATGGCTCACCTGCCAGTGTTAAATGCCTTTCCTAAAAGGATTGTCCTCCTGAGAGAGCTAGCATCCTTTTTAGCACAGGTTTTCCAGCTACATGCTGAAGGTAATGGTTAGACTTGCCAGCTGGCTTTTGGGAAATGCTATAAAGTTCCAAGAAATGGACTCATTGCTTTGTTGGACACAAACTATAAGCCAGCTCGAAGAATACTTGTTATGCAGTTACTCAATCCTTCCTAAGTTTTCTAGAAGAAGGAGAGCTGGGTTTGGGGTAAGGTAAGGTTTATGGAGGGGAGAGAAATTCACGTTGGTTCACATTTTAATGTGAACCTAGCTAATTTTCACTTCCTAAGGCAATACATGAACCCAAACACAGCTATCTTTTGAAATGCACACATTTCTGAATTTTGCAATCCAGTTATTCAACTGAAAAGCATGTAGAAAATATGTAGAAAGTGCCCTTTAAAATACATATCAGTTAATACAACATGCAAAAATGTATTATATTAGGGAAATTGCCTGCAATATGTGTATATTAGGAAAAAGAGCATACAAGTCTTGCTATCCACTCACAAAGCGTTTTTAAGAAATCATTTGTCAGGCAAATTTTCACATAACGAATCAACACTTTCTATTGATTCCTATGGGAGAATTTATAATGCATTCCCAAACATGGAATTTTGATCCCAAACAATGATAAAACAAGGGGAAACCCAGTAAAACCCTCTGAAACCATGCAAAAGGGGAGGGGAAAATGCTATATTTGTCCAGGCTTTCTGCCTCCCACCATGGTTTCTGGCAAAATGGCTGCTATGGACCAGTAACACTGAAACAAGTAAGGCTTGCTTAAGACTGGTTATTTACAGTACTACATGCAGGTCTGGCTGAATCTGTGGTGTGTATACCAAGGATTGGGGTACTACTTCCTCATGTTTAGATAAGTGAATTTTCATATAACAAGCATTTGGAGAGTGGGAACTGTGCGTATATTATGAGAAATGCACTCTAAAATGTTGACTTTTTGGAGGTCTTTAAAAAAAAAGCAAACTCATGCAGAAGTACAGTGAAATGAGCTTACAGTTGGGGAAATGGAGACAAACCAAAATTGACTGTGCCATCCATCCCTAGTAAGGTTGAATTCAGGGTGAAATCAGTAATCTTGAATTCTTCACCATGAATCCCAGCTAAAGGCAGTTTTTGGGTGGCTCCATTTCCCATTTCCCCAGCTATAGTTGCCTTTACATTGCTATGCATAACTCAGCCTTTTGGGAAGGTTCATTAGTGGAACATAGGGTTTCATGTGTAAGAGCCGAAGTCCATGATTAGAAAACAATTCATAATATAATGGCTAGAAATAACCCAGAAGTCCTTGAAGTCTCTGGAGAGACTGCCAACTGCAGTAGGCTGTAGCAGCACCAGGTTAGGTGGTCCAATAGTCTGGCTTAAAATTACAAACTCCAGATTCTCATTGTTCTATAGCTGTATGGTGATTTTATCCCATGTATATCGGCATGCTGTGTCTTGAAGTACTTGAGATCATTTTGTGAGCTTATGACTGTTTTAGATTTTCACCAATCATCTGAAAATAGAGGAAGGTTCCAGCGCATTCATCACTGGAGAACATCTCATGGTAACAGACGTGGACACTAAGAACAGTGATATCCAAATTGAATTGAAGAAATTGCCCTTGCATGGATACGTTGAGCTACATAGACTTGTTATGTCAGAAGGGGATAAATTTACCCTTTGGGATTTACACTCTTCCAAAGTTCGGTAATTTTAATCTTTTTATGTATTGTATACAATAGCTCAAGCCGGTAGCACGATCCACTCTTCTTTTATCTTTTTTTTAAGGATTACAACAGAGATGGGAAAATTCTGGTCCATGGGCCAAATTAGGCCCACCAGGCCTCTCCATTTGACCTACAAGGCCCCATTTGACCTACAAGGCCATTTTGGGCAAGCCACACACACCAACCTACATGTGATATCATACATGATGTCATCTGTGCGGCAGGTAAGGGTGGAGCTTCAGAGGAACAATTGGGAGATTAAAGTAAGCTCCCGATGGCTCCTTTGCTCCTGGAGGGAGGAGTATTTTCAACTGAAATCAGAGAACACAGCTATCTTTTGAAATGCACACATTTCTGAATTTTGCAATCTAGTTCTTCAACTGAAAAGCATGTAGAATAGAGAATATAGTTTGAACGCTGCCCCTCTGATCCTCGGTAATCAAATCAAAGAAGGAAAGGTCCTGTAACTCTGTGGCAGAACATCTGCTTGGCATGCCAGAAGCCCAAAATTCAATCCCCAGAATCTCCAGATAAGGCTAGAAATGTCTGAAATCCTGGAAAGCCCCTGTCAGCTGGAGCATACCAGGCGTAAGAAACCTTTTCTAGAAAAGGTTTTCTTTTCTAGGCCCATTCCCTTCTGGGCAACCTCTGGAGTGGGTGGTGGTGGTCACAATGCAAAACTTAATAGAGTAATGCATGTCAACTCTGTGCAGTAGGTTGCCTTCTGCACACGCTTGTGATCTGAGTTCAACGGCAAATGCCAGCCAGGTAAAAACATTGAAGGAGGGTGCAAAAGCAGAGCTGGTGGGGGATGTGGCCTGGGGGGTGGGGTATCTGGGGGGGTGGCCTGGGGAGAAATTTGCACACCTGTTGTAGACAATGTACCAATGGTCTGGCTCAGTATAGAGCAGATTCCCATGTCTCAAATCTTTCCTGTTACTTGAGTTTGTTTATATAGCTCCCGTGTAGATGCATGTCAGAGTAAGCCAACAGCTGTTCCTTATCTCTGACTTCTCTCCAAGAAAAAAAATGCATTGTGGTCATTGCCATATTCCCATATCGCCAGCTGATGTAACTCATTTAGCATCACTGAATCCTGCTAGAGCTGAGCAGATTCTCTCAAGTGGAGATGTGGCCAAGACCCAAGTGGGTCAAGGCTATGAGCTGTAAATATAGAAGTTGATGGCCCTTGTTCTCTCCCAGCTTGCTTGTTCCAGACTCTAATGAATGAATGCCCAACTCCTCTGTAATTGTGTTTAAAAGGTATCGGCATGACAGTTCGGAAACCCTTGAAGACAAAATAATATTTTTAGCAACAGATGGATTTAACACTGCAGATGGAACACTGAGAGTACAGGTAATAACCAACTCAGCAATAAACTTTACCAATGTATAAATTGGAAGGTATTAATCACATACTGGCTTATTCAGCTTCACCAAGTAGGTTTTTAACTTTCATTAATCTTCCCTTTAGATTCACACCAAGTTCTCTATTTAAATTAGGTTTTATGCCTGGATTAAATAGGTTCATGATGCCTCTAGATTACCAAGTCAAGGTCAATTTAGTTGTGGTTGCAGTAGAGCTACATTTTTAAAACCAGGACTGTTGCCAGATATATAAAGGGGGGAGAAAGGAGAGGACAGGGAATGACTGAAGTTGCATTGCAATGGGGAGTCATGAGCTGAATGCTTCTCTAATGCATGCTACCCCCACCCCCACCCTATCCTAATCCCAGATGTTTGGGGTTTTTGTCTCAGTGGGGCTCCATATCTTGCACAATGCAGATGCATTTTCTTGCAATTGGCATCCATACTTTCAGACATGAGTACACTTATGTGCATAGGGAGGCAATTTTAATATAATTTGGGTCAATTATTTGTGGAATTCTGGTCCCTAAAAATCACACACATGTTTACATGGTAGATAGAGACAGTTCCAGGGCCAGCATGGGCTATGCTATGTGTTAACCATGTGGATTCATTTAGTTAACAAATTTGTATACCGTTCAATTGGGGGATAAAAAAGGACAACCGTCTGTAAGTGGTTTACATCCATATAAATAAAACATCTTGTCAGGGACTGAACAGGAGGAATAGGAAACGTGCCCTAAGTCTGATCGGCTCCTCTCAGAAGAGGAGGGGAATGGGAAGTCCCCCCCCCCCATCTCCAGCAGTTTCAGGAGGAGAGGGAGACAGGGATGATGTACAGCTGAATCAGGAAATGCCTAGTTACGAGATAGTTGAGGAAGAGGGAGAAGTGAGAGAGCAGCCAGCAGAGACCTCCCTGGAGAGTATGGGAGACCCTTCTAGTTTTGTGGCTTGATGTGTCTCCTGTGACTTTCTGTAGGGTTTCAGGATGTTGTTGGGGACGGAAGAGGAGAGACTCAGAGTAGCCAACGTCTCCTATGCATGGAGATATGGATCTCTTGTCTTGCAACCAGATGACTGAAAATAAAATAAAATAAAATACAAATTGTTCTTCCTGCCTCTGAGGCTACCGCCAGGGGAGGAGAGGACACTCCATGCCTGACACATATACACTGACCAGTGGCATAGGAAGCCGCTCAGGCACCCGGAGCGGCAAACATGACGCGCACCCGGGGGTGGGGCGGGGCGTCACTACGTAGTGCACATGGGTGTGTGTGCCCTGGCCCGCTTCTTGCCTCCGTCCAGCAGGAAGGAAGAAGCAAAGCGTGCGCCGGCCAAGCAGGTGAGCGAGCAAGCCAGCTGCCGCCTCACCGAGCGAGGCTTTTTCCCGGGCGGCAGGACTCGGCTTGGGAGTTGGGGGTGGTGCCAGGGGGCGCCCACCCCCAACACCCCCCTTGCTATGCCCCTGACACTGACGGTTGAAAATGGTTTAAAAGATGGTTAAAGTAGGCAGTAGCACTGAAGCGTACACTGAAGGTGTCAGTAGGCAGGGAGTTCCAAAGTGTAAAAAAATCTTAAATGTGTGCAATGAGTATTAGGTGGCACTAATATAGCAGTGCCAGTTCCGCAGATCAAAGAGCATTAAATAGGCAACCAGTCCAGGTCTCTGAGGAGGGCTGTTACATGCTGACAGGGTCTCACTCCTGTCAGTGGCCACGCTGCAGCATTTTGTGCCAATTCCATCTTCTGGATCAAGTGCAAGGGAAGACCTGAACTACGATGGTCAAACTCTCCTGATTCCAGCTGGTCAAGGGTGCTTCTGGCCACTAAGGCGACGTGGACCTCCAGTGGCAGAACTGGATCCAGAAGCACCCCTAAGCTGCATACCTGCAACCCCATCCAGGCTGGCAAGAGGCCAGTATCTTAGACACAAGAACCAATTGCCCAGAGTGCCTACATCTAGTCAGGATTCAAGCTCACTTTATTTTCCTTCTTCCTCAACTTTTGGTTTAAGACAAACTTCAGTTCCCCGCTAGGTACCTATATGGGGAATTGTGCCCCCTGCCTGTTGGGGATCCATGCTACCTCTGGCCTAGAAGAGATTTGACTCTTCAGAATAAAATATTGATGTTGATCAAAGAACTAGCGCAGTTGTAGATCAGCTGGCCATCATGAATAATGTGCCAATCTAGCAAAAGCAAGCACCTGACAGGTTGCAGTTTTTGCAAGACACAAGTATGGAATTTTTGGATATGCCATCCTAATTGAGGGCACTGGTTTAAGACATTCAGGCAGTCTCTAGGCCTTCCTTCCAGCCATGTGTTATGTCTCCTCTTTCTTCCTCATTCAAGATCATACCAGTAAACGATGAGCCACCAGAGCTGCAACCTGGTTTAAGATCAAGTCTGGAGTGCCAGGAAGGAGAGCGAGTCTTCATCACAGCTGAATACCTCTATGCAACAGATGCTGACAGTGAAGACTCCAGACTCATCTATATGATTGCCAGGGCTCCAAAGCATGGGGTTATTCAAAAGGATGGCTTTGTGGTGGAGAAGTTCTCTCAACATGACATCACGCAAGGATCCATCTCCTATGTGCACACAGGTAATTAGCAGCAACAGCTGTGTTTACTTTCAACAGTCTCTTCCAGGTGTCCATGCACTTTACTAGCTATACCCTCTTATATTCCTTAATGAGTGCCTTTTGCAGACTAATCTTTGCTTTAAGCTTTATTATTTTGTACGGGGAGGTTTTCCACTTTGTGTTTTCATTCATAATCATGATTTGTTTCCCACGAGAACATACCATACTAGAAAACTCGGGCTGCTTCTTCTGCTCCCAAGTCTCTCATGTGGCTCAGCCTTCCACTTAATCACAGTGGTATGCAGAAGACAAAGACTAGAAATGAGCTAAAACTATAAAATCAGAATTCAATAAGAAAGTCTGCTGGAATGATAAAATGTATTCAGTAGGCTCTGGAAGTTCAACAGGGTGGAGGCTTGTCTGACTTCAACTGACTTCAATTTCATAAAATTGAGCCCACAATACTGAATGAAGGGGTCCTTGTGGATACATGCCATAAAACCAGTCATTGTGGATAGAAGCTGGGCATCTGAGTCACTAACAGTTATTCCCCTGAAGATATCAGTGTTTGTGCAGGAATATAAGGGATCCCTGAGGTATCCTTGACCCAAGTTGTAAAGGGACCTTGAACCTTGAACCTGGCCCCACTACGTAACTTCCTAAACACTAGCCTCATGTTTAGTGTGATGAATTTACTTATCTCTCAACTGTCTTTTATTCACTCTTCTATTTTGAGATTTTACATATTTGAGCATTTCCCCCCTAGTGGCGACAAGGTCTTTTTTTTTTAATAGGTGCAAACTGCAAGCAACTTTAAAGGAACCTGCCTATGAAAATGCCACCTTGGTTTTTTTAAGTATCTTTTTCTTGAAAACCAGCTGGTCAGCATATTTAGTTACTGATTAACTTTTTATTAAAATATTATGTGTGCAATTTAGCCAGAGGTAAGCATTTTAAATCTCATTAATTTTAGTTTCAAGAATTAAGTATGCCTTTAAATCTTTCTCAGTAAAATTAGTGGGCCATTGGAGCTCCTTCAGAATGGATGGGACTCCTCCTTAAGTCTGCCAGCACTCCATAATGTGTGGAGTGTATTGTGACCATAAAGATGGGTTGTAGCCGAGTGGCTCAGTTTCCTTTCTTTGTTGTCTTTACCCCACATTTCTGCCTCCTCCTCTCTTGACCTCCTTCCCCTCTTCTGCCCAGTCCTGTTGAATTTTTAGCTTGTCGCTCTGGCAAGTAGCAAGGAAATCGCCATATGGTGGTTTCATATATGGAAATGCAGGCTTGAGGTGGGATATCTATGCATAATGAGCAAAATTTGTTTTTGGTTTTCATTTGTCTCTCTGCAGTCAGCACAGACGTGGTGTGTGTGCCTCCCTGAGTCTTGCACTATCATGCATTTCTATTTACAGATGCTGAGCCAGACCATGGCTTGCAGCTGCCAAACAAATGTGCTGACTCCCAGGGTGGAGCTTTCACCTTCTTAGCTCCTCCCTGATCCTCGCAGCTCAGTGGGGTGCAGTTGCTAAACCAGGTATTGACTAAACCAAGATCTCAGGTTCAGCTGATATGCTGATTTCTGCCCTCCTCAGCCATGACCTGTAGCCAAGGTTTGCTCTTTGATACAGAATGTAATTAAGGAGGAGACTGCTTAACCCTAGCTATGGCTTAGCTGCCATGCTGTGCTGAGCTAAAAGGGCCAGGGAAGAGGGATATGAGTGCAAGCTCCTCTTTGGAAGCCAGAATGTTTGTGAAGTCATGGTAAACCATAGTTTGGCTTAATGTGATGTGCAAAGCAGGTCAGAGAATAGTTTTGTTGAAAATACATGGATTTATCCCTTTCCCCTCAAAGCCATAATAGCCAGCAGGACTGGGATTTCTCTGACCCCTTGCTTTCTCAACTATACACATCCGAATAACTTTTGATTTTTACATAAATATTCAGCCTGGTGATTTCTTTCTTTTCTTTTCAAGCTGTTGTAAAATAATGCATTTCTATCCTGAGAGCCACAGCCTACTGCTACAGATGACTACAAGGTCCTTGATTTTGTGCATTCTGAAACTGTACTGTACAAGATGCCTAGCGGTGGTGTCAATTCCTAGACGTGTTTTGTTTTTCTTAAGCAGAAACCTGTGTGAGAAGGTGGGGCATGTCTGACCATTGGTGGTTTTTGTTTTTTTTAAAAAAAGAAATGAGAAGAAAAACAAACCACCTTAAATGATAAAATCTAGCACTCTGTGGAACATAATTTATAGTGAATTAAATTTTGGTTTTCTGCTTGAATTGTAATGTATGCACTATGCATGTTAAACAAAGTGATAATTCTCATTGTTCATCTCCTGATGCGCTGTCTGCCATAAATATGATTTATTTAAAATTGTGCATTACAAGAGAGAGCTTGCTAAGTGCAACGAGGCTTTATTTACTTTGTGCTGTGTGCTGTGCAGACTCTGCACCTATTATTATAGGTTAACCTTCTGACAAGATGGGCATCTGTGTGATGTTAACCAGCAGCTGTTTTACCTTAAATGGTGGCAACACATTTTACTACATATGTGAACCACAAGTTGAGGCTGCTTAACACAATGAGGAAGAGGAGGAGGAGGAGGAGGAGGAGTCTGGATTTGATATCCCGCGTTATCACTACCCGAAGGAGTCTCAAAGCGGCTAACATTCTCCTTTCCCCTCCTCCCCCACAACAGACACCCTGTGAGGTGGGTGGGGCTGAGATACTTCAGAGAAGTGTGACTAGCCCAAGGTCACCCAGCAGCTGCATGTGGAGGAGCAGAGACGTGAACCCGGTTCCTCAGATTACTAGTCTACCGCTCTTAACCACTACACTACACTGGCTCTCATGACTCCATTTGCTGTCTGCAAATGTCTTAAACCAGGCATCCCCAAACTTCAGCCCTCCAGATGTTTTGGACTACAATTCCCAACTCCCCTGACCACTGGTCCTGTTAGCTAGGGATCATGGGAACTGTAGGCCAAAACATCTGGAGGGCTGCAGTTTGGGGATGCCTGTAAGACTTAAACCCAAACCCATCCCCTTACTGCTCTCTTACTGTCTGCCATGGGGTGGGGTGGAGGAAAGTTACTACCTCATGTTTATTTTAAAGCCTGGTAGCTTTTTTTAAGCACCTTAATTTGTGTGTATGTGTTTTCTAGGAGGAGAAATAGGTCATAGTTATCTCACGGACAGCGTAACTTTGATCATCTCAGATGGAGAAGCTGGAATAGTGGATGGTTGTTGTGATGACACAATTTTCCCACCACCCATACCACTTCACCCCAGTTTACCAGTGTATGATCTAAACATCTCTGTGGTGCCCGTTAACAACCAGAGGCCAACCATTCAAACTGGTATGTATTTACTAAGCCTCCTCTACAAAGCATGGAGGTTAAAATCTTGACTTTTGGGGTTCAGATTGCACAGTTTGCTTTTCACTGAGTAATCTAGAGCTGTTGAAATCAGCAGGCAGGTCGCTTTACGAGTTCTGTGGAATGTGGATTGCAAGCTGAACCTAGGTTCAAGCAGGAGGTTTTACCAACCTCCTCAACTTGTAGAATCAGTTTCCAATTGGTTTATTTTTTAATAGAAAAACACACAGAGAGACAGACAGAAATGTTAGGTATTGATTGCTATCACCTCAAACAGAGCCTGAAGAGAACAGCATTCCTTCATTCCATGCCCCTAAAATCTGGTATTTAGGGAGACAGTGGCTCCAAGCAGTGGTTCCTTATTCTATCATCATTACAGCTATTGGCAGATTTATCTTTGGATTTGCCTAAATCTTTTAAAGGGACACCTTTATGGGACATCTTTTAAAGGGACACCTTATGGCATTAAATTGAAAAAACTAATTCTAGTCCTGTCCATGTGTTGCTCACTTGTAGGGCATTACTCGTGTAAGGTGTTAATCTGGTGGTGCAGGTATAGCCCCTATCCGTGAGTAGGAGCTTGTGTGTTGGACTTCAGACAAATGCGGGCGATGCATGGTTCTTTGAGAAAGTAGATGTGGCATTGAGGATGGGGCTAAGGGCATGTGTGTATACACAAAAAGTATCAGGTGTAATAACAATCATTAAACAACAAACCCACAACACCAGAACTGGCTATGAATATAAAGGACAATTTTACTAGAACAAGTATATAAAGTCACAAACCTCCTGGACAATGAGCAAACTAAAGTGCAATGTGCATAACCAAGCCTTGGGGCTAAGGGCATGTGACCATGTTGGTATAAATTATTGGAGGGCCTCCCCAAATATCCCATATACACAATAATCCAACTTCATCTTCATCTTCATCACAGATGAATGTCATTCCTGCTACACACTAAGCCAGTGATTTCAGCTTGCTGGTCTATTATGACCCTAGATTTCTTTCCCGAGTAGTTTCAATAAATTTAGAGTCATTGTAAGTATTTACAAAGTTAGAATTTTTGCCTTACTTTGCATTTAACACTTGATCTGATTTGCTTCTTTTTATTCTCTCTCTGCTCATTCACCCAACTTGCAGTTTGTTTATTTGTTTTAGATATTTCTAGGCTGCCTTTCAAGTCGACGGCCTTCCCAATGCGGCTTACATTAATAACAAATACACCGTTCCAATAAAAACAGACAGTAAAACATGCAACTTAATTTGCAATAAAACAGTCAGTTAATAAAATTAAAGGCCCACAGAAACCTTGCAGCAGTTTACACAATCAAACCTTTCAATTAAAAGCCAAGGAAAACAGTTTGAGGTGTGTGTGTAACTCACTCTCAAAACCTAAACTGAAGAAATCAGCTGTACCTCTCTCTCTTAAAGGTAAATATATGGGGAAGAAGCAATTGAGGATGCTGTTTGGAAATTAACCAGCCAAAAGAAAGAACACAAAAGAGGTCTTGGGAACACCTATCTAAAAGTAAAATAAAAATCGAAACCCTTTAGGATTTCCCACCCACTCCTGGTGATGTGGACCAATTGATACTGTACAAGAGCAAGAGACAGGTCTTGTGTAAAAGCCAGTCGGGAAGTATAAGAGGTTCTATTTCTCATGCTATGCTAATGAAGGGTTATTGGTTTCTTTGTTGTTGTTTAGTCATTTAGTCTTGTCCGACTCTTCGTGACCCCATGGACCACAGCACACCAGGCACTCCTGTCTTCTACTGCCTCCTGTAGTTTTGTCAAACTCATGTTGGTAGCTTCGAGAACACTGTCCAAACATCTCGTCCTCTGTCGTCCCCTTCTCCTTGTGCCCTCAATCTTTCCCAGCATCAGGGTCTTTTCCAGGGAGTCTTCTCTTCTCATGAGGTGGCCAAAGTATTGGAGCCTCAGCTTCAGGATCTGTCATTCCAGTGAGCACTCAGGGCTAATTTCCTTAAGAATGGATAGGTTTGATCTTCTTGCAGTCCATGGGACTCTCAAGAGTCTCCTCCATCACCAGAATTCAAAAGCATCAATTCTTCAGCGATCAGCCTTCTTTATGGTCCAGCTCTCACTTTCATACACCACTACTGGGAAAACCATAGCTTTAACTCTACGGACTTTTGTCGGCAATGTGATGTCTCTGCTTTTTAAGATGCTGTCTAGGTTTGTCATTGCTTTTCTCCCAAGAAGCAGGCTTCTTTTAATTTCATGACTGCTGTCACCACCTGCAGTGATCATGGAACCCGCATACAAAATTGCATATTGGGAGAAATTCACTATACAATGCTGGCAAATTTCCTGGATGGCTTCTTTTCCCGCAATGCAAATGGATATGGAATTGTGGATAACTGAAGTTTAGGGAAAAGAGACGTTAAGAGTAACTGAAAAGGACAGCTTTACCTATCTCTATTCCTTGGTGTGTAGAACTTCTACCCGACACATCCTCGGGGGCTGACTAGTTTTTCCTGGTTTCTGTCTTGGTGGCATAGAAATCCACAAAACTCTTGGGACTGAATGCAATGCTGCCTGCCAAAGTGGGGTTTTGCCGTGTTGGCTAAACCTTAGAAAATCAGGGTAAATGCAGCCCAAGATCATCATAGTGAGAATGACTCTGGTATGGTCTTAATGCAGTCTGAATATAATACTAAGCAAAATTAATTTTCACAATTAATTTATGCCCCATGTAATATGAATGCACTTTTCCCCCCAGTGCAGGCTGATGTGGGATTTTTGTACTTTGAATCCTAATCCATAACTAGATCTCCATCTGGATCTATTGCTAAACACAGATGTACAAAAACAAATGTTTGGCATTGGGTTTGCCTCTGAAAATCCAAGTACAAAATATTAGGGTCAGCATTTTACTGCCAAAGATGGATTTGGAGCATCCGAGTCTCTTTTGGATTACCAAAATGAAGTGTCACTGAAATTTCAGTATTTTAACCATCCATTTGAAGCTTCAGAAATTGAAACATGAAGCTGGCTAATAAATTACCAGAAAAAGATTCTTAATTGCAGACAGTGCTATTTTACTGTGACTTCATTTGTTGCTCAACATCTTGGATGGTTTAGTTCCTAGTATTTGAAAACAGACAGCATCTAAACCAAGTTTTTCCAGTTAGTAGTGGATGTATTATTCACAAAAGACAATACTTCATTCAACTAAGTATTTTGGATTGCATTAAATTTAGCCTGATGTCTAGAATATTTAAGTTCTTTGGCGTTGGGGAAGGAAGGAAGGACCAGCTTATTTCTGCTCCATTTCCCTTCTACATGTGTTCTCCCATCACATTTCTGCATTATTCTGTGAATTTTTAGAAATCTGGGAAAATGCAGTTAAATGCATATTTTGAAATGTGATTGATAATAATGTTCCAATCTGCACATTGTCAGACTGGTCTATGCAAAGATTGAATCCCTGCTTGGGAGTGACAACCAAACGCTAATGTTACCACCTCTTCTTGCCACCATAATGTGTGCTTGTCTCCTTAAACAAGGGAGCAAACTGTATAAAGAGCCACACATGCAGCTTTTGATCTGAGAGTGTAAATTTAGCTGTGCTATGATTGTGGCAAGTCTCTGGTGGTGGTGATTCTGAGAAAAGTCACAGGGAAAGGTTTATGACTTCAGCTCTGAACTAACGCATGATTTTATGTTGCTTTGCCCACCTATGTCAAATGGACAATGATCATTAGCACAGTATCCTGGAAAATGGGTCTCAAACTCAGCTCGCAAGAATCTTGGGCAGAAGCTTTCCCACCTGAGATCTCTAACTAGATCAAGCTAGGGTCTTGCATGTTTGTACGCTCGTACCTACACAGCATGATAGCTAGGAGGAAAGAAAGAAAGAAAGGCATTTCTAGGTTAAGATATAGCAATGTTGTTGTTTTTCCTGAGCTTCACACTGGTAAGGCACAATACAACTGAGACTGGAAATTCCATAGTTCCAATGGAAGGCTAGAACTTGGAGAAATTCAACTGGTGCGGAAGAATGAGCAAGGTCACTGGTGACACAGCTCCATTCCATCTGTGCAGGCTCCCTCTTAGCAGAAGGAATTCAGCAACATGATATTTGTAGCTTTATTCATTTACTCATTGCTTTCCAATTTCGTAGTTCTGGGTCGTTATTATCATTATTTTAAAAAGCAGGTTATTTACACGTGCTTAGCAATGAAATAAAGCTGCTCTTTCTTAACTAATTAAGGGCAACAGTCATTTAATAGAGAAATTAAATGCAATCCTGCCTCCATGACAGCAAGGCACGTAGCTATCATGCCTGTCTCCAGGGCAAGGCATTGTTTATTGTCTATAGCAGAAGATACTAGTGCTTGGCATGTGCCAAAAAAATTAGCTATCCCAAAAGTGGGCATGCAACTATAACTATAACTATTTATTTATTGGTAAATGAGCAAACTGAGGTGAGTGTTTGCTGAGCACTGAGGTCACATTGGTTCGTTGAATGAAACCTAGAAATGAAACCTTGCTACAATATATACAAGGCAAATCCGGAGTTATGGCGTATAATAATAATAATAATTTATTATTTATATCCTGCCCATCTGGTTTCCCCAGCCACTCTGGTTCACTGTGTGTATGTTGGTGTCAGGGTGGGAGTCTGGCACAGATCATCAATAACTCAGAAGGCATCAATGGACTTACGGTAACTCTTTATACAAAGGAATAAAAGCAGATCATGCCTAATAAGCACAGCAATTCTGTTCCTAGGAGGTCTTGCCCCAATGCAGAAGTTGCAAGAATTGAAGGTTCTTGCCTTCCGACAGTTCCCAAAGTCTCTTCCTCTCCCAGGTCCTTCTCAAGCAACCTGAGGCTTCTTTGCATGGTCTGTCTTTGCTCTATCCTCTTCATACCTCCGCAAGTTCTGGGAGACCAAGGAGGAGGGGAGCTGGTCAAAGCAGGAGGGGGAGACTCCCTGGCTTCTTCAGCAGTGCGCCTCATCTCTGCCTCTTGGCCCCACTCCTCTCCAGCCTCTGCTTCTGCCTCTGCCACCACCTCTTCCTGCTCACTAAACCATGTTATCTTTTCAGCTTCCCACACCTCTTCCTCTAGTCAGCTCCCTCTTCTCTCTGACCATGCATCATCATCCCACCACCAATCCCCTGGATTAGAGCCTTCTTCCCCTGGGGGTTCCCTTGTTTTCCATAAGCAACTAACTTGCCCATGACAGTGTTGGACTTGGAGAACTTGGTTCAGTTACTAGCCCTAGAATGTACATACAAGCTGCCATCTTTAAATGTCAGTTCAATGTCTGTTAAATAGGTTTAATGCTTGAGAGGGTGGTTGAGAGGATGAATGATCTAAAAAAGTGTTATTCATCCCAAGTCTATCAGGGACTGGACAGAGGAGGAATGGTGAAGGCCGCCTCCCCAACCTGACCCTTCCAGAGAAGAGGAAGACAGTATAGATTTACAACAGTGTTTTGTGGGAGGTCACAGTTCAGAGGCAGAAGCTGGAAAATGATGGGAGAGGAGCAAGAAGAATAAGAAACAACAGGGGAGCAACAGCTGATAGACGGTGTCTTTAGAAAGCATTCTCCCAGAACCTGGAGGGCATTGAAAGTAGGAGAGCAGAGAGCTCAGAGGCAGAAGGCACAGATCAGCCACCGTAGGGATGACGTATAATGGGAGAGACTGAGGGGGTGGGGTTTCACTCGGAGCAACACCATTACTCTAGGAAGCTGCATTTCAAAGCCTCTCTCTGTGAATATTGAATAAACAACATTGGTAAGATCTTCCTTTTCTTATCCATTTCTGGCAACCTGCCGTGGGATGTGTGTGTGTGTGGATCCTCTTGAAGCACAATATTTCCTACAAATTCATATTGCTTTAATAATTAAGTGTAAAGTAATGTACAAAGTATTTGTAAGACTCTGTCAGGCTTCAAAGGATTTATTTTGCATATGATGAATGCTTAAATTACAAAATATGGCTAACCTCCAACTTGACATTCCCCATTCCTGGCTCTTCACGACATCTTGTGCATTCCTTATGAGAAGCATTGTGTTTTCCTTGTGCAGATAACCTGGACAGATGACTTGCCAGATTCTGCTCTGCCTGTGGAGCTGTGTGTGGGGTGAGGTCATGGAAATTATAACATTGCCCCATACCTCCGACCCTGTGAGATAGCCAAATTTTACAAAGGGGAGTTTAAAGCAATTTAGCTGCATCATTGATTGCATCTATTTTGAACACCAAGATATATAAACACCATAGAAATTGATTAGAGGAGAATAGTTTGGATTATGCAAATATCAGTTGAACCCATGCTTTATAGCTTTCCACACCTGTCAGGCACTGTGAGAAGAATGACTGCTTAATGTTTGCTACCATCTAGAGATACACAGCAGCCCAATACTGCTGAGTAAGTTATCTTCAGCTGAAACTAGTGCTTTTCTCAGCAGCTACTGACTGGATCAATAGCCGATTATGTTGAGGTGCTAGACAGGCAGGCTGTGATGACTTAGCAGCCTCTTAGTTACGAAGGAACAAAGTAGAGTTGGGAATAGTGTGGATAACATTATTCTTCTGCCCTTTTTTCAAGGGGAGATGTTTGTGGTGGAAGAAGGGTCGTCAGCATGTGTCAGTTCAAAATATCTGGATGCCTCAGACGAAGACACAACTCCAGAGGAGCTAACTTTCTTCTTGGAAACTAGTCCTCAGTATGGATACTTGGAGAACATCCTTCCTACACCTGGACATGAGAAGAGCAATGCTGGAGTTAATATAAGTGAGTTACAGACTTGTTGATCTACTTCTGCCCTCCCCCTCCCCCAGCACTTAAGGGCATCAATTATGCATTGATATACCATGAAGGAGAAACTGATAAGTACAAGGTTAGACTCTCCCCCAGGCCCAAACACTAATATTGGGCCCAAAATATTATGCTAAATCTTTAGAGGGAGGGCAATATGGTTTTGGTATTCTTCATCAGCCCTGTAGATACATTCCAAAGTACTAAGGTTGCTTTGAAATGATTTCTAGGCTGTCGTCGCCTTTCTCTACATTTTCTTAAGCTTTTTTTTTTGGGGGGGAGATATATTTTAAGTGACTCTGGATATGAAGGAGCCTTTCAAAAAACACACCCCACTCCCTACCACAATAGATTTATATTCAAATGCTTCCCACCCCCATCTGTGCTACACTGATTCAGAAAGTTGACCCATGCTTAACCTCTTTGCACAAAATGCTCATATACAGGGTTAGGTAATGTATCGGAGAAGAACTTGGCACTTCCCTAGAATCTCCTATGTTTCCATAGAAAGTCGGACAACTGATTTCCCCTGCAGTTTCCCACTTCCATATATATGTTCTAAGTGTAGCAGAGCAAGTCTGTGTATTTGGTTCCACCTTCCCCTTTCCTCTCCATATACTTTAGAGAAGAGGGAGAGGGTAGTACATGGCAGAAGACTGCTACAGTGGCAGACTTGGGTGCTATGATGCCCTATGCGAAGCCAAATTTTGGTGCCTTCCCAAAGGATGAGTAAGGAGGGAGCCTGCTTTGGGGGGGGGAGGAGGTGTGAGGGCTCTGGCAGGGTCCTAGAGCCCCATCACCTCCTTCCCAAAGCTGGTAAAGCTCTAACTAGGCATACCTGGGCTTTGAGAAAACACCCCCTCAGCTCAGTGCCCAATGCACAGCCCTAAATCTGCCCCTCACTGCTATCAGCACAGTGGAAGCTTTCTGCAGGAACATTTCCTGCCCAGGATTTTGGGTCTTGATTACCAGAAGGAAATCACGAAACCCTTTGCAAAGTAAGGCATTTTATTTATTTACTTATTTATATGTGCATTTATATACTATTAAATCACAACACATCTCAAAGCAGTTTGCAACATTAAGCAGATAAAAATCATACAATAAAAGCATAAGAAGTTGGAAACAAATTTAAACAACCTAATTTTAGAAATAAGCATCAATATACTATTGTGGAGAGTGGACTCTTTATTACCTGCATAGGCCTGGAGGAATGGAAGGAGCCTGCTGGGAAAGGCAAGGAACTGGCAAGAACAGCTGATGTGTGAGCCCCAATTTGAGTTGGGCTTTGCCTGAAGGGGATTTGTATCCAAATCAAATTTGGCATATTGTATTATTTGTTTGTTACATTTATACCCAGCTCACCTCCAAGGACCTGAAGTTGATGTGCATAGTTCTCTGCCTCCTCTCCATATTTTCCTCACAACAACCCTGTGAGGTAGGTTAGGCTAAGAGGGAAGTGAGTGGCCCAAGGCCCAAGTTTAATGAGCTAGTGCAGGCATTCCCAAACTCAGCCCTTCAGCTGTTTTGGGACTACAATTTCCATCATCCCTAACCACTGGTCCTGTTAGCTAGGGAAGATGGGAGTTGTAGTCCCAAAACAGCTGGAGGGCCAAGTTTGGGGATGCCTGAGCTAGTGGGTTTTTGAACCCTGGTCTCCCAGCTCCTGGTCTGACACTCTAACCGCCACACTGCAGAAGAAACTTGAGAAGCCCCTTTCAAAATCCGCTCCATCTGTACATGGAGCAGAGTCTCTTCAGATGCTTCTGGGCTGTTAATATTTTGTGGGAGCAATTCAATCGCATACCAAAATGTTAGGTTTGTGTGCGTTTGAAGTAGAGTGAAGTGCTCTTTTACCCAACAAATCCACTTAGAAAACAAAAACTAAACTGGACTGAATAAACAGGTTGTCCAACGGAGCCCTCCCTTCCTCCCAGTCTTAATGGACAGGAAGATTAGATATGGCAAAAAGCTGTTTCCTTATGGATGCTGGACACCGGATAAATGCAGTAGAGTTCTTTGCTGTACATGCAAGATGATTTACGTGTATACTTAAAATATGAAATACGAGTTTGACAAGGAGTCAAGACTGGCCTTCACTTCTGTTGCATATACTCTCAGCAGTAAATGTGAAAAATAATAGAATGGATTTAATTCTCTGCTTTTAACACTTTGGCTCTCTCCAAAAGGTGTGTTCACTTTTCAGAGTCTCCAGGCTGGTTATATCAATTACGTTCAGTCAAAGCATGAGCATTTAGAACCCTCCTCTGATCACTTCATGGTGTCTGTTAGTGACGGCTTTCATAAATCTTTGGCAATGCCTTTCTACATCATCATCGATCCGGTAAATGATGAAATCCCAAGCCTGCAACTTAGGAACTTAACAGTAAGTCTGAGAACTTCTTCCATGGCAATTCTTTGGTTTCTGTAATCTATTTGCACAAAATGAAAGCCAGGTATAAAAACATGAGAGATATCAGACAATGTTATAATAGGCGGACCATGGAAGACAGCAATTCATTGGATGTGCCAGGTATATCACCTCTGTGCAGATGTACTCTGCCATCTGTCTTGAATGTATGTTTCATGAAAGCTATTGGAAGCAATGTAGAAAATACCATAGAATATGCCAAAAGGTTTCCAACGTATCTGTCATTTACTGGGCAAGGGGCTCTGCTCTCCAACCCCTCCACAATACACTTTACTTGCTGAATTGTCTGTCCAGTCAAGAAAACTCCCAGTTTCTCCCATTTATTTGTAGCCTCATTTTGCACCCATTTTCACATTTACTCCCATGTCTGTGCCTTCTTACTCCCTCCTTTTCTGCAACTCTCCTTTTGCGCAGACCATCTCCTGTATCCTCCTCTTCTGATACATTGTAACTGCTAAGCACTCTTTTTAACCTTCCACCCAATTATGTGTGGAATGTAATCCACTGAGAGCAGTCAAGTACAACATTCTTTGTTTTCCTAGAGTGGGCATGCAAGGGAATGTTTGGTCCACCAATCAAAACTTCCTGTTCCTCCTGACCTGGAGCATCCTTCCTTGCATGTGACTAGTGGGTGGGCGTGACCTTTCCAGATCTGGTAAAAGGGCAAGGCATGCTGCCACTCTTTCCTTTTCCATCTTCTTTTCGTCCTGCAAACTTCCTGGAATGAACTGCTGGCTGCCAGCCAATCAGTCCCCCAGATCATCTCCCTTATGGGATAAACCTGTTAGTATAAGTTTGTAATTTTAAGCCTAAAGCCTGCCTTCTGGGATCACACTGTGCTCTGCCTGATCGTGAGGAAACTTTCTTTTTCTTGCTTATGAATAAGACTGTGGTGTCTTTATTCTTTTAGGAGGGATTCAAGGGGTCCTACCGGGAAAATATTAGAACACATTTCAATCTGGACAAGCCAGATTGAATTGTGTATTGTCTTAAGAAACTCACACAAGTTTGCAACTAGTTTTCTGCTGTGTAAAGAGGAATGTAAACTCTGCTAAGTAAATAATCTGCTAGTGCAAGTTAGGAAGGATATTAATAAACAATATCCTCTCCTGCCACCCTGAACATTCCCACATTATGAAGACATCATCCCCTCCTATTCTGCAACCCCTTCCGTACCCTTGCTTTCATCTTCATCCCTACTCCTTCCTGGTTTACAACCTCCCTTTGCACTCCCCCATTTTCACCTTCACTCCCTTTTCCCTTCCTCCTTTCCCCAACTACTCCTTGCATACCGGCTACACCCTCCACTCCATTTCCTTCACTCTCTTATTCTGCAGCACCCTTTGAACATTCCCTCCCCTTTCCTTTCTTTCTTTATTCCATCCATCCTCCTTTCTTCAGATCCCCTTTGCACAGAGACTGCCTCAACCTCCTTTTCTCCCCCTCCTCTGTGTCTTCCTTATGCAGATATATGTTACTGCATCTTTAAGAAGAATAGGATCTTAAGAGTAATCCTGTACATATATTGGTGTTTGCTTGTTTTAATAAAATACCTTCTCTAAATTACTACATTGGGTAGAATTCTGCACCATGCTATGGTGAAGGTGGGTGAATTTACACACAGGGGGGAAATGCCATAAATAAATCAGAAATTACATCGTTACAACAAAAGAAAGAAAAAACCCTATGTAAAAATTGCATAGAAATTTCTTTTGCTCTCTGGCCCCATCTGGTGTTGCATATTTATAATGCATTCAAACATGGTTTTTTGACTAATGGAGCTGAGTCCGTTCTGGGGCCCTCTTTTACGGGACCGTCTCTCCTGGTATGCCCCGCAGAGGACATTAAGGTCCATGAATAATAATAGTTTAGAGGTCCCGGGCCCTAAGGAAGTCAGACCATCCTCCACCAGGGCCAGGGCCTTTTCAGTGATGGCTCCAACCTGGTGGAATGCTCTGTCCCATGAGACTAGGGCCATACAGGATTTAACCTCCTTCCACTGGGCCTGTAAGACAGAGCTATTTCGCCTGGCCTTTAATTTGAACTCAGCCTGATCTTTTATTTCCCTTCTCTTCCCCCCTCCCCTTTTTATGAAGATTACCCGCTCTGGGACCCCACAGCTAATTCTCCCCTGGCCTCCTCGCTGGCCCAAGTAGGACTAATTTAGCCAGCTAGCCCTGGTGACTATCTAATGTTTATTGGATGGATTTCCCCCAAATTGATTTTTGAACTTTGAATTTTATTGTTATTCATGCTTTTATATTGTATTTTATGCTGCTTTTATGTTGTATTACAATTAAGTGTTTTAAATTTGTTGTTAGCTGCCCTGAGCTTGGGTTTCTGAACCGGGAAGGACGGGGTATAAATAAAATTATTATTAATAATAATAATAATAATAATAATTTATTTAACAGTTTGCCAGACAGAGTGAGCCACTGCTCTTGCCCCTGGGGCATGCTGTTTATCACCTGGTTATCATGGTTTTTTAAATGAGGAGGCCATAGGAGGGGTGGGAGGGAGGAAATTATTGCACTCAAACTGGTGACTTGTTTAACTACCAGTGTCCTGTTATCCAGGACTTATAAGAGTACAATGTAGCCCTTCCCTTCCCTTCTGAAGCTAGTACCAGCAGGGGTACATGCAGCTCAGACTTGAGTAGGAAACAGAAAGGACAGGAAAAATTAAATGATTAATGACAAATTAGACAGGAAACATGCGGGGCGAGGGGAAGAATTAGGATAATGAAATCCTTGAAACGAAGCAGATTTATTTTTGATAGTGCAGCTGCAGATGCGATTTCTTAATCCTCTGTCTCCAGTAAGAGTGGACACCACCATAAACACTCCATATTTGCAGTGTGTGTGTGTGTTTCTTGTCGACTTCGCATGGCACAAAATAAAAGCTCAGTAAATATGGGCCTCCATATGTGGTTCTCAGCTGGTGTAAGTCCCTGAATGAGAAACATGTGAAGGGAGGAATTAATGCTGCACACATGGTGGCTGAACTTGAAAGCAATAGAAATTGCACCTGAGAATATTTTACACTGGGTTATGGAACGTTTGAAGATGAATAGGAGCTTGAACCCTCCTTAATGTATTGCATCGCTGGTGTTTCCAGGGGGCCAAGGGATTGTAAATGTGTGAGCTTGACACATGAGAGAGATAGCACTTCCTTCAAGTGAACAGCAAACTGCATCGGGCTTAAATAAAACCACTCACAGGAAGATGAAAAGAATTTGAAGAGAACGTATCTGGACAAACTCCTCCTGTCTCAGTGGTTGGACTGTTGTTTGGCTTTGACCTGGATCCAAAAAGAGCTTAGTACCTGCTACCTTGCAGCCTTTGTAAAGCTCAAAAGAGACCTACCTCACAGTTTATTGTAAGGATGAATGGGGACAGAATTATTTTTAAAAAACCAGTTAATTTATTAGAATTGAGAAATTGATGTATGTATAGTATAAACATTACAGTATATCATATTGTAATAATGGGGGGAAATGACCCTGGGTATCATTCTAAATTTGTTCGAAACATCTCATTTCTCCATAAACCTTTGTTGGGTTTGTGTGTGTGTGTGTGTGTGTGTGTGTAGAGTTTTGTATTATTAATTCATGTTACAATGTATATAAAGCAGAGAGAACAATTATAACAACAGACAAACATTAAAAGATGAAAAGCAAAACTATGAAATAGGCATGTAGAATGAGTAGTTGCACATGAGTTAAAATAAAACTCAGAGGCTATCAGCTTGAGGGTCTGATAAAGATAGTTCCAGATTCTCCAGGCTTTTTATGAGGGTTGTCTTAGAACAGATGGTTCTACTCTATATGTCATAATGGAATTCCAAATCCTATAAAAAGTATATGGAGGTTCTAGTCATTATTGAAATCTCAAATTAGGTGCAGTTTTCTTCTTTATACTCCACAAACCTTAGTTGCATTCGTAATTCATGGTTGGCTCAAACAACCCACATCATTTTTTTTCTTTTCAGAAAAGCAAGTGTGTCTCAGAGTTTTATCATCCCTCATATTTTGGATTTGTTTAAACTTCCAGTATTTATTGTATACAATTGTAGGTTCAATCTTCAAGTGGAAAGGTAGCACTCTTTAGCCTTCTTCGTGTTGTAAACCAATTTTCTTTCCTGGGATATTTATTGCTTCCAGAATCTGTTTTCGACATTTCTTTATTTCAAGAAAGGGGAATTTGTAGCCATCCATATGTTGAGGGGCTCCAACTCCCATCAGCCTCAGCCAGCTTGGCCAATGGTCAGGGGTGATGGAAGCCCCACCCCCTCGGGAGGCCCACAGATTTCCCAGCCTGTTTTTCTTCTTCACAATCCTAGCAACAAAGGGAAAAGCCCCCCCCCTTGCTTTAGAACATTTCCAAATCTGGGATCAATCTAGCTGGCTCATTATAGACAACTTCACTTGCGTCCTATACCAATGAGCCGTCATTTTAACATGATTTAACATCATTTTAACAGAGTGAAAGCAATGTGAGTCTGTTGCAACAAAAGCAGCGAAGAGTCCAGTAGCATCTTAAAGATTAAGGTAGCAGCATCCAGTCATGTTTTCTCTGCCAATGGAAGCCACCTGCCAATGCAGCAGCGGGAGAGGAAAAAGATTGTGACTCATCCTCCTTTCTGCAGTTGTCTATACACCCCAAATTTACTCCAGAGCTTGACTCTCCTGATCAGTTTTAGTGGTGAGAGGACAGTGGGAAGGATTGCTAAAAATGGCCTCCCTCCCCCCCTTTCCAAGGATGGTTGTCTTCCAGGGAACTGAACTGAATCACAGCCTAACAGATATATTATGGCATAAGCCTTTGATCCAGTTATAGTTGTTATTATTTAAATCAAAGCAGAGATGTATTTGTCCAAATTGTTCCACATATAATGCCACACATGTACATTGAGCTGTAAACTAGTTTGGGATCACCCGTACGTGCTGCTCTTCCCAGTTAGCGTTGCAGAAAGAAAGAAAGAAAGAAAGAAAGAAAGAAAGAAAAGCTGTACTTTCTAATGGAATTGAACCAACATACCAGATGAGAAATGTAACTAGGTATCTGAATTGTTTAGACACATTGGTTTGCTTCTTCATGACATGAAAGTAAACAATCTACAAATAGAGAAAAGAGACAGCTCCACACTCTGTACTATATGTTAGCTGAAGTGCAAAAAAACTGTGGTGGGACATATGCAGTATGGCTTCTTTTTAAACAAATGTGTGTGCATATGTTGGGGAGCAGGCAAGGTAATGCTTTGCCAGGAGTTTTCTTGTTTATCCTACAACTCTCTTGACGAAAGCAGAACTGGTGCAGACTAATTGGGGGTATTCCTATGGAGCCGTCCATTTGCAGAGTGGAAACATTAGAACGGAAATGAATGTGGGGTGGCGATGATGAGATTCTAAGTAATTTACCCTAAGTAATTTACCCTATATTCAAAACTGATTACTGCTATGCATGCACTGTAGTGTTGTTTTTGAGGCAGGTGGAACTACAGTGCCCTAGTATTGAGCTTGGATAGCTGATACCGTAGCATCCATCAAGAGAACTTAATTTAAGCAAATTCAAGATAAATCTCAAATGTGGACATTCAGTTGACTATTCATTTTCACATGGAATTGGAATGTTGATTGTCTGTTCAGTTTCAGGTGTTGCATGATACTTTCCTTTCATCTTTAAAACAGAGCCTCCTTATTTGTGATGCAAGTAATCTGCCAATGGGCAGGATTGCCAGTTAGCAAGTCTGGATGAAGCTGTTCCTCTTCAGGTCTTCCTGTCTGCATGCTACATTCGCTAAAGCCACTATATTAACAGGGAAATCGGGATGTGAGGGCGATCTGGCTGCGACGTCTGTCACCCCATTGATCGCCAGGGTTGATTCGGCTGATCTGGCTGGCTAGGCGGGTGTCCCCTTCCTCCCTCACCGCTCCATGTGCGTCCCTCCCGAAGCTGTGCGCTCGGTGGAAGAGGACGACCTTCCCAGATAGAAGGAGTGTACCGTTCTTCGGTCAAGGGTATACGATAGCTGCGCTCCCCTGCTGGAACCTCCAAACAAGCTCAAGGTCCATTTGTAGGAGAACGTAGGGTAGTCAAGCTTCCAAGACTCCAGACACATCCAAGTAAGGCGCTGCATGTGGCAGTTTGCCATTTTTAAAAACAACAACAGGGAAATCGCAGGGCAATAAGCCTAAAAGATATATGTCCAGATAAAAGAAATAACCAGTCTAGAAGCTAACTTCTTTTGGGGCACACTGACTGTTCCACATCTGAATACTAGCTGCTGCTTGCTCCCTGTGATATATTTGGTGTTGTATTAGAACTGAAATGCTTTAAAACAGGCATCCCCAAACTGCAGCCCTCCAGATGTTTTGGCCTACAACTCCCATGATCCCTAGCTAACAGGACCAGTGGTCAGGGATGATGGGAATTGTAGTCCAAAACATATGGAGGGCCGAAGTTAGGGTATGCCTGCTTTAAAAAGTAGGTTCGCTTAGCAAAGATTCTCTTGTTTCTTAATTCTGTAATTTTCAAAGTTTTTTCTTTTTTGAAATTCATGTTTTCCTCCAGGTAATGGAAGGTGACATTAAGGCAATGGGTCCTGGCACCATCAATGTTGAAGATTTTGACATCCCTCAAGATGTGCTGAGATTCTCTGTTGCTACTCCACCTCGCCATGGTGTGATACTAAATGGAATTTACGGCAGAGATACTGGACGTTACAAACAACTAAGCCCATCAGTACTCCATAAAGATTTGGAAATCCACAGCTTTACACTGGAAGAACTTAAACAAGGTTGGGGCATCATTTTATTGTCTGTCTTTGCAATAAAATGCAAAGAGTATGAAATGCACTTTCATAGTTTATACAGGGGTGTGTGTGTGTGTGTGTGTGTGTGTGTGTGTGTATGTATGTGTGTTGTACAGCTTGAAACAGATCTTGAGAGGGACAATGTATCTTTGTGAACTGTACACAAGAGAACAAATGATATTCACATATGGAAACACAGCCAGTAGGTTATAGGTCTACAGTTATATGACAGTATCTGAGCAAAGTAATACGGTAGCTAAACATGGCTTGCTCCATCATAAGGCAAAGTCAGTGATTGCCTGCCCCTATCCTTCCCCACTCCCGGTTTAAAAAGCACTTACAGTCCTCCTCAGACAAAACCCAAATGTAGCCTTTTTATTGGGTAATAATCTCTTTGGCACACACCATGGAGACTCGGTTGGTATGCCTACAGCTACAGAGACAGAGCAAAGCCAGCTCTGTGTCTTCCATTACTGCTTCAGTGTCACTGTCCCAGCATCCCATGCCCTACATCCTAGTTGGCTCTCCTAATCTGCATGTAGCAAGTTCATTTGTCTCTTATTTCCAAACTCTATGTGAATGCTGAGGAAAGGAAGCTGATTGAATACTCTCTTCCAATTCCAGTTGTGGGTCTCCAAAGTTGGTTAAAAAAAACAAAACTCCCCCTCTAGTAATACTGGAACTTGGTGAGGACGCCACCCATTTAAAACTAGGGCAACTCCAACAGGTAGATTGTGACCACTGGACATCTGAGGTAGATCACTGGTAGATCACTGGCTCAACATTTTTTTCCTGCACCCCCAAAAAATGGTGCTTTCCTTCTCCCTAAAAAAAGCTGAACAACTTTGACCCGAACCCCCCAAAATAGGGCTTTCCTTCCTAAAAAAAGCTCAACAACTTTGACTTGAACCCCCCACTGCCAGTTTATAACTCTGTGAGTAGATCGCAGTCTCTTGGGAGTTGGCCACTCCTGAAATATGTGATGGTCTATCAATGGGTATTAGCTATACTTGATTGTGAGATTGCTCATAGCCTTCCCTTCAGTATAAGGATTTGTTTAGGCTCAAAGTGCAGTCAGGGCTCCCAAACACTCTATCATTCATTTGTGGATGATCCAGTTTGTATTAAAAGGCAAATCTACCTAATCCACACCTCAGAAAACAATATGTGAACCAAAACACAGCCATCATTAAAAGTTGCACTTCTCAGAATTTTGCAATGCAGATCTCCAGCCAAGCACGGTGGTGCTACACAACACTACAAACGTGAGATGAAGATGATGGGTGCTCCAAACGCCGTAATAGGGTGCTCCAAGCACAGCAGCAGACAGAACAGTTCTTCCAAGATAATGAACTGTTTCAATGATAAATTTTCATCAGCAAATTAATAGTCCCCAAAGGTACATCAAATGGCCGTGAATCATCTATCATCAAAAGTGTAGTAAGAGAAAGGCTTTATAATACAGCATCTTTGTCTCCTCGCTTATTGTTGCTTCCTATTCTTTCATTGGGGAATAGGGTCATAGCTTGGTGGCAGAGGATCTGCTTTGCTTGCAGAAGACCCCAAGTTCAACCCCCAGCATCTCTAGGCAGGGCTGGAGAGTCCCCTGCCTGAAATCCTTCATAATCAATTCCAGTCAGAGCAAATCATGCTAAGCTAGAATAAACCAATGGTCTGACTCAGTACAAGACAGCTCCCCATGTATTGCAGGGATAACTGGAACTTTCTCAGTGGGCAAGTCCAGCTAAAATTGGAAGAACTCTAATAGAACTGTGGTTGCAGATAATACAGGTAGATGAAAAATTAAAAGGCAAAAGTAAATTTCTTATAAGTGAATATGGAACAGATGCAGTTGCAAAAACATCAGTATGACATATTCCGGTATGCTACTTATCACATGATGAATGGGGGCTCACATGGCTATTTGCCTAGAACAGCAAAAACAAAAACAAAATCTTGAGTGGGGAACAAGGACGACTAATTTATCAGGTGTTATGTAAGCATGGATGAGACTTGTAAATCTTTGAAGGAGAAAGAAATGAAATTATTTGTTTTGAATGTTTCACAATGATCAATTATAAGCTTCTCAGTTTGCTTTAGCAAGAAACTAGATTTATGTTGTATGAGCAACGGATGGCCTCTACTGGAAACCACAGTTCATTGCAGCACGTTGCTCTGAAAGAAAGAGATATAAAAATACCTGCACCATCTAGCCCTCTGTGATACTTAAAAAACAAAATGCAGAAAGCTCCTCCAGATGACCTGTGTGCAATGCGTATACATCCTCATTTGCTTATAGGGTTAGACTACGCCATTGCTCATTTGTTCTGATTTATTTGCAAGGAGGTTATACAATAATCATACATCCTGATTTGCCCATGGGGTCTTTAATCATTTGTTCATTCTACACATTTCAATGCATTTCCCTGTCACTTCCCTAACTGCAAAAGGCTTTAAAAAAGAAGAAGTGGATTTGTTGTAGGGCAACAGAATGCTTCAATCCTCTTTAATTATGCAAATCTAAATTTCCGGTACATGCTTGAAACACTCCAGCAAAATCCCGACAGTCTAGAGGTGACCACAGAGAGATGTTTGTTCTTTACCAAGAGTAACACTGACCTAAATGCTTGCCATGGCAAAAATTATATAAGACTTGAACCTTCATTTCCCCAGCACTAATACTCTATTTTCCTACTTGTTTGCATTAAGTTCTACAAACATTTCTGTGCAGATTGCACAGTATAATAATAATAATAATAATAATAATAATAATAATAATAATACCCTGCCTTTTTCCTTGGCAGGGACTCAGCTTACAGGTAAAAATACCGTAAAAAGGTAAAGGTAAATTGACCCCTCACCATTAGGTCCAGTCGTGACCGACTCTGGGGTTGCGGCACTCATCTCGCATTATTGGCCGAGGGAGCCGGCATATAGCTTCCAGGTCATGTGGCCAGCATGACAGAGCTGCTTCTGGCAAACCAGAACAGCACACGGAAATGCTGTTTACCTTCCCGCTGTAGCAGTACCTATTTATCCCCATTGTGGGGATTCAAACCGCCAACATTCTGATCGGCAAGCCCTAGGCTCAGTGGTTTAACTCACAGTGCCACCCGCGTCCCTATATACCGTAATGACTGCTAAATACGTAAATACCATAATGAAGGCTAAAAACATAGGGGGGAAATAATTAAACATAAAAACCCAATCAAACATAAATAGAATAACTTAACTCTTAAAATGTAATGTTTTATGCAACATATTGTTTAATATGAAAACAAATGAGAAATCCCAGCACATTTTGTGTTCCCATAATATTTCATCTTGAGCTGCGTCACACTGTCCAGTGACCAAAGCAAGTTGTGGCTCAAGTTTTTCCTGACCAAGAGAGCTTTCTGAAGAAAAGAAAGTTCATAGAATATTTGCTTGTCCTTTTGTGGTTAAAGATATGATCCTTTCTCTTGAAAAATAACAACAGACAAGCACATGTGAGCAAGAGACCCTAGCAGAGAGCTGGCATTTGAATGGTGCACTCAATGGCACCTCTGCTGCTAACAAAACTGCTCACAGAATCAGCTTAGGAACTAGAAACAGCAGGTCACATATCTCCTCATGTGCCATGAGCTTACCAAGTATAGCAACGAAGCAGTGCAGAGTGGATGAGCAGGACAGAGCTAGAGGCAATCTGGCATTCCAGAAAACCTAGCATTATTCTGGTTTTACATTGATATCATGTAGAAGGCCTAGGCTAGGTTTTAAAGAAGTTCAGCTAAGCATTAACAGTTGAACCAACAGTTATATAGAGATGACACCTGAAATGGTATGCAGCATGGTAAAAACAATATTTAAAACATCACTTATAGCAATATTAAAAAAGTCTCAGCTTTAACAGGTGCTCTGAGAACATCAGTAAGAAATAAGTTGTCTTCAGCCAGCCCCAAAGACCTTCTGATAAATCCAAGTTATAGGCAGCTAACAGAATCCCTATCAATACTGTGATAGTTAAGTAGGTGCTTGGTTAGAGTGCATTCTACAGTTTAGGGGTCACCAAACCCTGCCCTGAACTGTGTTAGCATGAGCCCAGAAAATCCATCTTGTCCCAGAATCCTGAGTGTCTCACTGCTACCTGCTCTATGTGCTTGTCAAAAGAAGAGGGGGACGTTTTAAACTGATCTATGGTGGATAAAAGCTACCATGTCAAGTGAGTGTCTCTTCAAAAGCTAAGAAAACATCACTCTTTCAGAATCTTGAAAAAACAGGCTGTCCCCCAATGATTTACTGCAGCTCCCATTTCTTAGTGTACAAAAACATACAAACTTACAGGTGGGGATCTAGAGTGCATGGGGAGTGCAGTCTAGAAATAAAAACCATTAAAACAAAAATATGACATGGAAGTCTTCACAAGTGCAGGAAACAATTGTGCAAGCTCTCCCCACCTCACATGTTTACATTAGCCCTATTTAGAATACTTGTATAGGGCTTACACACTCTCCCTCTTCCCTACTATATCACACTGGCTCTAATATTGAGCCATAGGAATAAGCAAGATATGAGTTGTCCCAGGCACTCATAGTATGGCTTCATGGTATCTGTATTTGCAATGCCCATGCATTTGATAAATGACAGCATTTAAACCAACGTTTTCCCTTTCTTTCTTGGCAGTGCTTTGACAGTCTTCTGTGATGGAGGAAATGAAAGCACTTAAAATATTTTAGTTCTGCATCAAGGAATAACATTAGTTATTCAGCTGACCTGATTGCTCCTAAAATATCTATATTTTAATACTCTTCCTTCAAATTCCACCTTATTTGCATTTTCTGAACATCTGTTCATCTGTTCATACATACAAGCTGCTTTGAAGTCATCCAGGATGCTCTGCAATTCTGTGGCTGTCTTAATCGAAATGATGTCCTTTTCCATAAAAAGTCTGGTTTTGTTTTCTGTATGAGCCCAAGAGGGAAAGTTGAGTTGCATAGAAGACCTTTTCAAAGAAACAAATAAGCCTTAAATGTTCATTTCACTTCCCACTGGTTGAGAACCTTGACCAACTCTGAGTGATTCACAGCTTTGCAGTACATAATTCATCCATTCATAACTTGGCAATTCATTATATTGATGTTTACACAACTAACTAGCTATGTAAACAGTGCCCAGTACCTTAGACACTTAAATATTCAATTAAAATAAAATAAAAATTGCAAACTGCAAATTTTGAATTAAGTGACCATATGTAAGCAGGCTGATAGCTGAATGCTGGAAATTTGGCAGACAGGACAGGCTCATAAATGCATGCTAGCAGCATTCTAAATAATTGAATACAAGAAATATTTTGACATATTCATAACTGTATGGCATTTATTAAAAATATGCCAACTTCTCTTTTGCATGATGCACTAATATTGCTAAGAGGATCTAGTGGGTGTCCTGAAATAAAAATTAGAACTGTGTGTGGCTAGGCTGGTCTAGATGTGCATCAGAATGAGATGGTAAAATACTGAAAGTAGTAGAATGGGCTATTGGCTGCAGGTGGGGAGTGGTGTTCTCCCTTTTAATATAGTAAGTTCTTTTTGTTTTGAACTAGCATCTAGAGTTAAGCAAGAGGGAGACTTTTTATTTTTTTAAAAATACAACAGTTTTTTATACTCTGCATTTTCCTTCCCCCCCCCCTGAAAAAATGCAGTTGTATCTCCTGATGTTTGACTAGAGTAACATATTGTTTTAACTCTAAAACACCAATAACTTTTCACATTTAGGACTGTAGCCCAAGCACATTTTCCAGATATGTTCTGTTACTGTTTTTGGACTCGGTAGGTGTGAGGGACAGAAGTTACAGGCAAGTCCCTCCCATCTTAAGTAGCAGCTCGTCACCCAGCGCGAGTGCTAGTGGAGAGGGAGATATCTCCAGCGGAGACTCAGGAAGTGGTGACCGAGGCTCAGGCAAGGTAGCGGAGCCCATGCCCAGTGTGGGAAGGGAAGTGGGAGGCAAGGGAAGAAGGCCAATCCCGCCGACCCCAGAATTGCGCAGGAAACGACGGGGGCGGAGATTCAGTATCCCTAGACTACTTTGCTGGAAGAAAACGCACGAATCTCCATTCGGAGGTTCTGACCCCTAACTGACAACATGTACATAGTACTGTTCTGCACTGTAAATAACCAGCACTAAATAAAAGAATGAAAAGACAACGCTTTGAGGAGTCGTTACTCTAGAGTAGCCGCTACCGCGCCTGTGACAGTAGGCTTTCATTGTTCATCTGTAAAATCTTTCATGCTACATACTCTGTACAAGGGGCCAAATTTAACCAAATTGTTGCACTAGCAGCACAACTCATCCCACTAGTGCAATGGGGCTTCCCCTTCTCCTAACCCCCATGAGCCCTCCATGCCTTCCCCGGTCTTCTTTGGGAGGGTCAAGAGAACCCCTAGAGTAGGTGGAGGATGTAGGAGATGGTTGCACCTGGCAAGCAGAAATCCTTGGGCTGAGTGTGGTGTAATGGTTAAGAGCGGTAGACTCATAATCTGGTGAACCGGGTTCACATCTCCATTCCTCCACATGCAGCTGCTGGGTGACCTTGGGCTAGTCACACTTCTCTGAAGTCTCTCAGCCTCACTCACCTCAGAGTGTTTGTTGTGGGGGAGGAAGGGAAAGGAGATTGTTAGCCGCTTTAAGACTCCTTAGGGCCGTGATAAAGTGGGATACCAAATCCAAACTCTTCTCTTCTTCTCCTTACTGCAACATTGAATTCCACCCAAAGTTAAAAATGGTTAAATGAGGGACCTGGGAAGCTGTCATAGCTTGCTGTAAGTATTCAGCTGAAAGAGCTTTGTATCCAAACTAAAACAGCCCCTAATTAAAAAATGGAAAGCCATGTGAGTTAGTGTTTGCATTTTCAATAACTCTTCACTCAATGACTTCAGTATTTAAAAGGACAGGAGGGAGCAGGATTTGTTATCAATAGAGGTGTATCTGAAGAAGTGTGCATGCACACGAAAGCTCATACCAAAATATAAACTTAGTTGGTCTTTAAGGTGCTACTGAAGGATTTTTTTTATTTTATCAATAGAGGGCATGAGATAACATAAACTCATGAAGTCCCATCTTCAAGTCGTGATTAAGGGTCACTTTACAGACTTATGGGGAAAAAATGCACCCCATAGTTTACATACATCAAAATGTATTGGTCAACTGCCCGATTAATTCTGGGTTCTATCCAGTTCAAGTTCTGATAATCCCAGCTGGCTGGCAATTCAGGGATTAAATGGGAAATAAATGATCTTAATGCCTCAAAAAGGCCATTTGGTGACATCAAGTTGTTTTTGGCAGTTCTGAAGTACCTTAATGGTATCCTGCTATGATTGTTTTGTTTGAAAGGAAAGAACACATGCAAGCTGCAGGATAACTTAATCAGTTCCTTAGAGTTTATGTAGCTTTGATACCCTAAATTCCATTTGGATGTTGCTTGTCTTTAGAATGTGGCACTTGACTGCTGTGTTCAAAATACTCCGTTGTCTCTGGTACTTTCTCCGATAGGACTGATGCTTATGTACATGCATGATGACACAGAAAGCCTAGAGGATAGTTTCACCGTTCAGCTGACAGATGGCAAGCACACAGTCCAAGGGACACTTTACATCTTCATCCTGCCAGTCAACGATGAAATCCCTCATCTTTCCAGGTTAGCTGTTGAAGTGACATTCTATGCAAAGTGACTTTAGGAGAGACAGGGGGGAAACATTTTATTTCTCTTTAATTGTTAACATGTTTGATGAATTGTTTATTGGCAAGAAGATGGATGCGTTGCTTGTCTCTTGGCAATTGTTAATTCTTTTCATTCTCGTTTCTTATGAAATTATGATCTTTTAATATAAATACTAAGGTCAGGATGCTGACATTAATTAATCCTCAACAAGTAGAACAAATGGGAAATATCAAAGCTGTGTTTCACGGATAAGAGGCTGGCCAGACACAACTACAGAGTGGGATTATGATGTCAGAATGGTTTGGAAGGAAGAGACCTGTTGCAATGTCTAAAAATCACTTTATGCTATGGCAGGTGAATCTCTGTGATGTAATGTGTAAGGGCAGTGCATGTACAAAACAGATATGGACCCACAGGGAGGACATTGAGTGTTGTGGCTAGAGTGTCTGACTAGGACCTGGGAGACCAGGGTTCAAATTGCGCTTGGCCATGAAGCTCACTAGGTAATGTTCAGCCTAAGCTACCTCACAGGGTTGTTGTAGGGATTAAATGAGAAAGGAAAGAACCATGTATGCCACCTTGAGCCCCTTGGGATATAAATGCAATAAAATATATTGTATTTAAGTAAATTAATGAATCAAAAATTTCGAAGAAAGCTGCCTTTACATCCGATCCAGCATATTATTTGTAGTAATTTAGTACTGGCACATAGGGAGATTTTGTTCATTTAAAAATGGCTAGGTATTTCAATGTTAGTTCCATAACAAAAGTGTGTTGTTGTAAAAATAAGTATGGGGTGTATCTTTGTTAGCCAGAACGAATTAACCATACCTGCCAACCCTATGGAATAGGCGAAAAGGACTAAAGGCTGATTAAGTTATCCTTCAGGAATGACTAATCAAACCCCAAACTGACAGCAAGGACAGGTGGGGTGGGGATGGGGTTACAATGCCAAAGAGGGGAAGTATGTTGCCACTTGACACATGAGATATTCATCCAGTGGAGGAGGCAGCAGCTCTGCTATATTAGGTGGGGCCTTATTTTTGTCTCTACCCTGCTGAATGAGGCGGAGAGGACTTCCTGCTTTTAATAGTAGGGGACATCTGAAATAGAGGGAGTGTCCCAGGGCTCTGCCAGACTTCCGCTTGTCCCAAGTAAGGGCAGTGTTGTACGTGAGGCAGAAATTACATTTATACTGCGTTTGAAAGATGATGCTGGATTCTGAATCGGCGTGTCTCCTCCCCCGCCCCATGCAATATTTATTTCTGACCTCTCAGGAACACAGGCTTGGAAGTTGAAGTTCACGAGAACAAAGTTATTTCCAGTGTGTCATTAGAAGTTGAAGACAAAGATTCTTTGAGGAATCAGCTCCATTATGTCATAAACAACAAGCCAAGATATGGACACCTGAAATTAAAGGTAACAATGATTCTCAGCGTTTTCCTCACACACAGCCCTGTCAACATGTGGTTGCGAACCATAGGCACAGTGAAGGTTGTGGGCTGTGTGTGCAAAATAGTACATACAATTTAGGAGGCAAGTATTGGGATCAGGCCACAACTATAATGATTACAGATGAAGCAGGTTTGATATAGGCATTGGGCATGTACCCAAAATTCAATCAGCCCCGCCTGCTGGTTGATGGACAGTTGGAGTTGACCAGTGTCAGTTAGGGGTGAGCCCGATGGCATGGACTGAAAACAAGAAAAAAGTGACCATTTGACACACAATATCATGTGCTATTTTATTAGTTTTATTTCCACGCGAAACATCTTATATGTGACACATGTGCATTTCTCTGTGCTGAGGAGCCATACTTGTCAGTAGTTCTGTGTCGAATATCCATTGCGGTGATAAATATTTGTGTTGCTATGTTGAAGATGCTTAAACTAAAGATAGACATAGCAGAACAGGATGGTAGTGTAGAAGTGTGAGACTTTCTCTCCTCTCCCTTTCTTAGTATGAAAGGCAAAAAGAAACTACGCACACGGTGTCTCTTAAGTTAACATATAATAATAGTGTCTGATACCATAAAAGCAGTTAGCCTTGTCTCTTTCTCTCCTTCCTGTTTATTTTCTGTCCTCAAAAAGGTCCTATATATTGATGACCTGTTCCGTTGCTCTTTGAGCCAACGCTCTGCAGCTATAGCAAAACGTTTTAACTGGCTTGTATATTGGCGTGCTAAACCACTAGGCTATAGTCTTCCTTTTATAATTAAGTAACTTGAGAAATCTGTTGGGATCAATAAATTTTGAGAACGCTTACATAAAACAGAATATAAAGTGGATAGTCTTGCCATCAGAAGCCCATAAAAGTCAGTCCCTTTATGTGACACCTCTACAAATGGCATTATGTCATTGCATAATATTAGTAGGAAACTAAGATTTTTGTGCAAAACCGTAAAATGTAATGAGTTTCACATAATCTACTCATATAAACGGAAAAAGAGCGAGAGCGGGCCTTTTTTGAAAGTGGACTTCCAGCTTTTTGGCATCCTGAAAACATAAGGAAATTTGGAAACTAGCTGAAAATAAAGATACGTTTCAGTAGTGGGAGGTTGATGTGATCTTTTTGCTTGGTGGAAACATGCACCTTGGCTGTTTTAACTGTTCAACTAGTGGTCTTAACTGGGGAAAGGGAATAGCAAAAAGATCTGAAAATGGAAAATAGAAATAGTGCCAAAAGGGTTTTATTCCTAACTGAGCTAAAGTACTGTGTGTTGGTTTTTTGTGATCTCTAATAATGGAAGCTAGAAAATCCTTGCAGATTCCTGCCCCCACCCCCTACTTTGGCATGAAGTCTTGCAACCAGGAATGGGAGATAAATTCAATTTGGCTCCTTTCGTAATGCGAACCTGCGTAATTTGCAGTCCCCGAATCGCACATACATCATTTTATTTGTGTGCCGCCTTTCCACAGCCAAAACCATGCTCAAGGTAGCTTACAACATAAAGAACTACAGGATTACAAACATAGAAAGTAGTCATAAACCATAAATAAAAGAAAAAAAGGACATGCCGAATTGAACTATTTCCACATAAATCATAAGATACAAAACAAAGATACAAGAAGTTAACATCTTAACAGCAAAAACCCACCACCAACAAAAAACCTTAAACAATACCCCAGCCCAAGATTCTGCTCAGATTTTGTAGCTGGAGTCAGTCAGAGCCCCACTCCCCCAGGTCAGGTGGGAAAAGGCCTGCAAGGCAGGGAATAGGTCTTCCAAGACTCAAAGCAATACATAAAACCGAAATGTAGCTAACTTTTGAAATATACATTTCTCCAAATTTAGCAATGCAGTTCTCCAGCCAACTATTGTGTACAAAATTGCACATATTAGGAGAAAGTGTGCTTAAAGCGCATGTATAAGTGAAAATAACATTTTTTAAACGAAAACTTTCTTTTAAAAAATTGCAAACTGATGCAGGAATGTGGAGAACTAGACTTAAAACTGAAAAAATGAAAGAAATGTAAATTGGCATTTTTGTCTATCCCTACTCAGGTTATGTCACATGCATTTAGTGTAAAGGTAAGAACTTTGTTAAAGATGCTAAAAAGATTTGTAGCAAGGCATAACCATTAACTGTGGGCTTGGAATGTGCTCAGAGCATAAAGTTCATGCTAAAGCACTTTTCTCTGGTCTTGGACAACAGCACTCAGCTTAAACTCTACACTTGTAGAGGGGTCCCTGTTAATAATAATAATAATAATATTTTTTTATTTATGCCATACCCATCTGGCTGGGTTTCCCCAGGCACTCTGGGTGGCTCCCAACAGATTAAAAACAAAACAAAACATTAAAAACTTCCCTAAACAGGGCTGCCTTCAGATGTCTTCTAAAAGTTAGATAGTTTATTTCCTTGACATCTGATGGGAGGGCGTTCCACAGGGAGGGTGCCACCACCAAGAAAGCCCTCTGCCTGGTTCCCTGTAACCTCACATCTTGCAGTGAGGGAACTGCCAGAAGGCCCTCGGAGCTGGACCTCAGTGCCCGGGCAAAACGAGAACACTGTCCAACCATCTCGTCCTCTGTCGTCCCCTTCTCCTAGTGCCCTCAATCTTTCCCAACATCAGGGTCTTTTCCAGGGAGTCTTCTCTTCTCATGAGGTGGCCAAAGTATTGGAGCCTCAGCTTCACGATGTGTCCTTCCAGTGAGCACTCAGGGCTGATTTCCTTCAGAATGGATCGGTTTGATCTTCTTGCAGTCCATGGGACTCTCAAGAGTCTCCTCCAGCACCAGAATTCAAAAGCATCAATTCTTCAGCGATCAGCCTTCTTCATGGTCCAGCTCTCACTTCCATACATCACTACTGGGAAAACCATAGCTTTAACTATACAGACCTTTGTCGGCAAGGTGATGTCTCTGCTTTTTAAGATGCTGTCTAGGTTTGTCATTGCTTTTCTCCCAAGAAGCAGGCGTCTTTTAATTTCGTGACTGCTGTCACCATCTGCAGTGATCAAGGAGCCCAAGAAAGTAAAATTTCTCACTGCCTCCATTTCTTCCCCTTCTATTTGCCAGGAGGTGATGGGACCAGTGGCCATGATCTTGGTTTTTTTGATGTTGAGCTTCAGACCATATTTTGCGCTATCCTCTTTCACCCTCATTCAAAGGTTCTTTAATTCCTCCTCGCTTTCTGCCATCAAGGTTGTGTCATCTGCATATCTGAGGTTGTTGATATTTCTTCCGGCAATCTTAATTCCGATTTGGGATTCATCTAGTCCAGCCTTTTGCATGATGAATTCTGCATATAAGTTAAATAAGCAGGGAGACAATATACAGCCTTGTTGTACTCCTTTCCCAATTTTGAAACAATCAGTTGTTCCATATTCAGTTCTAACTGTAGCTTCTTGTCCCCCATAGAGATTTCTCCCCATATCATCATATTTGCCCCCATATCATTCCCCATTTCTCCACTCAGGACAGAAGCCCATCTGTTCGATTGAAGCTGGGTTTTAGACCTGCCGAAGAAAAAGAAAATAATTAAACACCAAACTTAGCAACAGCTAACCTCAAAGAAGTGGGACAAACGCCTCCATTCCAGCATTATCAATGCCCACCGGGGCTGCAGCTGTTGCTGTTCCAATGTGGAATGAATCTATGACATTCCCAGAAGGATCGTGCTTGGAGTCCAAGGCATTGCAAACAATAACCCCAAATTGGAATTCTGTTAAAGGAGCACCATTAGCATGACAAAATAAACGTCTCAGATTTTTGGAGCACATTGCACAGTCAGTTTTAGACCTCCTGGTGCCCCTATCAAAGAACACTACATCCTCAATAGCCAGGGTCTAACCTGATGTATTATTTGTTGGATGTGCCAGGAACTCAGTAGTGTTCAGGGCTCCGGAAAATGCCACCCAGGCAACTGCTGCAAATAAAGAAACCTCAAAAGGTGAGAAATGCCACCAAAAGGACCTGAAAATGGAAAAGTGTAATAGTGCCAAAGGCTTATGCTTAACTGAGCTAAAGTACTGCATGCTGCTTGTTATATTTTTGTTGATTCCAAATAAAGGAAGCTTGAATATCCTTGTAAATTCTTTAGCAATGATGAAAGTGTTTTGCAGTACTTGTTTTTTGCTTCTTTTAAACATATAAACTTTTAATGTGTCCAATCGGAAGAAATCCTGTTGGGTTTAGTGTTGAAATTTCACTAATTTAGCAAGAGGAAGGAAATGGTCATCACAGTGAGGTGTGTTTACACTTCTGAATACCTTGGATATGTGTCAGAATTAAATATGGTCTGTGAAGAGGAGGGAAATGAGTTCACAGCTTCTCCATCATTTCAGTTCATGTACATAAACATATTTAATTCATGCAGTCAGTGAAAGGGTAATCCAAGTAAACATTTCAATGAGCTAGGACTGCATCATAAGAGCACTTGGTGAATGGCTGCATGTGTCTGTTCACAGTAGCACAGTTCTGTAGTAATAGAAAGCTGTGTGTTGTCCGTACGTCAATTAGCCTGGAGGAGTCTGTTTCCGAGGTCCCCCCCTGCTTAAAGAATTGGGCTCTCCCCACACCTCATCCCTCCACTGGCAGCGATGCTCAGCTTTGAGACAGTAAATGAGCACAAACGACAGTCCCCACCAATCATTACTGGACTGGCAGCTTATAGAAGAGCTGGATGTTCCACCCTCTGCTCTCAACCAGGTCCTGATCCTGGCAGGTTCTTCTTAGTGTCTTCCCTTCCCAGCTAACCTCACATACAGCTAGCTAGAGGGTAGCTCTTGAGGTTGTGTCTGGCTCACCAGCTCCTCTCCTGTGGCCTTTGGGGGCAGATGAGGGTGGGGCAGTCTGAGAGCCAGCGAGGATCCCTGGCATCTGGTGTGATGACCTGCAGACATGGGGCAGGAATGTCTGGACAATACTCCTTTCATGTTGGAGAGACACAGTTTTGTGGTTCACCTTAGGTGCCAAAACGTGTTGGGCTGGCCCTAGCACAGACTGAAGAAGATGTCTTTATTTTTTGTACGAAAAAGCCCTTCAGTTCTCCACAGGGATTATATTTTGTCATAAACCTTAAATCTGGCTGATATTACACAAGACTTGATTCATTTTTCTGGGTCTATATTGAACCCCACTTGGAAGAGATGGAGACACTATATGAATATAGGGCCACTGCATTAGAATGAAGAAAATGAATGTTTAGGGAGGCTTTTAATGTTTAATAGATTATTGTGTTTTATTTTTCTGTTGGAAGCCACCCAGAGTGGCTGGGGAAACCCAGCCAGATGGGTGGGGTATAAATAAATTATTATTATTATTATTATTATTATTATTACTATTATTATCCATTCTGAAAGTTTTTCAAAAATTGCTTGCTTTTGGATAGAGAAACTAACAGCCGTAAAAAAAAAAAAAGACTGAGCTAGTGACATAGCTTCAAGGGATAGACTTATTGTGGGACAACCATGCTGGGTTGCTTGGTTGCATGTATTATTTCCATGTTTTGTTGCTGTTTGTTTTGGAATACGGTAATTGCAATAATGCACGCCTCTAGTCCTGATTCGTATGATTAGTCACATCATAGATGCTGCATTGAAATGAAATGTTCGTGATATACTTAACCACTTGGAAAGCAACCTTGCCCAGCTTGTTATATACAAAGATGTATTTTCTTTTTTTTACATAGATGTATTATTAAGTAACAAACTCTATATAAAAACGAACCTAAACGAACAGGGAGGTAGAAGTCCTGAGTGTTCTATTTTCAAGTGGCAACCACACTACTACTAAATGTGTGAATTGGGCCTTTGTTTTGCATTCATTGAATGGGCAGCAGATTAGGTGGCCTTGATACAAAGTGAACAGGCTTTTACATCACACCTACTCTGCTCAGAAATGACTGAGGCTTAAAGCTCTTTACCCTTATGGTACCTGGCTCAGGCCTCATGTAGATGGTTGACTGCAATGTCAGACAGCATCAAACCCTGGCTGGACAACATGCAGTGTGTATGCAGATTGCATGTAGAACCCCTTCATCAATGCCTGTTGTTGGAGAGAGTCTTTTATCTGCTTTCTAAGTGCGGCATTAATAGAAACCCTCTGGCTTATATTATGATAGCATCTAATTGTCTTGAACCTTCTCTTGGAATAAAACCAGCTTCTAGCTAGGTAAGCAAGCACAAGTTGAAACACCTGGGCATCAGCTAAGGACATCAGGGTGTTCTACAATGGCTCCATCTGCATCTCTTGGCATCATGCACCAGGGCTCCCCCCCCCCGTGTGACTGGTTGGAAAGCAGGATCCAAGAAGAGACAGGTTGATGATGCTTGTCTAAAAGGCACACAGAAAAACATTGCTTTTTGGCACACATGCTAATAGGTTAGGCAGATCTCTGTGTATTTTCACAAATGTTAATGGTCAATAAATAACTAATGGCTAATTACCCAAATAAGTTTGAGCAAAAGGGGTATAATGAAGCGTCCGTTTTATAGTAGTGTGGCAGGTCTTCAAAAGACTCAATGAGCCAATACACTGTGATGGGCTTGGAGAGGGAAGTCCTAGGTTCAAATCCCTACTCAGCCATGAAGCTTCTTAGGCTACCATGGTTTTATGAGGATAAAAACTGGAAACAAACCACCAAATGTTAAGCACTGGATACAAATGTGGTAGAGAAACTAATGTTATTTCTCTGAAATAAAGTCAATCTGAAACGGCTTACAACATTTGTAGATGTTTTAAGGATATGCAACAGGGTCAGTCACAAGTAACTAAATGCCACACTAAAGGGTGGCTTCCTTTAGAAGGGTAAAAAAGAAGCTCAACATCCTTTCCCACCAGTGAAGGGCCATAGCTCAGTGGTAGATCATTGGCTTTGTACACAGAAGGTTCTGGGTTCAATCTCTGGTATATCCACGTAGGACTGGGAATGTCTCCTGTCTGAAGTCCAGGAGAGCTCCTGCCAACCAATGGTCCAATTCTGTGTAAAGCAGCTTCTAAAATGTTCACCATATTCCTCACACTGACTTCTGCCACAGCCTTCAGACTTCTGACTAGGCCCATATTGTGGTAGCTAATGATGGACCTGCAGCTCTATCCCATTGGCTTCAGGCCTTGCTGTCGGTGAGTGAGACTTTAGATGGTTCCACCTGCTGCTGCTTTTTCTGTCTTTTACCATTCTAGGTTCCAAGTGTATGTAGGGGCATTAAACCTTGGTCAGCCCCAGCTGTTCAGTAGCTCTTAAAAGTTATACATATTGAACAGCTGTGAAGATGGCTATCTCTATAGCACGTGCAGCTTATGTGTGCGCATGCATTTGTTTCACCCACCCATTCCATGATGTTTTTCAGACCACATCAGCTTGGAGCACTCTGCATCCTGGAATGAATTTCACTCAAGACGACGTGGACATGAACCGCCTCTGGTATTTCCATACGAACGTACTGAGTCCAGAAAGTCACGACAGCTTCCGATTTTTTGTGACAGATGGGAAGAACAGATCTCCACCAGAAAGCTTCTATATTTTCATTAAAAGTGTGGCTAAAGGTAGGAAATGAGGGTTGGAGAGTTTGGGGTTTTTTACTTTCAGTGTATTATTAGTTCTTTTGGGGGACCAAGCTGTGTTGCATAATTACAGAGGGGATCGGTAGAGGCCTTGTGTCTCCTTATGTGACACTGATGTGCTTTTAAATGCATGGGTGAAGTTTGTACGCCAGCGATCTCTAAAGGATGCCATCTCTTTCCAGGATTCTGATGAACCAGCTAATTAGAATCCAATCCATTATGCGCATAACTAATGGCACAAGTTTACAGATCTGTCGCCTATTATGACTGCATTCCCTCGTGTCTGTTCGTGACTAGTGACCAAAAGGAAGAGTTCAGTTCTGAAACCTCTGAATGTGCAGAGAGCCAGGATTATATCCCAGTTGAATTTCAAAGCTATCAGAAGTCTAGGCAGCTCTCAGAGTTCAAGGCTCAGCGTTCTGAGGAGGTGTCCTTAGGAGATCTTGGAATCTTTTGCAGATGGGAGGAGGGGATATGTTACAAGCCAAGCTGACTCCTCTCACTATTCTGTCTTGAGGTGGGAGGGTGAAAGCCCACAGAATCGCATGAGGCCTGTTCCAACTATTGTTGCCGAGGCTTTTGGAAGTGAATAGAAATCACGTGGAGACACACAGGAGTCCTCTGAGTGTTAAATATTTCTAAATCTGTGCCAGGTGGTTTTAATTTATTGAACATAGGTTTTTGTGAAATAGTGCTCCTGTCAGGAAGAAGATTGGCATAAGAGAAATGGAAGCAGCAAAATCTCTGGGGGTCTTTTTTGGCGAAAAACCTCTATTGAGTCCTCCTGTGACTTGTGCTCATAACTGCTGAAGAAAACAGGGATGCCATCTGTAAACTGTGATTCATAAACACTCTGTCAATCTGCCACGTTACCCTGACATCATAAAATAACAAGGAGCAGTATTGTAATAAAGAGGGGAGGTTTGCAATCAACCAATTAAATACATCTAATTTATTTTGGTTACAGCTGAGGCTTTATTTATTAGTAAACAGCTGCATTTATTATAGAGATTTTTATTTTTATTTAATCCGGACAAGTCAGTGCCAACTGGCACTTTTGATAATCTATTAATCCTAAATAATCATCTGGGTTTTTCATGTACCGTATTTTTTAGGGGGTAGGCGGAAATAAAAATAATTCAAAATTAGACTACAGAATTTTAGCATTTTTCAAGTGTTTCCATCAAAGTTGCTAGAATCAATGAGTTGTTGACATTTTATTACTTCATATTTACAAGAAAAGAGGGGGTTGAATACATAAATGCTATTCCTCCTTCCAACCCATGCCAATAGGAGCCTTAATCGAGCTCCAGTTTTGTTTTTGTTTATGAGAGATCTATATGTGGGCTTAACAGAGCAATCCTGTGGTCACATTATGCCTGGCCAGCAGATCCTGTCATGCTGCACTAGTGGAACAGCCGCTATATCCAATTCAAGGAACAAAGAAAACGTACAACCCAAAGAAAATACAAAATTGGCATAAAAACAAGATGACACCCAAGCTTCCCTGGAAGCACCGTGAAAGCCTACCATCCAGGGATTGTGCCACAAACATTAAGATGCAACACTGCAAGAGATGGTTTTCTTTCAATGTTGTGAACCCCTGATGACTTCTCACTCCTATGAAAGCTTCCCCAAGGGGCATTTTGAGCTGTACGTTAAAGCTATAGTTTATAGGCACTGTACAGTAGCACAGGTGCTCTCTGGGCAAACTCAGCCACAAAACGGTGCATCACTCCCAAGAAGACCTCCTTTCCCAGAGTGGAGCTGGAAGGAGGTATGGCAGCCTTGGGAAGGGCAGGAAAGAGCAGAATGGCAGGCAGTGGGATCACTGTGAAATTAAATCTGGATCTCACATGCCAATCAAGTTCAAAATATCTTTATAAATATGACAAGCCCAGCTCTACCTAGCGCAGAGTCAAATAAAGGAAAAGCAAACTGAAATCCAGGAATCTTCCTGCAAACAGTGGATTTAAGATTGCAAACATTTGCATTCTACTATTAATCTAATTTTTCTTGCTGTTAGGTCTTTTTTTTATGGTGCTATGTGTCAAAGGTAACAGGAATCAAGGAGTGCAATTCATTCTGAAGTTGTCCCACTGAATTCTCATTAAGCATTGTAAGCCAGAGCTAACTGTACCCTATAGATAGCACAGGGATTCAAGACAACTGGAGTGATGCAATTGCAGAGATGCCTGCTAGTCTGTTTCTTTCTCATTATCTTCGGCACACTATGTAATGTAATGCTTCAGACTCTACAAGGTGTATCTCTCTCCCCTCACCCCACAAGAGCCTTTCACATTGGCCCTAGCTAGACCCATGGGACAAGTCTGTTAGGAAACTGACCTGATACTGAGGCTACAAATGGAGCACTCCAGCATCAGGCTTACACTGTTTGCCAAGATGGTGCAGAAGGTTTGATCTTTTCACCACCACAGTTTTCGGGACACTGTTGGAGACCGCAACAAAAGGTTGCAGAAGAACAAAATTGAAAAAGAAAAAAGTGGTGTTTTTTTTTTGCCAGGGCCAGAGCATTCTAAAGCCAGTTGCTTTATGCTGAAAAAAGTGATGCAAACTAATCATGGTAAATGGTGGAAAATGCAAAGATGACTGACTGACTGTAGGCTCATCAGCTCCAAATCAACCTCAAAGATATCAATATAGTTTTAAAAAATGAAAATTTCAGAACGTTTTTCTTTATATACTTTCATAAGGTGATGTACAAATGAGTTTTTTTTCCGATTTGAAGGCTGTTGACCACCATCCATATTTGCTACTGTGCTTTCTCACCCTGCCTTTTGTGTTCTCATTTTTTAAAAAAAACAACAACACGCTTTCTTTCTTTTTTTAAAAAATACTCTCATTTGCCATCCTATGTACACTTATTCATAGTTGGAAATGGTGTTCCAATGCAAACAATTTCAACTCCTGATCCTAGTGCGCCAGCGATCCAAACGTGGACTGCTTAGAATTGTTTGGCTGCCCTTTGGAACATAACATAAGCACAGAGGGAGATCATAAGTAAGAAACGGGGTCTGGGCTGCACAGCTGCCTCCTCTCCCCTCCTCTCTGGTACTAATTCTCCCTCCTCTTAAGTTATCATGGCATAGTGTTGCTTACGCAGCAGTGCTAATCGAGCCGAGATTACCTATTAGGGCCAAACTAGGCGAGACAACATTCGTGAAATCCATAAAGAAATGTCCAGACTGAGATGCTGGTAGGCATGAAAGAGTGTTTTAACCCCTTTTCCCCTTCAATCTGGGTCTCCGCAAGCACAAATAGCAGGTACATGGGGTCTGATCCTGATTGGGAACACAGCAGGGGGCAAAGGGTTAAAGGCTTCTTACTTCCCTATCAGGAGCCTATACAGCTTGGGGTCAGGATACCGAAAAGATTGTCTCAACCATTATATATAGCCAGCCAATCACTGAAGGAAGAGGGTCTTCTGCAGATACCATCTCATTTGGATCAGTTCCATAGGATTTGGAGTTGGACTCTGAAACTCCTTCCTGTTACATCTTACTTATTTTTTAATTCATTAAATTTATATTCTGCCTTTCCTTCCAAAAGAATCTATTGTCTTTTGGTCACCTATTGAACTACTTCCTTTTTTCAGCAAGCCTTTAACCTGGGTATTCTTATCTCTGTCTATATCTATATTATATTTTAAATTGCTTTATATTGATGGTTTGCTTTTTTGTTAATTGCTTTGGAGTGTTTCATGCGATGCAATTTATAAATCACATACATACATACATACATAAAATTTGGATTTGTCCCTCCACATCTGCTATTCACTTTAAAGTCTAGTTTGGATCTTACCCAAGATTTGCAAACCACTTTAAAACTAATTTCTTTCAGATCCAAACTTGACAGGGGCATATTTCATGTGTCCTTGTCTTTCACCTATAAAGTGGGAGGCTGGACAAGTCTTTCTTTTAGAATAAAAAGAGCATGTGAGAAAGGGATGCTGAAGTTTTTTCCTTCCAGTCCCCTCCCAACCTCCTGAGCCTTTCCTCTTCAGGCCACTGCCTTGAGCACTTGTCTCTTTACCTGCCTCTGATACTGAGAATGGAGACAAGTGGCTGGTGCAACCACCTGAGGACCGAAGGTGTAAGAGAAGGTTCAATGCTACCCGGGCGATCTCAAGACATTTTGCTGCCTGAGGCAAAAGGACAAGATGACATCTCCCCCCCCCCCCGCATTCCACATACAGAATCTGAAAGTACTGGCAGTTGAATTTTATTATAACATTCAATAGAGCAACATTTCCCACTGTACCCACTGCAGCAAGCTAGTTTAAGAGGTGCAGAGCAAGTAAGCTTAAGGGACTGCTGCTGCCCCTTGGCTTCCCTCTCCTGAGGCAGCTCTCTTACTCTGCCTAATAGTAGGGACGGCCCTGAGTGCCATTCTCCAATTGCCACCTCTGGTGCATCAATAAAATGTTAAACCCTGGTTGAGAGGAGGCAGAAATTCGTGCCAGAGAAAAGGGTGGTGGAGGAGAAGGAAGTACCTGTGTCTATGGTCCCCTTTGAATCTCTTAACCAGTGTTATGTCTGCCAATTTTTCATGCACTTTGGGGACTTTAAGGACTGCAACAAATCCAGTAGCAGAGGAGAATCACCCTTGACAAGGTTACAGCATCACATAACCCCATCAGCTTAAAGTGTCACGCTGTGCTTAGCACATTAGGGCATTTTGTCCATCAGCCCATGTGGGCCTATTAACTTAATTGTTCTTTGTTGAAAGTGACCCATTTGTGTGCGAAGAGACAGTTTGCAATAATAATTCTTCATGAAGGGGAGATTATGTGGCCAAATTGTGCCTGTACCTGCATGTTAACCTCCCCCCCCCCCTTGTGTACTCATGTGCATTGCTGAGCATGCCCACATGGGTGATTATATACAGTTATACCTCGGTTTAAGTACGCCTCAGTTTGAGTATTTTCAATTTAAGTATTTCGCAGACTTAATCCACTTTCCATTACTTTCAATGGGAAAGTTCGCTTCAGGTTAAGTACGGACTTCCGGAACCAATTACACTCATACCTCGGGTTAAGTACGCTTCAGGTTGAGTACTTCGCGGACCTGTCTGGAACAGATTAATCCACTTTCCATTACTTTCAATGGGAAAGTTCGCTTCAGGTTAAGTACAGACTTCCGGAACCAATTGTGTTTGTAAACCGAGGTACCACTGTACATTCTTCCCTAAACACAGAATCCCTAAGGAGGAATGTACCTTCCGAAATCCCACCCTTTACACGTGCAAGTCTCATGCCACACAAATGAAGATAAAGGTTTTCTCCGATAGCTTTTAGTTCTTATTTGGCACAGAGATCTTTACAGGCACCAAAGGAATCCTTTCTCAGCCTGGTTTGGCCAAAGTCTCTTTTGTTAATCCCCGCGAAAAGCTTCGTCGCTGTGTTGCTCTTAACCACTTCCCTTAATGTCTGTTTTTCTGTGAGCTGATTTCACTGCCTCCCCCCTCCCCATTCAACCCAGTTCCCCCTATGGAATACTGAAGGACTGAGGCACACCCCCCCCCGCAAACACCCACCCACACCCTTTAATTCCTCCCCCCATGCCTGATGCTTTTCTCTTTCTCTCCCTGCTCCCTCCCCCCCTTTTTATTTTAGGTGACATTGTTCTATTCACCAAACCTGTAACTTTAACAGAGGGTGACAGGGTGACCTTGACGACAGATGTTCTTATGGCAACAGATGGCACTGGCAAACCCGGGAAGCTGCTGTATGCCATTTCTTTGCCACCTGTGCATGGTCAGATTGAGTACATCAATTATCCCGGCGTGCCCATTTCCCGTTACAGCCAGTTGGATGTCGTGGCCCAGAAGGTTTGCTACGTTCACGACAACAGCCACGAGGCTAGTAAGGACTCATTCAGGTGAGAAGTCCTCCCCAATTATCTTCTCTCCTCCCTGTGCTCTCCCCTCGCAAAACCCGGCTTTAAAACACGGGGAAACATATTTCAGGGGGCTAAATGTTAACACAACTTCTGCACGGCTCTTGGTGACCGTATTACAATGCTGAAATGCCCTGGCATGAAAATGCAGAAAGCGTGATATGTCCTCTCCTAAGTTCAGCCGTTTATTAACCGTAATGTTTTAAGGCCCCCAGTCAAGAGCAGTGGAAGATGTGCACACATGGCATTGCAAGATTTTCCGTACTGACTTTTTAATGAATTAGCATATGAATTCAGATCCATGCGTTGCAGTGGAAGCCTCCCCCAGCCACGCACCCGCCACAGGTATCAGGGGCAGCAAAGAGAGACTGCTAATTCTGTTACTGTTCTGCTCCATCTGAAACTGCAGTTGATCTCTAGGGTAGGGTTTGTCTTTTTTTTATTTTTCCAGTCGGCAGTGGGGGGGGGGAAATCCACAATATTGTCTGAAATCATTGGTGGAAGTTAATCCAGATGGTGGTGTCGTTACTAAAGAAAAGCATATGTTGGCTATTATGGTACTTAAATGTAATGGTTTTATATACCTCGAGTGGGCAGAAGATTGGGGGGGGGGGGGAATACAGCAGAATTTCTCTCTTTACACCAAGTACAGCAGAAAATAGATTTCATCTTCCCTTTCTGCTGAATTTCCCAACAGATGTGGCAAGTTTAATGGATTAGAAGCTCATTAATACAATCCTCCTGTAGGAAAGAAGCACCCATATTGCTTAAAGCAGGAACAGGATAAGGACTTAATTTATAGCTCACTTGGGTATCGTCCTCTTCTAGGTGCTTTGCTCTTCTTCACATACAGAGGCGCCAAGCATAAATTATATGCAAACATGAGTATTAGGGTCCCAACACCATTTTTTTGTTTTGTTAGGAAAAGCAGTTTTGGAAGATGATGATGACAGAGAGCAAGGAAGCGGGGGTGGGGTGAAGAGTTGGTGTGCTTAACTCTTTCCCTGCCTTGCTGACAGCTTGCAGCTGAAACCCTGTGGATGTGGAAAGCTGCCTGGGACAATTTAGGAGACAAGATGCAGGGAAGGTGTTTTATTCTCCCCCCACCGCTTCTTCCCCCTCCTTTTCAATCGCTGTCTCCTGTTGCCGCTTTTCTAAAAATAAAAATGGTGCTGGTCCCCTTAACTTGTTACTTCTTTCCAGTTTAAAATCGAAAATTATTTATACTCCCTTTGCTACTAAATGGGCACTCTAACTAATTTTATTCTTGCAGTGATTAAGTGTGTATAATTTCCTATGAAATGAGTTAAATTAACAAGGGGAAGAAGCAATCGGTAAATCATGTAAACGGTCTTTTTCTAAGTGAGGTTAAGACCATCATTAAATAAATCACAGGCCCTAAAGCATGGTCATTTTTTCTTTTTCATTTTTGGTATGTGGAAAATATTTTCTTCAATTCTCCCTTCCTCATTAAACCTTCTCTCTCTCTGCTATGTGTGTGTGTGTGGGGGGGGGGTCAGCTTCATTAGTGTGCTGACTAATCCTGGTTTGTGGCTTAAAAGGGTGCAGGTACCCTTCCTAAACTCTTAGGGAAATTCTCCTCTGATCTCTCTCTCTCTCTCTCTCTCTCTCTCTCTCTCTCTCTCTCTCTCTCTCTCTCTCTCTCTGCATCCCATTTCTTTCCTCCTTACCAACTTACCTTTCTACTCTTTTCCTGTCCCTAAACTTGCCACTATCATATTTGCAAGGTTGCCTTGTGGGGCAGGTGTGAGCATGGGGCTTCCCCTTTTTATTGTTCAATCATAATAATTTTGTGCTCATGATGGTATCAGGGTGATTTTATGCAATCCTGTTTTCAGTGCTCCCCCCCTCCATATCTGCAAAAGCTTTGCTTGTTTTCCAGTCAGTTCATGCCCTGTAACTCCCTGTTGAGATCCTGTAACTTTCTTAGACCACAAATGTTCTGGGCTGGGTTGTCCCTCTTTGGTGCGTGAGTGTGCTTCAGGGGGCAGTAATGTGGTATCCTTGAGGAACCACCAGAGAACAGCTAATAAAGCAGAATTGTTTGTAGACTGTCCACCCGAGTGGCTAGTTACGCTGCTGCACTAATGCACAAATATTGTGTCCCTGGCATATTGCAGAATACACTAGCAACCCACTCACCACAGCCAATCTGGAGGGACCTATGATTACTGATTGCCCTGTTCCATACAGGACCATGCTGTGAATAAGAAAAGAATTGTTTTCCACCTCAACAGCCACTCATCCGGGCCTCTTTGCCTACATGTTTCTCAAACACATGTTGAGTTGAGATTAACTCAGCGCCAGCATGAATTCAGATGTTGACTACAATCTAAAATTTCTTTCCAGTCCAATTTCAGTGGGTAGGGAGACGTGCCCTTTGTGGGCAACAGGTGTGCCTACAGGTGCTTTCTTGGCAACTTCAGTGATGATCAGTAATGTGACTTGATTGAGACTGAGCTTGACCACCATCATGTCTAGTTATGGCCTGCTGAGGTCAACTCTGGATCCAATGGGGAAAGTTTCCCCTTGTACAGACCTGGAACTCCAAACTCTGCTCCATCCAAAAATTGTGCCTGAAAGAAATTTCAGATGAGATGGCGGCTGATATTTTATTTTGTCTGAGATTCAATAGAGTTGAAACCGCTGGATTTTAGGATAAGGTGCAATTTCATTTACTTGGATATAATACTGATGGCCTGCACAGATATGAAATGTGAGTTTCTGAATGGAACTATGACACAGAGGAATTGGGTGTTGAACTAGGGTTCATTCATGGGACTTTTGCCTTTGCACAAATTTGGAACGTATTAGAATAGCCCGCCTCCAGAGATAGATGGATCCAAATGCTCCTCTGATGACTCTTCAGGATTTCCCTCTCATATCTACAATAAAACCTGTGAAAGCTTTGGTTGACCTTTGGAATGCAGAAACTGTGTGAGTGATGGACACTATCACTCTTGTGCTTAGTAGACCCAAGCTACTTTCCACATCACATCTGATTTTGGCTCTTGGTATTTCAAAAGCGAGGTGCCCATACTCACATCACCCAACTTGCACTGGGAATTTTACATCTTAATGTTAACTGGATGGTGGTGGTGGTGGGGAGATGCAGTGGGAACAGAAAAGGATTCTGAACACAATCTCAGCTACTGTTCTTATTGTATATTCCAAGAGTCATTCCTTCTGCTGCAAACCATTCCTGAGGCTGAGCTCCACCTCTGACACAAAATAATCCTGATGGCCTCTTTTATTCAGATGTCCTTCTGCCTATTCAGAAAGTGAGCGCTTCATTGACATTGGATGGCGTGGAAGGACACCCATGGAATTCAGACAGTTGTGAGATTTGGATAATTGAGGTTCAGATAATGGGAGATTTCATTTTGCCTACACATCTGTTCAGCGTAAAACTTGCGTTCTCTCCCATTTTAAGATTAAAAAATAAATAAATTCCCAATTGCTCTCTCTTGGTAGCTTGGAAGCAAGCTGCTGCCATAATGTTGTCAGCTCTCAACCATATAACTGGATCCAATATCCTTTCCTGAAATGGAGGTTGAGCACATGAAAGAGATTAGGTGCTAAGTATGTGTAGGAGAGGACACCATCTGTATGGCCCTTCCAGCGCTCTGCATTGGATGATTTAACCAGGTACACAGGGAGGTCACTGTGGGGGTGGCGGTGGATATAGAAACATATTTCCAGTGCCTACAAAGGGTTAAAAGGAGAGGGATTAAAATATCCTTTTATTTTTAAATTTTTTTAAATAAAAAAAATGTGCACTCTAAATTAATTTCTGCTGGTAATCCTGATCGGGTTAAATAACTCCTCATTATTCTGCTACGCAGCTGAGGCTTCTCAAAATGTTTATCTTGTTTTGTAACTGGTACCTTCTGGCATATTCCAGTGCCAACTCTCGTAGCTCCTGCTATATTTCATTCTCACTATTTTTGGAATGGAGCTGCTGGTTCCAGGTGATTTAATAAATTGCTTTTTTTTTTTTTGGTGTGTTCCTTTTAACTTACCCATCTGCGCAACACATGCGTAACTTGCAATCTGTTGGCAGTTTGCAGAAAGACAAACTGTCAGAGCTGTGTGCATTTGACAACTTTGTTCCCAATTAGATTAGTGGTAATTTTAACAGATTTCAGGCCAGTCGGGAGAGTGGAGAGGGGGGAGGGGAAAGAGAGAGAGAGAGAGAGAGAGAGAGAGAGAGAGAGAGAGAGAGGGAATGACATGTTATTAAAGCATCAATTTTGACAGACCTTGAGCACATAGAGCATCAGTGTAAATTATATTAAATGCTTTAATTAAAGCTATGAAAGATTTACCCTTTTAAGCAGTAAGTGATTGCACAGCAAATATAAAGGGAAAGTGGATAACAGTTTCCTAAATGGCTTATGCTGTTCAAGACGGTGCACCAGTCGCTTCTTTCACCGTAATCTATGAGTGTAATGTTGGAGGCATCGTTAATTATTCATAGCCACATCTATGTAGCAGATGTGATTAAAAACATGAAGAGTAGCAGTTGGAGACTGGAGCACTGCCTATTTCTTTCTTTTTCTTTTTCTTTTTTTAAAAAAAGCAAAACAAAACGCCGTGGTTCAAGCTCCCTTTCAATTCAAAGCTGCTTAAAAATTTCCAGAGAATATTTAGTGCTGCGGTTAGATATCTCTGGTTTCGTGTGCATGCACATGCTTGCCCCGTAATAAAGAAGCTCTTATTGCTGCAGTACAGTGAATTCTTACTGATGCTGTATGAGCTCCAGGGCTCACTTGAAGTTGCCCTATTCATTTCAGCACAGGTAGCAGATCTTACTTACAGGTCTGTCCCTGTGACAAATGGATTGGCTCCTCTGTTGAAAGGAAGGTATCGCTCCATACACCCAAGAGCACAGGCCAGGCCCTATTGGGTTTGCAGCACTGAACCTTGGACTCCTCTGCATGTTTGTTTGTTTAAGGTATTTATATACTGTGGAATTGTCAGAATTTGTTGCTTGGACTGAAGAGCAGAAGAGAACTGGGTATCTAGATGTGTGCATCTTTGAGATGCACAGCATGGTGTAGTGGTTAAGAGCGGTAAGACTCGTAATCTGGGGAACCGGGTTCGCGTCTCCGCTCCTCCACATGCAGCTGCTGGGTGACCTTTGGCTAGTCACACTTCTCTGAAGTCTCTCAGCCTCACTCAGCTCACAGAGTTTTTGTTGTGGGGGAGGAAGGGAAAGGAGAATGTTAGCCGCTTTGAGACTCCTTAGGGTAGTGATAAAGCGAGATATCAAATCCAAACTCCTCCTCCTCCTCCTCCTCCTCCTCCTCCTCCTTCTTTTGAGCACAGGGGCGAGCTGGGACAGAACTCTCCGTGGGGCCTCTGAGGAGTCTGCCTGTCTGCCACCCTACAGCTGAGGGGGAGGCGGCAGGCGGACTGTTTGGGGCAGCACAGAGTCTGCGGGCACCCAAGCCACCATGTCACTCCCAGAAGTGGCTCAGGCACGCTGCAAGCCTTGCAGTGAGTGCCGCCCAGCATTTTGTCACCCCCATCAGTGGTGACACCCAGGGTGGACTGCCTCCACCGCACCCCCTTCCTCCACCCCTGTTTGGGCATTGGCTTTTAATCTATATCAGTACTGTATTCCATTACCTTCTGTTTTGTTCGGTATAATGGTCACAAACATTCTGTGGCTGCACAAGAACTCAGCCTATTAGCAGGGGTGGGATAGGGAATCGACAGACAGACAACAGACAGACAGAAAACAAATGACCGAAAGATTCTGCGATGTGCGGTATGTGCATGATGTGTACGTCACACCATAATGATGCATGGGAGCAAAGAAGGGCCAAGTAGAATTAGTTGGATATAATATGGGGGTACTGGGATGAGTGATTTATTTTGAGAGCATAATTTGAATTTCTACAGTTATAGACCAGGGTTGGGGTGCAGCTCTGGAATCAATAGCCTAAGAACCAATGCACATAAAAGTGCATCAAAGCATAATTACAATGTGCCATCTCCACTCAAGGATGTTCCTTGATTTTACAAACATGGACATTTGTGCACAACAACTTTTGGTTTAGAAAAAGTTCTATTTTTATTGGTTTGTTCAAATATACTGCTTATTTATTGAAGTTGCTAAGCTGTCTTATTGTGAGAAGGTACAATAGCCAGAAGTCTGAGCCTTCTGGTCTTTTTTTAAATAGTGAGCTCCTCATATCTCGAAGCAGGCCATGGTTATAGTCAGCCCTGCATCTTGGGTGGGGCAAATGGGTGCACTGCCATGCTTTACACACACCCTGGATTTTCCCCGGGAGGGGGGGTGTTGTCTTTTTAATTTGTGTCATGACAGACAGTGACAGCCTGCATTTTAAAAATGACAGCTTGTTTGAAGAAGAGGGGCAATATAAGAATAGGACCCAGTTATTATGACGAGTAGAGCAGGATTGGGAGCCTATTTTGCTGATGGGTGAAAGAAAGAGATAACTTTAAATGAACTGAAAAATTTGTACCCTAGATTACTAGGGAGTCCTTCTTCTTCAGGTGAAAGAGGACTGCAGCTACAGGCAGTCAAGCTTTTGAGCCTGGTATTCCTGGGAATCTCTCAAAAATTCCAACAGATTCAACTTCATTCACACCTGAAGAACAGCGAGGGCCTTCATTTTCAAGCAGAAGAGTTCTAGAGATATGAATGGTTAGAGTCTTCTCTATAAGCTGATGCCACGTTCCGCTATGCTTTAGCATTTGATTCCTGTCATTTAATTCCTAGTGTTCATACTAAATTTTTCTGGTAACTTGACCTTTACACAGCCTGTTATGTAAGTTAGCACACTCTCTGCATGGAGGAAGAGGGAGGGGGAGGGGCAGGCAGTGCAGACACACTCCTGTAGTGCTGATCAATAGCGGCGGAAAGGCAGCATGGCGAGCAAAGGAGGCCCGGCCATGCTCTTTTTCACTGTTGCGTTATGATAGAACTGGAGGAAACTCCAGGTACTTACCTGGCTCAGGTGAATATCTATTTGCACCACACAGCAGTCAGAAGCTGTAATTGTAGAACACTATACTACACTATCAGCTCACTTAATTTTCTTACAGTAGCCCCTGGAAATGATGTGTGTGTGTGTGTGTGTGTGTGTGTGTGTGTGTGTGTACTAAAGTAGCACTGATAGCAGACAACATTTGTCTTAATTAGCGCTAATGTGTGAGAAGTATCCAGAGAAGCGGCAGATATTGACATACAGAGAAGCCTGAAAGCAGCTATAAGGAAATTAACCAGTGTGCCTGAAGATATGACATCTCCCAAGCTTTGTGTCTGAATAAATTCTTGGTTATTTGTTGAAAAGAACACAGTGAGAAAAAACTTAAATGGTGTTTCTGAAGACTAGGCAAGTGAAACGTATACTGAGGGCAACAGAACAAAATGAGAATATCTACTGACAAAATGCCAAGAACCTATCGGTTTAAGTACACAATTGGTTCCGGAGTTCTGTACTTAACCTGAAGCGTACTTTCCCATTGAAAGTAATGGAAAGTGGATTAATCTTGTCCAGACGGTCCGCGGAGTACTTAAACTGAAGTGTACTTAACCTGAAGCGAACTTTTCGATTGAAAGTAATGGAAAGTGGATTAATCCGTTCCAGATGGGTCCACGGAGTACTTAAACTGAAAGTACTCAAACCAAAGCGTACTTAAACCAAGGTATGACTGTATTAAATCGTCGTCCTATGGGGCACAGTTCTGTGTTTTGGTGATGGATAACAAGTAGCATTTAGAGTATGACAGTAATATCCGGTCTACTCAGGGGAAAAGCTCCATTCAGGTCAATGGGATTTACTCCCAAATAGGCAGGTATGGGATTACAGCCTTAGAAGATTCAAATCATTCCTTGCTTATTGCCAGAACAATAATTGCAACAACCCTGTTAGGTAGATCACAATTACCTTCTTGCTGATGGTGAGTTGTGGCTGACAGATTGTGGTTCCCAGCTATGGCTGCCTAATGAGTTTATGGTAGAAGGAAGACTTGAACTGGGAACATCCTGAACTACAGTTCAGTGGAAAGGGGTGTGACTTGGGACCAGAGCACATGATCTGCATGCAGAAGAGCTGAGGTTGGATCCTGGTCATCTCCAGGTAAAGGATCCTGAAAGGGTCCTGCCTGAAACCTTGTAGAGCCTATGCCAGTCAGAAAAGACTGCACAAAGTTAGACAGAATAGTGAACCTGACCCTTGGGATTTTTTGCTGGTGAATCCATTGACACTGAACATTTACTGTGCTGTCGTGGAACGTTCATAAACATTTGATCTGTTGCAAGAATGGAGCTCTACATAGCAGGTTGCTTGAAACAGTCCCATGACACACACCAGTCTTTACTTTTTTTTGCCTTCCTCCTTCCATCCATAATAGCAACATTGCTCTGCCTTTTGGACACTGCTGCCAGTACCAAGAGAGGCAAGTGAACTGAAAAGCTCCAAGCCACTTTGGGTTAGGCCTAACCCCCCTCAAGCCTACAGGCTATGGATGAGAGACAGTGGTTCTCTTAGGCCTTTGGTTTCAGTTGAACCAAGTAAACTTGCAACTTCATTAATTCATATCTTTTCTGCCTCCCCCCCCCTGGCTTCTGACTCAATCTATTTATTTATCTAACAGATTTATATGCTGACCTTCTGTCAAGGGACCCCAGGCAGTTTACAATTTTAAAATATTAAACACAAATTTCAAAATATAGAACAGCAGAGATCTCACGGGCTGACTGATTGTCCCTTCAGGAGCCAACAACATGAGCAATTTGGCTGGGCTGCTTTTACTTCCTCCTCTTTTCATTCAGTTCTAGATTGCAAGCTTTTCAAAGTAAGTCCATTCACAGGACTGGCATTGGAAGTTGGCATAACTGGGCACCTGTCAAGGTCCATTCACCAAGAATCCCGACCTTCCTCTTCCCTACCACCAGTCCCCAAGACCCCTTGACCTTGCTCCTTTGTTGTTACTGCCAGTTCACCTACCTGCTCCAAGGAGTAACTATTGGGAGGAGAAAAGGAAAGGACAAGTAACGTTTTGTCCTCCCCTTCTATGAAATGGTACAAGCTGGCCCAGAGAGCAAAGCAAATGAATGGGCACACAGATAGCTGAATCCACTGAGAGCACCATGCCCAATGGTGTCCTAAAAGCAGGAACTGGGCACTGCCATTCAACTCTGTCTAATGCCATGTGTAACAACAGAATCATATTTTAATAAATAAATAATCTTCCTCTCTTCTCTTTTTTTCTGAAATAGCTTTACCATCAGTAATGGTCATATGGAGAAAAAAGGCCTCCTAGAATTGAATATTGAGCACAACGACCAGATTCCGCCTACACTGCTCACAAACAAAGGACTCCATATTGTGGAGGGGAATATAGGTTTTTTAACTTCCGATATTCTTCAGCTTACAGATGTAGACAGTCCAGTGAAAAACCTCACCTACCTCATCACACAGTATCCACAATATGGACATTTATACGTGGGGGAAACTGTCATCTACTCGGGCCAGTTTACACAGCTGGATGTGGATAACGCAAAAGTGTACTACAAGCACAATAGAGGAGGTGGACACATTGATAAATTCTCATTTATAGCTACGGACAAAGTCAACCATGGATTTTTGGTTAATGGGCAACTGACAGATGCCTCCACAGAATTTACAATACAGGTGTGTATAGAAATTAAATATATTTCTTCTTTTTTCTAAACATGGTAAATGCACTCACATGAGGCAAGACAGTATTTTACCACCTGAGAGGGAAAAGTTGATGAATTTATCGTATCAAACGTTATGGTGGGAATTGCGCCCTAACCGTTGACTTGGGTCCAGAATGTATCTTCTATCCATAAACATAATAAGAGTCTTCTGGATCAGGCCAACGACCCTTCTTGTTCACCATCTGTTCTCACAGTGGCCAACAAAATAAATGTCAATAGTACATAAGTCCAAAAGAAGGACCTGAGCATCTGGGAGGCGTTCAAAGGCATACAGCCTCCAACAGTGGAGATAGAAACTAGCCATTGTTCATGGAAGGTTTGAGAGTCAAGAAAAGCTCCCACTGGAGGAAGAGGGAGGGAGCCAATTTCCACAAATATTTCTTTTACTCTAGCAGACACAAGCATTGCCTCCCACACTGTTATGTAGGGTCCCCCAACCCTCCAGAACAAATTTTCAGGGGCGCAGGGGAAGGAGAAACCAGCTATCGTCACCTCCCTTTTCTTCCTCCAGCTGGAGTGTCCTGCGATTTGAGTTCACTTCATGGAAAGTCTCAATCTTAGCCATTCTCTTACATTCCAAGTCCTGGACTGCAGAATCCGGGACCGGCAGCCATGTGACACCGAAAGTTGTGTCGACGTAACTTCCGGTGTCACTTTGCCCTTCTATGGGCACCAAAAATGGCCACCGCCGGCTTCAAAAGTAGCTTCTACGCATAACCGGAAGTGCGTCGACACAACTTCCGGTGTCGCCCCGCCCATCTATGGCTGCCGCCAACACCGGAAGTCGCATCTATGCACTTCCGGTCATGCGTAGATGCGACTTTTGAAGCTGGCGGCGGCCATTTTTTGTGCCCATAGAAGGGCAAATCAGAAAGGAAAAAAATGGCCGCCGGCAGGAGAAAATAACAGAGAAAAACGGGAGACGAAGTGATACGGGGGACCACCGGGAAAAGGTAAGTAAAAACGGGGGTTTCCCGGGGGAAACGGGAGACTTGGCAGCTATGCATTCTAACTGTGCCTATAGTTAGGAGGGCATGACCTTGGATGGAAATGGCCATGTAAGCTCAACAGTGTGAGCCAAACACAGAGTGAGCAGATACAAAGGAGGAACGGTTCATAATAATCACACAGAATGGGGGAAGGGGGGGCAGGTTTGCTTTCCTTTTCCTCATAAGATATGTGCCAAAATCCCATCTCCTGTGCAACTGTATAGTATAGGAGCTGTCCTTTGTGTCTGGTTAATCAAACCACAAATAACCTTTTGTGAGTATTACTGTGATAATCATCAGAATCCAGATCCATGGGGTGGTCAGAGATGGTCAGGAACATTCAAAACAAGCCTCTAAACTGGTTGCATGATTTGGTCCCAAGACCCACTGATTTCCATGGAGTAACATCTAAGCGTTGCTGTTTACCTGTGAAATTTAGCTCTGCGCCTTTAAACCTGCTGCTTGACATTGGGTACACATTTAACTGCTTATTCAAGACTGAGAAGCTTAACATGTCTGGTAAATCAGCCTCGGTGGCCACCAGAGAGAGACACCTGGCAAAAGTTCAGAAATCAGTGTTTCGGAAAGATTGGTTTGACCAGCTCTCATGTGAGAACATGTTCCTGACCAAATGCAGTGAAATTCTAAATGACATTTAACTGATCCCTTGCTGCTCTTAACTATGGCCAAACCCTCCAAAACCTCACAGGGTGATCAGCATAGCTGCCAAGTTATCCCTTTTTTACAGGGATTTTCCCTTATGCTGAATAGGCTTCCTCGCGAGAAAAGTGAAAACTTGGCAGCTATGGTGATCAGGTTCAGTCTATTTAGGTCTTTGCTTTTTGTGGCTTGCTGTTCCTGTTTTAAGGGTGCATTTTTGAGTAACCCAGTTTTGTCATGGTTTATTGAACAGTCTTGGGAGACACTTGCATTTTAAAATATGCTTTTATATGTTAAAACGTGGAGTGGGGGGTTTCTCTTTACTGTGAACAGCTGCAATGTGTACACCCCGACCCTGTGCTTTTTCTTTTATTACTTTGTAGTAAATGCCTCTGAGTTCAATGGAACTTACTCCAAAGTAAGTGTGTAGCCTTAAAGTTATAGGTTACCTTATAAATTCAAAACCTATCTTAATCTCTTATTGTTATAACTCATGGTGCAGTTTTAGGAGAATTGCAGGTTTTGGAACACAAGGAGTTAATGGGAAGTAGCTCCTAAATAGCATGTTTCTTAAATCTCATGGCCTAGTTTACTAATCAGTTGTCATAAGATGTCAGATAGGGAACCATCACTTAAGGACTGCAGAATGCAGTCAGTCAAGCAACTAATTGGTTGGACAGTGGCATGAAGGTGTATCTCCCAGAGGATGGTGAATTATCAGAACAGGTGAAAAAAGTTTGGATAGATGAGCATCTCAGTGGTATAAAACTCAACACTTGGCCGAATTACAATGATGTCAACGGGGAAGGTAGGGTTGTTCCTTCTTTGGGGACTACACATCACCACAGTGGACTGAAATACCGTCATTCCCCCTTTCTGGTCTAATTTCAGATTGAAACTGCCAGTCAGCTGAATGCTTGAAGGAGCATGACCCAAGCTGTAGGGGGATGGCATACTTGGATGGTTTTTTAAAAAACTGAAAAAGCTTGTGCTTTCTATTCCATGTTCCTTTGCAACTAATCCCAGCCCTTGAATCCTTTTCCCCAGTCAACAAATCTAGCGATCCATCTTAATTCAGCCTCTGGCTGTAACCCACTTCCCTTTTTCTGGTTTCCCCCAAAACATCAACACCAGGAGTTACAGTACTGTGCCCTGTCTTTCCGTAATTTCTCCAGCTTTCCAGCCATGCCCAAACATAGAGCCTATTAATCCTTCCCTTTCTCTTTTAGCACCTGTCCACCATTTTTAAGATGCCGTTCCTTGTTTTCAGAATAACCACATCAAATCTATACAATCTGTACTTATTTTTTTTGTATTTTATCACTAGATGGTTTATTTTGCCAATGCATCAGAATCCAGATGCCCTTTGAAGCCATTCCCCATTGTCCTGATACATAAATAATAGCTCATTTGAAATCCCAGAATCCTTACAACTACTAAAAATAAAAGTGGGAAATGGAGGGAATAAAATTCTTTGTATTGGGAACCTACTGCTGTGTGAGATGTCATGCTGGTTTTTGTGTTTTCCCAATTGTATAATAATAATAATATAATTTATTTATACCCCGCCCATCTGGCTGGATTTCTCCAGCCACTTTGGGCGGCTTCCAACAAAATATTAAAATACAGTAGTCTCTCAAACATTAAAAGCTTCCCTAAACAGGGCTGCCTTCCGATGTATTCTAAAAGTCTGGTAGTTGTTGTTCTCTTTGACATCTGGTGGGAGGGCGTTCCACAGGGCGGGTGCCACTACTGAGAAGGCCCTCTGCCTGGTTCCCTGTAACTTGGCTTCTCGCAGCAAGGGAACTGCCAGAAGGCCCTCGGCACTGGACCTCAAAGTCCAGGCAGAATGATGGGGGTGGAGACACTCCTTCAGGTATACTGGACCGAGGCCGTTTAGGGCTTTAAAGGACAGCACCAACACTTTGAACTGTGCTCGGAAACGTAGTGTCTGTATTTTCATGCAACTAACTTAATTATTAAGTGGAGCAAAATGCAATTTCACGTTTCATGTGTAATATTCAAGTTGAATACAATGTATAGAACAGGAGGTGGGAATCCTCTGGCTCTCCAGATATTCTCCCTAGGCCATTGGCCACGGCTTTAGAATTAACAAACAATACAAATTCTCCTTTTCACCTTAATTTTATTCCAAATGTGTTCTCTTAACAGGTAGAATATCAAGATAAAATGGTTCCAAAACTCATTGTAAAGGCAAGTCCAACCACTGTACAAAACCTGAAAGATGGGAGGTTTGCAGTACCAATCACTGTTCACAACTTGAAAGTCACAGATGCCAATAGTAGAGATGAGGAACTCGTCTTCAGTGTTCGGAGAGATCCTTTCTTTGGACATCTTGAAAATTCTGGAACAGGTCTTTTATTTCTTTAAACTCTTGATTTAGGGGCTGGACCTATGAAGGTGAACAAACCGAACAGGACAGCATTCTGGGATTAGGCCACAACTTTATTGTTTCCAGATGTAGGTTGATTTTGGCTTAGCCATTGGGTGTATATCCCTCTCAGCCCTGTGGTGGAAGGTTGACACGTGACAGGGTCAAGCCTAGGTTCAAAGGGTCCTCAGCAAGACTCAGGACTACACAGATGGCCCTTCCAAGCTGCTGAAGGAAGCTCTATGGCCCTTGCGACGAAAGTCCTCTCACTTTCAGTCTTATAACTCTGACCTCTCAATTATTAAAAGCACTAACAGGGATTTCTGAGGTAAATCAAACCTCCCACTTATCCCTCTAGCCTTTCTTTAAACCCTCTAGCACTTGTGGGTTTTCAAAAATAAAAGAGAGTCCTCTTCCAGCCTAAACGTGACCAGGTACCTATATAGACTTGGGGCTATAAATAAGACTGTTCCTATGTGCACTCAGATAAGGGTTTCCCTTCACTAGAACCTCCCTTACTGTAAAGCTAGCCTCCTTCCTGAGGTAACTTTATTATCACTCAGAACCTGTCTCCTCCTTTAGCCCCCCCCTTTCTTGGTGCACTCTCAGCCACAAACTAACCTTTCTCCTCTAAAAGGCAGTTTTGACGGTTTAAAAGAGTTCCCCACCACCTGGGTTCCTGGGTACCTTAGCTGGAAAATGAAATAGACGATTACTAATGTGACACTTTAAAGATGGATATTTATTGGCTTGAATCTTAATGGTTGCTTTCTGGTAACATTGGTACAAACTTAACTTCACAGGTAATGTTCTTGGCAATCAAATAACAGAATACCTATCCACTACTTCATCTACTCTAAAGTCTACCTTCTCCACAACCACCCAAGCTCCCACACAAAAAAAACCCCAACCAACAACTGACATAACTGTTCCCCTTTCCATTTAAACCCCATGCAGGCCACGCCTCCCATGGAATGTTGCTGCCAGTTAACCAGGGAGACTGGGTTAACCCTTCGATAGGTTGGTTGTGAAACAAAAACATGACATAACAGTTTCAAATTCGCCACAGCCCTTCTGCCACACACCTTGGCTTTGGTATAGAGACCTCGAACTAGACCCCTATAATAGGGTGCCATATTATCACACAGTTATTTGGGGGAGGTGATGTACCACATCACACACACCCGCCTAATGTTAGACTAAAAGGATTCCACCCAGTGCCTTATCTGCTACCCAAAAGAGCCACTTGCTCCTCACACTGTTATATAGATCAATACTAGCAGGAGAACGAAATAGTAAACTATGCCAATTCTTTCGCAACCCAGGGCTGTTCCTTGACTACCTGCTTTGTGTGCTTCTCTTTCCATTTGTGCACATGGAGAACAGATTGTGTGACTCTTTCATTATGAGCACAAATCACCAGTATTAATGCCATAGATGTGGAAAGGACCACATGATGTATGGAGTGCATGCTTGCCCTTCATGTGTTTTAATCATGTGCATAATCAGCCTTTGCAGGGGCGGAAAGGTTGCACATATTAAAGTAAGCAAAATGGTTACCATGTCAAGGGTATAGGGGACTTGTGGCCCTCTACATATTGTTGGACTCCAAATCCAGCCAGCATAGTCAGTGATGATGAGAACTATAATCCCAAACCCTCCAGAGGGTCACAGATTGTCCATCTCCCTCTTCAGTGGCATCTGTTTCCTGCCAGTTCTGGTGAGGCAGGTTCAAGCACAACGAGAGTTTAATGAAAGAAAGGAATTATCTCACTCTATTTCTCTTCTGTACTGGATTAGTAAAGATTTGTGTGCACACTCTACATGTGTTCAGGCTTTATTATGTGAGGGGAAATGGTTTGAATTGGCAATTTTACAGACCTCACCTGTGAAATTCAACCTATTATTGTATAAAAACATAATTCACATATAAATTAGAGGGCCATTTACATGTAAGTTAAATGCATAAGAGTCTAATTTGTTTCCAACAAGCATGGCAATTATGTGACTCACTGGTTATCTAATAAAGTAATTAACATTTGCCAGCCTCTGCAGCCTCTGAAACACTGTCTTAAAACATTTGTTTGAAAAGTTGCCTTGTCTCAGCTGTCATTTTTAACATGATGGAAATAATTATCTGGAATAAGGTTAGACAGCTTTAAAATAATTTGAGTTTCAAAGCGTTTGGAGCTATAACTGAATATTGTAATGTGAAGGCTAAAAATTAAAGTTACTGTTTAACATCCTGTATAGAAAAATATATATTTACTTTATGCTGTTGCACAGACTCTCTCTTTCATTCTACAACAGGCCGTCTTCTGCAAAACTCTTTTACACAACGTGACTTAAACCAGCATAATATTCGGTACATCTTAAATCCTACCACTGAGGTAACTTCAGATACCTTTGAATTTGAAGTTTCAGACAGAGCAGGCAACACAATAGTTCCAGAAATGTAAGTATGAATATGCTTAATAAGAATTTTCTTACTTACTTACTCCTTTTATATCCTATCTTTCCTACAAGCAGCTCATGTGGTGTACTCTGTTCTTTCCCCTGCCCCACAAGCTATGAAAAGATGGACACTTCATAGCTTGCGTGGAGTTTAACACTGCATGGAAGAAATGGTTCAAGGTACATACATACAACTCTGAATATTAGCATCATACTAAAAGGAACTGGTTGATTCTGTGGTATTCTCCATTGAGAAGGTTTAGTGCCTTTGGTTTGTGGTCCCCACCATAGGATTCAGATAATATTTCAATATAAATCTAGGGAAGTGATGTGAAAAGCATTATAAAGTGTTTTGTGCCCTTTTGTTCCTTATTCCAGCAAGAGGCTAGAACAGCCATCCCCAAACTTCAGCCCTCCAGCTGTTTTGGGACTACAATTCCCATCATCCCTGGCCACTGGTCCTGTTAGCTAGGGATCATGGGAGTTGTAGGCCAAAACATCTGGAGGGCCGCAGTTTGGGGAATGCCTGGGCCAGACCGTAATAAAGTGCTGCTCATATTTATTTTCTCTCTCTCTCTCTCTCTCTCTCTCTCTCTCTCTCTCTCTCTCTCTCTCTCTCTCTCTCTCTGTGTGTGTGTGTGTGTGACATGGAATAGTGTGAGAAACTACAGATATGAAGTGACAACACAGTTCACCAATCCTATACATAGTAGAACTGGTGAAAGAAAGAACTGCAAAAAAAACATCTAGCCTGTTTCCCATTTCACCATCAGGCAGGGGCTTAATATTGTAAATGCATCATTTGAATACTGCAAACAGGGCATCGGCAGAGTCCTTCCCCCCCCCCTACCCAAATATTGGATTTTCCATGGAAAAACTAAATCTGGATTAAGTGGTTGGAGAGGAAATACAGGGTGGCATATCAGGTCTCAACAATGGAATGAGGGGTACCTGTCTGAGGTACCCAGAACTGGAGGAATAGGTCTGAGAATCCTAGCTATAGCAAGGAATAGCAGAGTGGGAAAGTGGAACAAGTCTGAGCTTCCTCCACCTGCTCATATGATACCATTTGCTTACAATGCTCTTCTGGAGGCTGTGCTAGGTGGGAGCACATGCAAGTCTCCCTGACAACAATACCTCTTATTAGAGGGAGCATAATGTGTAAGCCGTCTCTAACAGAATGTCTAGATGAATTAATTTTAATTAATTGCAACTTTTGGATGTATTCTTTTGCTGCAGTGCAGATGTAGCACAATAAGTATTACAGTCCAGGACAGGCCTAATCAGTTGGTAAGGAGTGCCCAGCAGAGGATATGCAGTCTGTGTCACAGCGGTTCTCCCTGCAGTGAGAACAAAACAATCTTTACCAGGGACATTTCAAAAACTCCCAATTCTGCAGTACAATATGCAACCAGGAGCCTTAGAAAATACTGTCTGGGGATGCTCTTTATCCCACTCTCCTCCCATTTGCAACCCAATACATTTTAACTTCTCTGTTGCTCAAAAAATCATTGCTGCAGAACAATGATTTTAAATCCTTGCAAGGTACAGTTTTACTGCTTCTAAAGCAACTCAGAAGTGACTATGAAGCTGTATATCATGTGGACAGAACACACTTTGCATTATGAAATGAAGCCTGGAAGCAAAACTTTTCAGGCTGTTTGTTGCTTGCCGCTGTTGTTATTTATTAAAGTCTCATAGAATAAGTAAACCATTACCATGGCGTCTTAAATCTGCACTTGTTCATATATCAGTGGGTGAATATATGATGGGAAGAAATTCAGAGAGAGGAATGCATAAATACTGAAAATAAATAAAGAGCTCCACAGCTCTAGGAGGAAGGAAATAGCTTGTGCACCTAAAAAGATGTTTTAGGTCCTTAAAATATAACCCCTCTTCTTATATCCCCAATGGATCACTCTGCTCTGCAGGAGAAGGCATTCTTCATATCAAGAACTCTGTCTTTAGTGTGGCCATCTCTGTTGTCTTTTCGGCAACTATTGAAGACCTTCCTATTCCCACCAGGTTTTTGAGCAGAGATTTTTTTTATATATAAATAAATATCTTAGTCTATATATGAAATTGATTTGATGGTTTTTTTATAGGTGAAATTGTTTTATTATTTAAATATTTACAGGTCAAACTTTTCATAAAATATACAGTGGTACCTCGGGTTACAGATGCCTCAGGTTACAGACTCCGCTAACCCAGAAATAGTACCTCGGGTTTAAGAATTTGCTTGAGGGTGAGAACAGAAATCGCGCACCGGCAGCGCGGCAGCAGCGGGAGGCCCCATTAGCTAAATTGGTACCTCAGGTTAAGAACAGTTTCAGGTTAAGAACGGACCTCTGGAACGAATTACGTTCTTAACCCAAGGTACCACTGTATAGCAAGGCAGCATAGAACATGCAAAATTACAGCAACTTTGCGAAAATGTCAATAAAAGTTTGTTGAGGTGGCGGGGAGGAAGGAATACATATTTCAAAGGCCTATCTGGATCACACTTCAGTATGTTTTTGTTGGTGATGATGTTTTTATGATATCCTATGATATTTCATAGGAAGCCATTCATGAATTGGAGTGAAATGAAATGAAATGAATGAAATGCTCCATATCAGCAGAATCACACTGGAAACAGAGCAGCACCTGCTTTTTCTCCTGAGACATTGAAACTGATCTGTAGTCTCAGGGGGGCAGGGACTTTCAAGCTGCTGCCAAGGGGTGACATCATGTGGGACTTCATTTTCTAACAGTACTTCAGAGCCACAAAGTAATGGTGTTTGCCTTATTTTAATTATTGTTTGTTATAAGAGGAATACCGTATATTTTCCGTGTATAATTATAGTTTTTTTTTCTAAAAAGGAATGTCAGAAATTTGAGGGTGTCTTATACACAGATACATCTCCCCACATTTTCTTAAATTGTAGTCCCCCCAAATACATGGGGGCATCTTACAGATGGAAAAATACGGTATGTAGAATGTTATCAGGGTGGAACGGCTACTGAGAATCATGCTCCACAGCAAAGGCTAAGGAATCAGGGGGAAGGGTGTAAGATGAAGCAAAATTTATAAATAGCTTTGAGGATCCAATGAGTAGGATATAAATCTCATTTTAAAAAAATAGCAATTGTTTAAAAAGCAACTATTAAAAAGTAAACCTTATTATGGTCAAACCTCGGTTTGCGACCACTTCAGTTTCCGACCACAGCGGATCTGGAAGTGTTTACATCCGGGTTCTGCAGCGCTCGGGTGCATAGAAGCGCTCTGCGCAGTGCGTGCATGCGCATAAACACTCTATTGGTCTTCATGCACGTGCCCAAGCGTGCCTTGGGGAGCATCGATCTCGGGGAGCGACTGGCTCCGCAGAACCAATTGTGGTCGTAAACAAAGGTATGACTGTAAAATTATAATAAATATATGCATATAAAAGATCACATACCGATTGCTACAAGGAAAACATCGCAGCACCAGCCCTTTTCATAAAATCAGCCAGTTGCTGTTGGAACAAGAAAGACGTCTGCTGAAAGTAGGACAACCAGGAAGAGAGCCAGTCTAGGTGGGGAGTTCCAAATTCTGGGAGAAGCCAAATGCTGGGAGAAGCCTTTCCCATGTACCTACAAAGTACACCTGTAAGGGCAGCAGAAACAAAAGAAGGAATTCCCCGGAAGATCTCAGAGCCTGGGCAAATTCATATGAGGGAATATGGTCTTTGAAGTTTGCACTTCTCTGAATTTTGCAATATAATTTAAAATGCATATAATAGTCAAAATAGCATGCAAAATTCATTATATAAGGGGAAATTTGCTTTGCAAAAATATGTATACTAGACAGCATTATATACAAAGATGTATATATTAAAAGAAATGCAAACTGAAACACTGCTGAATTTTCACAGGGACTTGTTTTTTGTTTGTTTTGAGGTTGTATATGCTTCATATCTTTGCAGGAAGGTCTTGAGTTTGGAAAGAAGTGTCCATCTTTTCATAGCTTGTGGGGCTGGGGAAAGAACAGAGTACACCATGTGAGCTGCTTGTAGGAAAGATGGGAACTATTGACAATCCTTAGCAATCCTCAGCACAAACCAGAATACATTTTAAGAAATATGATTGCTATAGAGAACATGTCTATGGCTTTCCCCTTGAGAATGCACTCTGTTCTAGCAATTTAGAGCCATGGGTATATTATTCAAATCACTTTAAGTCGATAATATATCCCATAAGACACTTTTGACTATCCATTTATACCAGACATCCCCAAACTTCGGCCCTCCAGATGTTTTGGACTACAATTCCCATCTTCCCTGACCACTGGTCCTCTTAGCTAGGGATCATGAGAGTTGTAGGCCAAAACATCTGGAGGGCCCGCAGTTTGGGGATGCCTGATTTATACACATGTTTAATGTAGTAAAGGAGCAGTAAGAGCATGAATGTTTTGTTTTTCTAATTGCTTACTCTATGGGTGACAGAGAGATTCAAATCTATTTTATGTTGAATCTATACGTTCAAGGTCTGGAGTCTAGACTAATTTTGAAGTAATACATTTTGAGTAATACATTGTTTAAGGAAACGGCATAATGCAGGTAAGTGTTACAGGCACGACTACATGCATGCTGGCTTCAGTAATTCCATGTTTCTGGGAAGATATCTTTATGAGGCAGCAAAGCTTTTTTATTCTTCCAGCATTCAATGCTAACGTCAGTTCCTACACACATTTCTACAAGTAGTAAATGGGATTCATTATTCTTTACTGTGCCTTTAATTACAGCAACGGAGATCATTGTGGCTCCAATATAATGTTTTCCTTTTAATACTGTTTCACCATCAGTCTTGAAATAAAGTGGTCCCGTATAGAACTGGCAGAAACATGCTATCGAGTCTGTGAAAACATTGGGTCTCTTCCTATTAAGCTTCAACGAACAGGAGAGAGTGCAGAGCCCTCATTTGTTGGAATAAAGGTAAGAAAAGTAATGAGTCCCTAAAGCTTTTTTTTTTAAAAAAAATGTTCTATTAAGAACATTTCATCTATTCAGTAAGAAGGCTGCTTAATTGTGTGTTCTTATTTTTAAGGTCCAAGAAGTATCAGCAAGAGTTGGCTTGGACTTCAGACACAGTACAGCGAGATTAGTGCAGTTTGATCCTGGTAAGGCAATAATTTTAAACTTGTCTATTGTGGCTTTTTACATTGAGAATTGTATCCAACATTGTGAGTGGAAGGTAGTTTGTACAACAGATCTTTCCCATTACCTCTTCTTTTCGGCATTCCCTTCAGAGGGTCTGGGAAGAAAAGCCAGGTGGTCTTGGGAACCTACTAAGCATTGTGTCTGTGTTATAAAATCCTGAAGTATGTTAGGGAACCATTCCAAATCAGGTGGAGAAATATTGTGCCAGTGGAGACGAACCCTGTCAGGTAACAGCAAGAAAAATTATGGTGTCTAGTTGGCTGTCAACCATGTTCAATTAAGGATTGGCTGCTGAAATCAAAATTTGCTCATATTCTTCAGCAACCCATCCTCCCCACAGTCTCACAACTATTGGCGTATTTGAGCAAAAGATGTGTGAAATGAAAGATGGTCTGGTGGGCATGAGTGACACCATCTTGGTTACCTTCTGTGATCAATGGAATGTTATATTCACTTAGCCTTCTAGCTTCCATTTGTTTGAAACCCCAGGTTAGAAGAAAGTCACCTATGCTATTCTTTTTGTTCTTCTGATGTGGGTCATTTCTGCTGCCATTTGTGATTTGCTCAAAGTGCAATCCATTGCATGTCTACCGAGAATTAATTCTTGTTTAGTTCAGTGGAGTTTACTGCCAGGTAAGTGGGTATAGCACTGCAACCTTAGTTGATATGATCAACTCCAAATCATGCAGAATTAGGTGATGAGACTGATGGCTTGCTAAGGCTTTTGAAAGGCATTGACAGTTGGATAGTTGAATTAGCACTGGAAATTTCATTTTCAACTGTGGTCCGCTTGATTTATTGTGAATAAAGGCATGAAAGCAGCCAAAAGATTTAGGGTAATTCTGTAGTGACCAATGAGACATTTGTAAGCTTCTATCAGGAGAACAGACAATCCTTCTTAGCACTGGAGTCAGGGAAACAATTGGGTGAGCCAGCAAACTCTCCGTAGGGAGCACTCAGATGTGCCCAAACTCAGCACTAAAAAAGGGAGTCTCTTCTGTTACTTTTTAAAACTACAGTGATACCTCTGGTTGCGAACGGGATCCATTCCGGAGGCCCATTTGCAACCTGAAAAGGCCGCATCCTGAAGCGCCGCTTCTGGGCATGTGCAAAGTACGGTTTAGCGCTTCTGCGCATGCACGCAGGTTACAGACGTGCTGAACCCGAAAGTAACCCGTTCCGGGACTTCCGGGTTCGGCGCGTCTATAATTTGAAAAGACGCAACCTGCAGCGGACATGAGATATGACTGTAGCTTAAATGTTGCACATGGCAACATATTCTAAATTATTTGCATTGTTGTGCTGTTACATTGATCACAATAAATGTTGCATGTAAAACACATTTTAGTTAATATCTTGCCACATTTTCTTAATTCTAAGAAGAGAATATTGTTAAAACATACAGTATAGACTTTTCATTTCATTTTGTTGAGGGGAGGAGTTTTGTGACTAATGTAGCATGCTCTACCAATGTAAGTGGTTTTTTGTCCTAAGCTCACCTGATTTTGTTCCTAACATAAAATTTCTTGTCATTTCACCAAATGAGAAAGCAAAACTATCACTACAATAAAGAGTTCTTAACCTGATCTCTGTTTTCTTAGAGAGGTCTGAACTTTAGGAAAAATGAGATATTCTGAGTCACCTTTCATGTCATGCTTCTGGCTGTTTTACTCATGTGTAAAATGCCCTTTTGAAAACCTGCTGCCAGATAATGAAACTTTGGGAAATTATCCTCAACATGATATAGAACATGGTAACTATACAGTGGAACCTCAGTTTATGAACACCTCGGTTTATGAATTTTCGGTTTATGAACGCCGCGGACCCATCTGGAACGGATTAATTCACTTTCCATTACTTTTAATGGGAAAGTTCGCTTCAGTTTATGAACGCTTCAGTTTATGAACAGACTTCCGGAACCAATTACACCCACGTTTCAGTTTATGAACGCTTCAGTTTAAGTACTTCACGATCCCGTCTGGAACGGATTAATCCACTTTCCATTACTTTCAATGGAAAAGTTTGCTTCAGTTTATGAACGGTTACTCCGCGGACCGTCTGGAACGGATTAATCCACTTTTCATTACTTTCAATGGGAAAGTTCGCTTCAGTTTATGAACGCTTCAGTTTATGAACAGACTTCCGGAACCAATTGTGTTCATAAACCGAGGTACCACTGTATATGAAGATGAAAAATGATCCTGTAGGTTGACATTTTCATAGTGCTGCTGGAAGCCATGCTTCTAAGTGTTCTACAGCTGATACGCAAATCATCCCATGTGCCAGAATCCAATTTTATTGGCTTCGTATAATAGTTACCACACTAGTTTAACTTTATTGCTTATTTACAGAAAAACCATTGTTTTTCCAAGGAATCTGTTGGCTAATTGCTATGTTACTTCACAGGAAAGGGTGTAATTAGACACTTACTAGTGTTACCAAGTTAGCACTTGACAACTGTGTAATTTCTTGACACCACCATTTTATAGATTGTTCAGTGGGCCTCACTGCCTCCACCATTAGTGGATTTTTAACTTTTCACCTTGCTGGCACAGGCTGCTCGGAAGACAGGTGTGTGTTTCTGTCTATTCCATCAGTGATACTTTTGGCCTAGAGCAGGCTTTAGCACTATTAATTAAATTGGCATTTGAATGAGGAAGATTTTTCTTCTAGTGTCATTAACACCTCAGTCTAAAATTCTTTGGCCATGATCCACAAATACTCAAGCACAACAACTTGTGTGAACATCCAGGTTTGTATTTCCTTTTTTTTAACCTCCAAATTTTTAAAAGGGGGGCTGGCACATGGAGGTGCTATTGGGGAGCTATGGGGAGAAGCCTTGATATTTCCACATGCCTTATTAATCTCTGTGGGTCAGAGTCACTAGATGGACATAAGATGGCTGCAGTGAAATATATTTATCTATCCCAGTCATAGGAGCCAAATCCCTTTGGCCCTCCAATAAAATATTTGAGGGGGCTGGACATTGCCATTCAAAGTTGATGGACATTGCCATTCAAATGGTGTGTGTGTGAATGATTATGTGGGGGCCTTACTTGCCCTCCATATTTTATTCAAGTTGCCACCCCGATTCCAGTTATTTATAAGACTGTGGAGATGCCTCTTGGACACCAGTATCGCTGCCGCTTACCTGTGTGCTGATGAGGAGCAGCAGAGGCAGGGTTGTGTGAATGCACAAAGGGAGCCAATCCAGTGTTCTTGCTTGTGTATGCATTCAGCCTCACACCCACATAAGCCAGTATTACTGGTATAGGGAGTCTGGTTTTGCAGATCTGCCCCTCCACACTGTTGTACTCTGAAAGTGAGAACTTAGCACTGGAATAGCTAACATCATGCCTTCCATAATTTATTGAACTATAGACCCCATTATTCTTGACCATTGGCCATGCTTGAAAGATCGGTCTTGAAATAACACCAGTCTTGAAAGATCTACGGTACATTGGCTCCCAGTACGGTTCCGAGCACAGTTCAAAGTGTTGATGTTAACCTTTAAAGCCCTAAATGGCCTCGGTCCAGTATACCTGAAGGAGCATCTCCACCCCCATCATTCTGCCTGGACACTGAGGTCCAGTACCGAGGGCCTTCTGGCGGTTCCCTCGTTGCGAGAAGCCAAGTTGCAGGGAACCAGGCAGAGGGCCTTCTCGGTGGTGGCGCCCGCCCTGTGGAACGCCCTCCCATCAGATGTCAAAGAAAAAAACAGCTACCAGAAGACATCTGAAGGCAACCCTGTTTAGGGAGGCTTTTAATGTTTAATAGATTTTTTTTATTTCATTTTTCTGTTGTAAGCCGCCCAGAGTGACTGGGGAAACCCAGCCAGATGGGCGGGGTATAAATATATTATTTATTATTATTATTATTATTATTATTATTATTATTATTATTATTATTATTATGCTGACGGGATTTGTAGTCTAGCAACATTTGAAGGGCTACCCCTGGTTTAGCAATACACCCCTTTTTCTTGCCAGATATGGGTATGCAGGAGAGACCCTTCCTCCTTAGAGTTCTCTTTCTTTCCGATTTGTCTCTGCCCATAACAACGCCGAAAACCTTTCTTAATGAGTTTGCTTTCAAATATAATTTCATCATTGTTAGAGGCTTCAGGTTACTCTTTTCTATTTACTGTAAGGAAAGGAATATATATTCTGCAGTGCTTGGTGCTACAAAATCCTGATAGGTCTTAAGCATGTGGTTAAGTACTTTGTTGAACGGGAGCCCAGGGTAGGAATAAAACTTCATCTGGATCCCGAAATCCTAAAATTGCCCCCGCTGTACTTGCCTGATTCTATTCAGTGGGACTGGTGCCAGCATTGTGCTTTGAAAATTAGGCTATAAGGCTCCTTTGTGGCACTAGCATATTAGAACTTGGGTTTAAGGATATATCACAGAATCATCTGCTGGGTTTGCATGCTGTTTCCCATAACATGGTTGGCTCCTGCTCTGAAAATCCTGGAGCTCCAGGTGTAGAAATGTGTTTGTGGGACAGGATAAAGAAACAAGGGTGAGCAGGCAGGGGTGGAATGTAAAAATCTGGGCACCCTTGATATTCGGAAGTCTTCTTGCTCTTCTTTTCTGCCAAGTTACTGCCAATAAGAATTGAGTTAGATGCTCCCTTGTGGCTTCTTCATTCATAAGTCCATGCTCAACACTTTCACTCAAAATACAGGATTATATGAAAAAGATCTGATTGGGAAAACATCTGCTTAACCTTAGTAAATGTAAAAAAATTAACAAATCACTGCTAGTACTGTAGATTTTGAAGGTTGCTGAAACCCTTAATATTCCTTGAGATAATAGCCCATAATTGCTTCATGAGAAAGTAAGCTGTGACTTTTGGTTTCTAATTGTGTAAAGCTGGGGTTGATGTGGCAGGAAGCAGGTGCCTTGTGGATGTGAAAGGAGGAAGAACTAGGCCTTGTACTGTTAATGAGCCAGCATATGCTACTCCTTGTTTGAAGACCTGCAAAAGAAGACACCAAAGAGATAGCTCTTTGGTAGAAACTTCCTAGACTTGGTGCATTCTTCTGTTGAGTGGTTTACAGTGGTAACACTGCAATTTTGGGTGGTGGAAACAGTTCTTGTAACAGAGCAAGTGTCTACGGCCACAACCTATAGTTGACTCAGAAGTGTTGCTGCAGAATTTGACAGTTTTTATGTGCCTATGGTAAAACAATACAAAAGCTACTTTCAAATGTAACATAGGACTTGTAGATTTAGATCTTATGCTTTTGACAGGTGTTTCCATCAAGATCTGGAATATCCTCCTTCAGGATGATGGCCTTGAAGAGAACAATGAAGTGTTTAAAATAACACTGAACAAGCCTAAAAATGCAATCCTGGGACACAAGAGGGAACTGACTGTTGAAATTCTCGATCCAAAGGCTGGTAAGACAAGTTGCTGAATACATCTTCAGGAAGAACCAACCAAGTCATTGCCTTTCTGGTCCATCAAATTTCCAAGTGCCACTTTAGTGTGCTGAGGGTTTCTTCTCATTTTAGTTCTGTGATCAGCATCTTTCAGGATAGCCAGTGAGATTATGATTATAAATTGAGGTGGGAAACATTCACCCTGAGGGCCACATTTCCTTCTAAGGCAGAGACTTTCAACCTGCTTGGGTCCACGGCTCCCTTGACCAACCACATTCTTTCCACAGTTATGTCACCCCTTGCCTGCAGAGCCTCCCTTGTGGGGTGTTCCCTCAGCCTCCTCTCCCCTCTCCTTGGGAGTTCTCTGGGCAGCCATTGCTGCCACCCCTGGTCTCTGAGCTGCCCCCTCTGCCCCCAAAGAAGTGCCTTCTCACACTGCCCCACAGGGGGCTGGGAAGCACCCCCTGGCCAGCCCCAGAGGCACGATTCACCTGCTGAACTTGTAGCCAGGGGTGCTGCAACAAACAGCTATACTTGCTTTTGCATGAGTTTTCACTGCCAGCTTTCTTCTTCACCCAGGCTTTGGACTGAATGTTCCTACTTGTATCTTGCATTTTGTATTTGTTTGTTTTAAAACTGTTTCACTGTTGTGAAATTTAATTTGTGTAGTGTTTTGTTTTTTGTTTTTAACCTGTTTTGCTTTTGTAGGCATATTGCCTCAGAAGTGGCATATAAACCAAAGAAACAGATAAAATAAACAAATAGGGGAAGAAAAAAGAAAGTTTGTAACTGAATTTTTTAAAAAAGCTTTTCATCCAAAGTTTGCACGTTCCTGTCTCAGCTCACTTCTTTTATACAGCTGTGATAGAATTTTGAAACCTTAAACTTCATTTAGAATTTCCCCTTCTTCATGCAGCTGCTCTTCTGCTGAATCAACTTTTACTTAAACAATCCTTGACATTTTTCAATTTCTTAAAAAATATATAAAAAGTCTTCCTGCTAGAGGCACTCTGCACCTTCAATTACAGTCCGGGTAACAATTATTCTCCTTTGGCTTCAAACCACCTGAGTTCCCTACTTAAAGTCACTTCCCTTCCTCTTCTCTCTCCTACTCCTTCAGGCCCCATATGTTTGTTTTCAGCTGAAGTTTCTTGAAGGCTGCTGATCCAGGTGTTTCTGTTAATACAGATCACTTATAATTGAATCAAGAAGAAAGAGCAACACAGCACCAGGCCTCCGACTCTCAAGATGCCTGAGGTCAAAACACGTTCTGGGACAACACTACGTTTCTTTAAAATGTCTGCCTGTCTTTTTATATTTTCAGCTGTTGGTCACCATTATCTTTAGCTGAATTGTAATGCCTTAAGAGTTTGTCATGCAGATTAACAAGAAGTGGGCAGTATATTTCATGTTTCGATATATAAATTCTCATGCTGAGATGAACTACTCACTGTTTTACTCTAGGAGACCCAGAGCGCCTGGTAATTCTGATGCTAAACCAAATTTCCAGCTGCCAGAAACAAAGGCATGGACTGACCCAATTTTGGGTCAAGAGTGACACCTTGTGGACAACAGATTCCCTTCCCTTTTCCTTTCTTGTGTGCACACTGGCCCACTTTCTTCAGTTGTCTTCCAGATTTTATATTTATGCATTTCTTTCACGTTGCTTGATTTGAAGAAAAGAAAGAAACTCTTGACAGTGTAGATTTTTTTGCATGACCCCTTCAATCCTCATCTTCAGCAACCTTCTCGGTCTGTCCTTGAAGGTTCCTAAAGTGATAATTGTAACCCGAGCTGACGTTGCAGTGGCGAATTTGAAAGCAAGACACTGTCCTGGCACAAAAAGCAGCACTGTTGTTTTGGGCTTTTGTCTGCAGCATCTGGCTTTGGGCCCTTTCAGAAGTGAGTTCTCTGAAGATTAAGCTGAGATTGCAAAATTAATCTCATTTGTGGTTTATTTTAGATTTTGACCTTGAATTGCAAAGATTCAAAGACCACCATGTAGCAGCCTCTCAAGGGGTGCTGTTGTGGGGTCTCAACTCCTAAGTTTCCCACTCTTAAAATTTATTATCCAAAGAAATGAAATCACTCACAGAGGCTTCAGGGCCTTTCATTTTCCTCACACTTCAGCCCTCCTGTAACACAAAACCAAAAACCCTTCAGTCATTAATTTTGTTCGCTTGTGCTTCTAAACTCTGCTTTCCTCCTTGTTCATAATTATTAGGCGGCTGTGATTCTTCCACAACATTCCAAGATGGAGGCACTCAAAAGATGTTGGAGAGGACTAGTAGCATTTCAGGAAGTCCGCTGTCTGCTGGCCGTTCCCGTGAAGCAAGCGAAAGAGCAGGTGTCCTTCATGAAGAACATCTGAACAATAAGAATATTCCCTATAATCACCATGGTTCTTTGGCCAGAGGAGATATTCCACAGACAGGACCCCTGCCTGATCACATAAAGATGGATTTCCAAGTTCTTGCTGATTCTAAGCATCAAGCAGCTGAACACAATCCTCCAATGGTATGTACAGCTGATATCTAAATGTAGCAATGACTTATGTAAGATGAAAGGAAGTTATTTAGCCATTATTTACAGTCTAGTCCTATACCTGCTGACTCAAATGGAAGCTCCATTCAGTCGAGTGGGACTTACTTCCAGGTAACTGAGAATAGGATTGCAGCCACAGTCTACTTTAGTAAATGTACAAATCTGGAAACCTGATTTTAGGCTCTTGCTAAGATCCATAATTATATAGCCCCATTGATTTAAGTGGGCCTCTTTTAATTTACACCAGCGAACAATGGAGCCAAATACATTTCCTCTACATTTTTCTTTATCAGAAGCAAAACGGCCAGGATAATGATCCTTCAGCAGGAACAAATGTTATTACATAGCCTTCTCTACTGCACGAGGGCAAAGAACGAAAAGATATCCTATTAATAACACTCCGTTTTCCTGCTGATGTTGCAAAATAGGCCGCCATAAAATTATGAATATCATTGCCTTTCTGGGCGAATTAACTACTTAGAAAACTTGTAATGGGGGAACATGGAAGGATCTGCTAATGAAAGAGAGGAATGAAAAGGACGTCCTCAGTGTTGTCTATTGCATGTACCTGCCAAAGTGGAGCCATTCCCTCCAGTATATATGATTAGTAATTGCATTTTATGGCTAAAAAATTACCAATGCTCTTAATGCCATTCTAAAAATGTCATTAAGAGCCATGCCAACCCAAGAAAATATTTGTAGCCCAAGAAGCTGCTTCACATTTATCTGAGATGTTGCTAAACCAACGATCAGAGCAGGCAGGGCTGCAGGTTCACAAATCATCCATTTATCTCGTTGCACAGGGAAAGTGAGGCGGCAGGGAGGAGAGGAGGTGCCATAAAGCACCATTTTGTTCACCATTTTCTACTGATTATCCCTGCTTGTTTCCCTGCTCTATTACGTCACTGCCACCTTCTTCCACGTGACACAATCCTAGCCAATCAGAGCCGAGACATTATGTAGTTAACATGATGACACCATGAATCAAATTATCCAGCCAAAGCCAGTTGACCAGTTTGTGAAGCTAATTCAATTTTACCAGACTGCTTTCCTCCCTGTGAACAGACTTTGTGATAATGTCACGACCAGAGCAGGGCCGCAGCTGCCTTGTTATGAATACAGCCTATGGCTTGGAAGATTGCCAAAATGGGACAGCACTTTTCAGAGGTGCGGAAAATGTTTGAGCTCCTCCCTCTAACTCAACCTAAAGCACCATGTTTGTATGTTTTTCACCTGCAATGTCTTCTCAAAGCTAGCAACAAGCTGAAATGTTGAAGGAATACCAGTCTCCAGGGCCCATGTGTCACAGTCATTACTTTTCCTCCAAACCTACTGATTAGGTAACAGTTTTGCACTTGACACTTACAAGCTCTGGTGGTCCTATATTGAACTGAACAAGGATTAAGCTCAACCCTCAATCATGTGTAAGGGGTGTGTGTGTAAATTGAGTGGTCAGTATGCACCATAATTGGCCATTGTGCACATTCACCATTTGCCTCATGGAGAATGTACATGCACTTTATCCATGTGCACATTTCTTGGTCAGTATACAGTATATGTAATCTCAACAGGCCTTGGAGAATGTGCACATATGTACTGAATTTTGTACATTCTCTGGCTATTATGCATAATCTCCAACAGGCCTTTGGGGCATGTGCTTAACTTACATTCCCCATAGCATATATACTGAAGCGCAGTTCTATGAAATATCCCTGCAAAAATAAGCAGTACAATGCCACAGAAAAGTGAAGCTACTTGGCCAAAACACATTAACTTGTTGGGTCAAAAACTGAACCCAGGTCCAGAATTCCAGGCCATGCCAAAACCTTTACAATATTTGTTCAGCAGCAATTCTTAGTGTTGGTGAAGTGGAATGCAGAGTTCCCAGCTGCCATATACATAGAGTTGTCCTTGGGGGCAGCGGGGGGAATCGGGAGGGAGGTGTACTTGCTCTTTATTTTTTCTTGATCATTTTCAGTACCAAGGAATTACACCAACAGGAGCTGGTGGACAATTCATCTTGCCATCTGCCATCAGGGCAGCTGCTAGAGAGCCTGTGCCTGTTTTACCTTTTCACCTACAACACCAAAGTGACCTTCCTCAGAGAGATTTGGGCATGAAGAATGAACCTGCCCCATTACAATCAAGTACAAAGCAGGTAGAATTAGATTCCCAGGTTGTACGGCAGCAGGCGGGGAGGGAATCCTGGGTGACAAGGGAAGGAGAGATATATTCTCTAGAGTGCAGTGCATATTATAAATCATTATATTCCTTGCTATATTTGAAATTATATAAAGGCTATAAATCCACAGCAGAATGTTTTCAGGGCAATCTGATGGTTGTGCCTCGGAGTCTCCCAACTAATTTTATTGCCTCTGCTAGAGACAAAGGATGGATTATCAATTAATCAGAACCCACTTTTTAATCCGCAATCAAGGTTTTCTTTTAACTGCGGCGCAGTATCGATTTAATGCTTCAAGAACTGATTTCATGTCCTGTTCCTCCTGCCCTGAACTTTAATAACACTCATAGAAATACTTGTGTGAGTATGCAACAGGAATAAGGAACTTCCCTTCTGCTTCAGATGTTTGTATTATTGCAAACTGAAATGATTCATTATTGCCATTTAGTTGGATAGTGTATAGGCTTGAATTAAGTAGATTTAAAAAAGTAGATTTGCAAAAGTAGATTTAAGATCCTGTGACATGCCCAAGGCTACTTTTGAGCTTTGTGGCTGGCCAGAAATTTAGTCTTGCAGGTCCCACATTTGAACATGACTGCACCATGTTGACTTTCAATTGTAGCCTACTTAACTACTAGATTTTGCTAGGGTTGCTGGGGACTTCTTAGCAACTTCGTTGTTCTGCTTCAAAGACCAACTAAGAGCACATTTGTATGAGTCTTTTGTAGGTCACGTTAGGGATGGGTGGTACACAGTTGGGCTTGACATTTCTGTGGACATCTGTGGTATCTGCAAATCCAGGTCTGGTGTCTTGAGGTCAGGGTAGCCAACAAGTCCTATTGGACTCCAAATCTCATCATCTCTAATCATAATCCATTCTGGCTGGGGTTCATGGAAATTGTAGCCCATCAACATCTGAGGGGCACCACAATGGCTACCCCTGCTATAGGTCCTTGAGCAATATTTGTTCTCTCTTGCTGGGGAGGCAGCTTCTGGGCAGACCTCTTTTCCACTCTCAGTTCCCTAAATGAAAACTTGTCCTCTCAAATGCTATTATGGGACAATTGCATCCTCAGCTCCCTACCAATCAGATCAAAATGTCGCTTGATTATTATAACAGAGATGGGATATTAATTAGGATTTCTAGTCCTGGTATCCTGACTATAAAAATTTAACAAGCTGTCGGAACTGAGTGCAGCTTTTATCCACACCATTTCACAACTTTAAAAGCTTGTTTAAGGTTTAAAAGAATCTTAACCCTCCAGTTCACTCATTCCTACTTATAAATGGCTCTATTAAATCAAAATCTCATGAGGAAGAGAGCAGCACTGAATCAAATTAAAGCCAAAAGTTCCCATATCTTTATCGCCAAATGCCTATGAACAATTGCAACCGATAGCTAAGAAATATTACATCACTACATCTGCATTTCTGCTCACAGTTAGGCTCCTTATTCAATAAGATTTGGGCAATCTTTAAGCCCAAATGAGAATTTCAACTGTGCCGCCCAATCCTACACATGTTCACTTGGAAGCAAGTTCAACTCAGTTTAATGAGTCTGCTTTCAAATAAATCCACAAAGGATGCTGCAACTATGGACCAAACTAGACAATACAAGGGAGACCTGTGACTCAGCCATACTGTTTGCAATTTAAATATAGACTGAAAATGTGATCACGGCAATGGTAGGGCAGAAAGTGCTTGATCCTTTCCCTGTTAATATCCACACACACACACACACACAGCAAAATCACCCCCTTGATTGCTTTTCTTCCTTTAGGGAAAAATGCAGGGGCTCAGAGGAAAAGTAGCTGAAGAGATTGTGATCGGGAGATGTTGCTGATCTGATCAAGTCTGTCCCCTATACAACTGAGGTCAATGAAACTAACTGGGTAAAGAGTGGGTTAGATCTCACTCTGGAGCTGACTGAGCATGTGTTCAGGCTCATAATCAGGCCTAACACATGGCTGTGAGGGAAATAAAGAGAGCCTACTTCACTGCCTCAATTGCATCCTTGAGGAACTGCCCAGCAAAGTTGTTCCCTACAGTCCAGACATCGGTTGCCCCTGACCTCTGGAGTACATGGTAACCAATGGCTAAATGCTTTGAGGAGGAAGTTAGTTGGCTCCACAGTGACTTAGACTCTGCTATTGCAGCCGTGCCGGTTGAGGTAGCCAATGCAATGTTAAGCCCAGTGTTGTGGGACCAGCTCCAGTTAATGTGACCTGATGATAGGGACAGGTTACTTGCAGCGAGTCACCCAGACAACAACTCAGTAGATGTTTGCCTATCCTGCCATATCTATCTACCCAGCTACCCACTCATATGTTTTTTTATTGTATGATTCTTGTAAGCCACTCTGCTATTTTTCTTTTATGAAAAGTGGTTTATAAATATGTTTATAAACGAATGTAAATAAAACATTTCAATGTGCTGTCTCTCCTTATGCACATGCACATCTAAATGTTGCATCTTTATTTCTCACTTAGACATGCCAGCCAATTTGTACTTTTCACACGTCTGTAAACTGCTTCCATACCTATCTTAAGAGGCATGAATTAGGAAGCATAATCTGAGACGCCATATGTGCCCATTTAGGCTCCTCAAAAGAGCAAGAGTATTTTTTTGTGGGAAAGAGCTCAGGCATGAAGTTCGTCAGCGATGTATAATCATACTGTTTTGGGTCTATTTTTTCCCTTCTTAGAGAACTAAATCGAGGAAGTGCCCTTCCAGTTGGACGCTCAGAAACAAGCACTGCTACATTTTGAGCTCCGTTAGAAATGCATCCTGGGACAGTGCTGAAAAAGCATGCAGGAAATGGTATGGGAATCTTTGAAAGAAAAGGGTTGTCACTCATCACTCATTTGTTGAGGTTTGGCCATCTGGGAATGGATTGGAGCGCCCATGGTGACAGATCTTTTTTGGACTCAATGAGGGCTGCAATAGTTGGCATCCCTCACTAAAAAAAATATTCTATTTAAAGAACACGTTTGGGAGTCCTAAGTGGGAGTGGTTACAAAAACATTTGGCCTCACAGAATCATATACAGTGGTACCTCGGTTTTCAAACGTAATCCATTCTGGAAGACCGTTCAAGTTCTGAAATGTTCGAAAACCCGAAAACTCAATATGGAAGCCTCAAAATGGAAAACTCCATACGAAGGCCATGTGGCATGTTCGACTTCCGATAAGTGTTTGAAAACCAAGCATTTACTTCCAGGTTTACGGCGTTCGAGTTCTGAAACATTCATCAACGGAGAAGTTCGAAAGCCGAGGTACCACTGTATGGGCAAATGGAGTAGAGCTTTTGCATCATAATATTGCAGCAGTGAACCTATGGGGAAAGTCAATAATAAGTCATCATTAGTATTTTTAATAAATATGAATACTTGAAGAAAACTTACCGTAGGAGGAACAAAAGAATCTTTTGGCATCATAACATGGGACCCATGTGAGTGCTAAAATAAAAAATTGGAGGCTCAAAACCCTATTGAAGCGGTAGATACTATTTTAGAGTATGTTGGCTGATATCTAATAGAGGGACAGAATGGGTCGGAATGTTGGGATTTCCAAAGGAACCAATCAAATACAACAGGTCCACCAAAAGAACTGCTTTCTTTCACCACTGAACATAAGTCTATGGTGGAATACATGCTTTGAAAGCAGGAAAATTCTGGCCTCATCCATATTCCTGAGACCCTGGAGAGAATAAGCAAGAGTGGTCTAGTTGGGCCTACTGTTAAGCAGTGGCTGTGTTGCTGCTGAAAGGAAACAAAGAAATCTGATTGAAAAACGTATTGGTATATCTCCCTAGGAACAGTAACACCATTTGATTAAAATCCAGGTTTAGCACATTCTTATTTTATTTACTGAATTTATATGTCCCCTTATACCAGGCATCCCCAGACTTGGCCCTCCAGCTGTTTTGGGACTACAATTCCCATCATCCCTGACCACTGGTCCTGTTAGCTAGGGATGGTGGGAGTTGTAGTCCCAAAACAGCTGGAGGGCAGAGTTTGGGGGTGCCTGCCCCATACAGTATAAGGGCCCCTCCAGATCTCGTTTTGTGTGTGCGCAGGATTATTTGTGCTCATGATGGTATTGGGGCAGTTATATGTGATCCCCCTTTCAGAACTGTTTGTGCCCATTCAGGGCGGACACACAACTTCATTTCCAATCAGTGCGTGTCCCGTAACTTCTTGCTGAAATCCTTTAAAATTTCATACTGCGAATGTTCTGGTGGGGTTTTTATGTTCCACTTTGTCGTGCTACAATGCAAGAGTGCCACTCCAGACCGCAATAATGCAGTAACATTGCACAAGAACCACAGAACAGCTTTAAAAAGCAGAGTGATGTGCAGTTTAAAAACATACCCAGCAAACCATTTCCAATGCAATGAAAATAATAATACAAAGTAATTTTGCTTTCCCATATGTGACGAGTTCCTCCTCCCCCCCGAAAGGCAGCCCACTATTTAATTGACTTTGTTTTAATCCACTTTCCTGAAGGTGTTGAGCTTTTTGCCCTGTAACAGGCATCCTAATATTCCATGTAACCAGTTAAAAACCCCATGAGCATTTATGGTCTGTCGTTTTCATGCTTGCTGACAAACTGGAAATTGAAGTGGGCAACAAGGGAATGGTTTAGTCACACTTGTTAATAAACTCCCCACTCCAGCATGAAGCTGGTCTGACCTTGCATTGAAAGCCTTTGAGGATAGTTATGAAAATAGTTCCACTAAACTGAAACAAAATATGTTGGCAAATCTGTTGCCCGGAAAGAACTGGAAGCAAATGAAGGCCTGAAACTGTATATTTCCGTAGTTAGAATGTTGTGCTGTTTACGGTACCTCACAAGAACCGAAGAACATTTTTCTTGTTTTGTTTCCTTCAAATGTTTTTCATAAAGAGAAATATATGTGAAGCTTTAACTTTTTTATTAGATTCAAGCAGGAAAGGGAGAGGATGTGAGGTTTAAAAACAACAACAACTGGACACTGCTTTATTCCATCTCTTAAGAAAAAATGCCTTAAGAAAAAGAGTAATAAGTGAAGTAAATTTAGGACTTCTAAAGAGGAGAGAAGGCCTAATCATAATTGCTTGATGGATAAATTACAGCAATGTGGTCTACATTAAATTGAAAAGTAAACAGCAAAAGCAAGCTGTTTGGGTTTCTTTTTTTGCTGGGAAATGCATTTACAGGAACAGTGCAACCCTAAGCAGGTCTATTCAGAAGTAAGCCTTGTTGAAATTCAATGGGGCTTAATCCCAGGTAAGTGGGGTAATGATTGCTGTCATGATATATATATATATAAGCAATGCAAAAATACCTGTCTTTTTTCAATGACTATTTAAAACAGGGGGGAAAGGATCCCTTTTTAAATTTCTCTTACACTTTCTCCACTAGAATAGCAACAGTACAGTGACGTAGCATAAAGTTGAACAATATTATAGTTTGTAATTCTACTACCGGTATGTGCACCAAGAATTATCATGCTACATTAGAGGGTTGGGAAAGTTAATTCTTTTGTACTATGAAGTGTTGCCCATAAAGTCGAGATGATTCAGCAAATGCTAGATAGAGTTCTTATGAATTGGAGTCATGTGGTCAGATCCATCTTTCTATCTACTGGAGATGACTAGAAAATCAACAGCAATTCTAAATTATGAAAGTGTATCACATTATCTTCCTTAGAATTCCAGTGAGAAAAATGCATTTTCAAAATAAAGTTAAAAGACTGGGTGAAAAATCTTACACCATGTGTAGTATAACTTTTATGGAATAAGTTTTACAATCTCTGACCTTCAGAATTACAGAATATGTTGTCCTTCTGATGATTCCTGCAGAATTAAGGCCTATTTGAATGATACGTTATGCAAATAAGAGTCATTATTAAAAAGCCATGCTAACAAATGTTCTGCTCTCCAAAGGTCAAACAGGCCAAGGCACAAGATGAATGTATTTCCTTTCCTGTGACAGGAGTGAAGATGGGATTGGAAATGTTATTCTCTACAATCAGCCACTTAAAACACATTACCTTTTGATTGCATAAATAATCACACTGAAAATTAGTGTCCTACACCTGTCTCACTTGGGCGATTTTGCTCTAAAGTACCTAAGGTTATTTAATTTTTTACAGTTTCAGAACATTGAATGACTGCTATAAAAGACAATACACATTTCTTGAATGAATTGAAGTGCCAGCCCGAGCCTATATTTTCTATTTTCTCTCTCTTTTGTTTAAAGCTATGACATGATAGCTTCCATTTGTCAGTGCCCATGTGACATTGTTATCAGATTCTCTCCCCCCCCCCAAAAAAACAAACAAACCCCGTAGTGACTGGGTATCATTGTCATGCTTTGTTGTCTCATTTACAGGTCCCAGGGCCATTTAGCCAGTGTTCATTCCCCAAGGGAGATGGCATGGCTTTGGAAATTTGCCAATAAGCAGCCATTTTGGATTGGTAAGTAAAAAAACAACAATTCGGGATATCGTGCCTTATGCCTTGTGCTGTAGGCCTACTTCATTCAATAAATCTAAAAACTTGAGACATGGGAAACCGGTACAGACGGTAGTGCTACAGATCTAGAAGACCATCATGTTTGGTCACAAAATAACTTTATACATCTTTATTGAATCTTTGTCCAGAAACAGGGTGTTTTGATTTCACAACCAATCAAAAGGAAAAAAAATCTCCCCAGCTAAACCTGCCACTTCATTCCCTTTCAGATTTGTTCAACTTCTCTTAAGGCTGATCCTATCCATGTTTACTTAGAATTAAATCCCATGGTATCAACAAATGTATATGCACAAAATTTCTCAAAGATTCCAGCTGTAATCCTATATGCACTTATCCATTGATTTTAATTGGACTTCCATCTGGGTGGATATGTATACCATTGATCTGTTGGTATTGCAGCAAACTGAGGTGATTTGGAATGCCATGCAAATATACTTTACTATATTGAATCTGACCAGTGCTCAAGTCCATATAGCCCAGAGACCTGCCTTTTCTGACTGGCAATACAGTCATACTTCGGTTTAAGTACGTCTCGGTTTGAGTATTTTCAGTTTAAGTAGTTAGTCCGCGGACACGTCTGGAACAGATTAATCCACTTTCCATTACTTTCAATGGGAAAGTTCGCTTCAGGTTACGTACAGACTTCCGGAACCAATTGTGTTCGTAAACCGAGGTGCCACTGTAGTTCCATCGTTTCAGGCAGAGAATCTTTGACAGTCCTGTTATCTGAGATCCAAATGTATAATGTCCTTTGACATTATACATGTAAGGCTTAAGCCAGGCATCCCCAAACTTCGGCCCTCCAGATGTTTTGGACTACAATTCCCATCATCCCTGACCACTGGTCCTCTTAGCTAGGGATCATGGGAGTTGTAGGCCAAAACATCTGGAGGGCCGCAGTTTGGGGGTGCCTGACTTAAGCTCTGTTTCTGAGCTAAAGTTCATTTCTTTTCCTAACTAAAGTTGACCTATTTTTTGGAAGTGTGAGGGTGGTGTTGGGTAAAACAATGCTCAAATCAAAGAGTCTGTCCTATGAATAATTGTATTGATGGGGCTTAATACAATTCCTGTAGCACTGCTTTATAGGCAGTGAATTTCACAATTGCCGGGTCTCCAATTTCAGGATTAAACGAAGGTAAAACGGGCAGCTGGATGTGGAGTAATGGCCGACCAGTGACTTTCCATAACGTCAAAAGCAGGCCGGAACTAAGCAAGACTGCTGAACAGAAATGTGCTTTTGTGAAAAAGCAGAAGAAATGGGTTGCAAGGCTATGCAGACAAAGGCTGAAAGGAAGATGTATTTGTTCCCTTCCTTCATTAACGTGACACTTCTCTAGAAAATACAAAAACGGTTTAGCTGGTATGTAAAGTCGGCAAGAAAATTGCACAGTGTTATTACCAGAAGATGAGGAGAAACAAGGCTACAACAAATTCTAGCCATGAAGTCATGCAACACACTGCTTTGGAAAATATCTCAAAGGAGAAACAAAGATTCTCAGTGCATCAGTACTCATTTCTCGCCAGATTCTGCATATTCAAAGATTTACAAAGACAGCAAACATCTTTGCAATGAGCAGTATGGGAAAGGCTTGTTTCGTGTTTCTCTGTTTTTGAGAACATCAGTTTACATCTGTGTAGATCCAGATAGCAATTGGCCAGAAATTAGTTTTAGTCTTGCTGGTGGCGGTAACCTGTATATCACAAAAAAAAAAAAAAATTAAAGTTATGCTGATATTCATGCTTCAGTGACACAGAACATGAGGCCACAGGACAGAAAAAATAATGCTATTCAAATACAAAAGGGGGAAAAAGTTATGTAAGTTAAGAATGGGAAATATTGAAAATAATATTTTAGTTAATGATTGGCCTTGAGGTTTACCTGCTATTCTGGATAACTGTTAGCTTGGTGGTTTATATTACCATTAAACATCCCTAGAAGGGGGAATAAGGTCTTGCCCACCCATGTCTTCTGACCACACCTCCAATCTCTTGCTTTTTATCATAACCTGTGAAACAGCCTACAGCCAAAAACACTGTGAATGTGTTCTGGGACTATATATCTATTCAAGAGTCTCATAGCCTGTATAAACAAACACCCTATTTATACAAACCTAATATGTGCATAGGCTGTGTTTTTATATATTTATTTCAAATAGAAATGCCAAATAAAGTAAAAGGGATATCTAGAATGGAACACTGCAGAACAAATTTCCATACCAAATAAAGTATAACAGATCAACATCACAAGGTCCTAAGTACCACAAATGGGTTTATATTATCCTGCACCTTGTTGCTCCAGAAATGGCTCAGTTTCTCTCTTAAAAACATTACCTTGCTGTCTACCTTCTCTGGTTCTAACCGTAGATTATTGCAGGAAGGCAAGATCTCCCTTTACATAATTTATTTTTATTTCTCGTTGGAAGTCAGCATTGTACACAAACAGTTTGGCTTCTGGTTAATCATAAGAGTGGTGAGGCTCTGCCTTTTAATCCTAAACCAATTACCAGGATTTGCTAGTGCACCAATAGATTCCAAGGAATAAAACTCAAGGGCAACACAAAGGTCTCAGACAGGCGCTCAAAGCTCAGTCTGTGTCCTGTTGAAGGTGAAATCCCAGACTTGGTAATTTTAAAAAAATAAACAGAAGCAGGGCCGTCTTAAGCCCATCCAGCGCCCTGGCACTAAGGTCCCTCCAGCGCCCCCCTCCAGAGTGGACCGCAGCAGCAGCGGGAGGCCACCTCCGAGGACTCCGCGCTGCACCTCCTTCTCGTTTCCCCAGCGCTGGGTTCTGCTCAGTCAAGCTTCGCCACCAGCGCGCGCACCGCAGGACCAGCAAGAGCTGCTTGGGCGCTGGTGGCGAAGCTCGACTGAGTGGAACCCAGCGCTGGGGAAACGAGAAGGAGGCGCAGCGCAGAGTCCTCAGAGAAGGAGAGAGACGCGGCGCACGCCGGCGCAGCCTCTCAGCTAGTGGAGTGTAGTCCTGGCCGGATCGCCGGAACCCTGCGTTCACTTGGCGCCCTTCCAGCGCCCTCCAGTGCCCGGCGCTGTGGTTCTCCACGCCACTAGCCTCTATGGCTGGGACAGGCCTGAACAGAAGACTGCCCGCCCCGTCCCAAACACACAAGTAGCAGAGGCAAAGATCTCAGTTTAATTTCAATTTTAAATGGCCATATGACATTCTTTCCTTTTAATAAATAGGCATATTTAGTGAGATTTTAGGGCTTCAAAATACCATAAGAACATCCTGTTCTCACAGTGACCGATCAGATGACTGTGGGAAGCCTATAGGCAGGACCTGAGTGCAATTTGATCATAGTGTCAGCTTCCATATTATTGGCTCCTGGTACACGGAAATGCAAACTGCTAAAAATTTAAGACACCTGAAATTTAAGTCCAAATCAACTTTGAAATAGGCTGAGGATCAAAATTGAAACAGCACCCAATAATGCTGCCTATTATACACATATATAACTCCAGTGCTTTTTCCTGGGGTACTCAATGGTGCCCAGTACCAGCACCCTTTTCCTGCATATCTGCATATACCGAGGTGGTGGATTATTCTGCCATTTATTATGGGTAAGAAATGAAACTCAGGGCAGGTCATGAGATAAAAGCAATTAGGCTTTGAGGTTATGAAAGCAGGTTTTGCTCTTAGTGGGCTTCCAATCAGTTCAGTGGGACAAAGTAAAAAAACAAAAAACCTTTAATCTATCACACAGTGTATGACATTGGTGAGGGGACCTGCCTTTTGCACTGGGATCACAAGGGAGAGGTTGCAAGTTCAGCTCCAACCCCCATGGTGTCCCCAAATGAATCTCTCTGGGGGTTTTCCTATTTAAAAAAGGAGCTACAATTTATCCTGTGTGGGCTATAGTGAACAGAGGGCCCTGGATTTACCTTCAAGGACAGCCATGTCTGTAGTAGGGTTCAGTCCCTCTGGCCTACCTGCAAAAATTAGAGCAACATTCACACTGAATGAACGATTTATGGCAGTCCTTTTAATGGGTTCTGTGATACCAATTAGATGGCTGAAAGGGACTTGCAACATATGAAACAGGCAGTTACTTGATTTGAGATTCAGTTATTAGTGAGGTAGGTGATAGCGACTTTAGCAAACTACAATGATAAAATAATGGAAATTTGAAAATCAGTAATGAATTCACCACATATATTTGGCCAATGCACCATGCATTTAAATTCAATTTCATAGCTATGGACTGTGAAGACAATTTAGTTAAAAGTCTTACATCTACCCTTTTCTTCCAAATGTTCTATTCAATATGTTATACACTTACCAGTAGACAGATGTGGTGTCAATTTTATACTTACCAGCAGATGTGCTGTTAACTGCCTATTCTGGTAATGCAATATGCAATCTAAAGCTCCTCAGATGGAAATTTATATAAGAGTTAAAATTGTTTCCCTGTCCCCCTTCTTAAAACAGCACATCAGAAGATAAAATTAATATATCATCTCTGTTATTACTTTATGGGACTTTTCATCTTGTCGAATTGCAGTTTTAAAGCTGAAAAAAAGAAGTCCGATCCTGCAACTATTAAATAACTCCATCAAATTACTTGTGTCTATTCATGCTAGGAAGAAGACTCCACTTTCTATAACATAATTTGGAGGGGAGGAGCTGCCAAGGTGGTCTTTGAAACAAAACATATTCAGATTCACTTTCTTCACATGTTCCAGGTTCATGAGGCTTAACCTGAAAATGGCTACTCTAAAAAGTAAAGCAGAGGTATGCATATGATGTGGGTTAGAACTCATGAATTTCACCATAGGGAAGATGTAAGACAGGCATCCCCAAACTGCAGCCCTCCAGATGTTTTGACCTACAACTCCCATGATCCCAAGCTAACAGGACCAGTGGTCGGAGAAGATGGGAATTGTAGTCCAAAACATCTGGAGGGCCGAAGTTTGGGGATGCCTGATGTAAGAGGTACCACTATGTACAAGAACCAGGGAAGAAAAGGTGGGTAACACTCTTATATACCCCACATCTCTGTAAAGTTAACTTGAAAGTCATTTGGTAAAGAAAACAAGAAACAACCATTGATTTGAGCACTGGATGTTGAAATGCACATCTAAACCTAAAAAATGCTAAATATGGATGGGATCGGATTCAATATGTATTTTTTCAGATCTGTGGCACTGAAGCAATAATCAGAGTTCAGATTTGTGCTCATGTCCATTAGCAACATGGGTTGCAAATCACTATTTGTTCTTTACCGCGTGTTGATTATTTACAGGACCACAATCAGCTCAGGAAGAGTTGAGTGTAATGCTTATTTTGAATTTATGCTATATTGAATTTATGAATTAGATCATGTGAATTGGGATAGATCTTTCCCTTGATAAATTTTGGATGCTATATTATCTTTGGCGATGCAATATGAGTCTTCTTTACACATGAATGACTATTTAATTTGCAGTACTTCTACGGGGTCTGATAGGAAAGAATATAGTATTTTAACATGTTTATCATCTCCAATGAAAGAGAACTCTTACTAAACTGTTAATCAGTTAAGTGGGTCCTGTAAAGCTGAATCTGCTTCCAGATTTCTGAGTCCCTAAGGTGTACCAGATAATTTATCTGGCAGGATTATGTGGATTTATTTAACAATCTTTAAAAATGAACACAGACATGTGAAATGACACCTGTTGACAACTTAAGTTGCAATGTGAACCCTGGGTTAAATATTCTCCATTTAGGTTATTTGCATGAGAATGTCCGGCGCTGCTAGGTCAGACCAATACTAGTTCATCTAGCTCTGCATACTGCAGGCATAGGCAAACTCGGGCCTCCAGATGTTTTGAGACTACAATTCCCATCATCCCTGACCACTGGTCCTGTTAGCTAAGGATGATGGGAGTTGGAGTCCCAAAACATCTGGAGGCCCGAGTTTGCCTATGCCTTGCATACTGTTTCCAACAGTGGTCAGCCAAATACGTCTGGGAATCGTACAGGTACAATATGGTGGAACGTCATTTCCACCATCTATGGATTCCGCCTTCTATGAATTCTCCTAATAGTGGGAATTGGGGAACCTGTAGATGTAGGGTTCAGAAAACAAGCCCCAGCAAATGTGACCAGTGGTCAGGGATGATAGACATTTCAGTCCAGCAATATCTGGACAGCCATATCTGGCCTAATCTTTTTTTAAAAAAAGAAGTAATTTAAGATATTAAGAATTCAGGTGCACCCTGTCCTGTGCATCTTGCAAAATGCTTCATGGCTTCAGGGACCTAGTTGTAATTTTGGAAACGCATCATTTGCTCCCGGTGGCAACAATACCACAAAGCCTGTATACCTCAGGCTGCTAATCCCTTCAGCATTATAAAAGAATCATTAATATCTCATATTCATAATCACACTAATGGATGGCATGCATAAGGAACATGCATTATTAAAGGGAGAGTTCTGAATGTGTTGTAGGAGGGGGATTCATTTTTGACTGACAGCCATGTAAACCAAACATCCATATCCTTCACGGTTTCAATTTGGCATTATAGCCCAGAGCGAAAACTCTACTGGACAGGTTTAGACTATTACATTTTAATCTCCCTTGCTACATTTCATTCACTTTCATAATTTTCTTTTCTGCCACCCTCTGAGAGGAAATCTTCTTGTGGTTCTTTCCTTTCATTAGTGAAATCATAAAATAATAATAATACATTGCTCTTAACATCAACAGTGCCCATCACTCTGATATATGTACAGTCCACTCCCCCCCCCACCAGAAATGACCAGTCAGTAAAGTTTCTGAATATTGAAAAGGTCAAAGTACTGCAAGGCTCTATTATTTTCACTTACTGTATAAATATACGAGACATGAAAATGGTACTGGTGGGAAGGATGTAAAATGGAACATATTCCCTTGATGGTCCCAGCAGTGTCACCATGCAATTTTTTTACCCCTCAATCTATTTTTATTTTTTAAACACCCTGTCTTAAGAGAATTATAATTATATAGGTGTATAGGCCCTCAGCGATATTCACATTGGTAGTAACATAAAAATGAGAATATTCTCAGAGAGGGAGTCCAATATAATAAATACATCAACCATGAGAATATCAAATGCAAAAGTTAACATTAAAAAGGGGTCTAGAAAGTCTAGGCCAGGCATCCTCAGACTTCGGCCCTCCAGATGTTTTGGACTACAATTCCCATCTTCCCTGACCACTGGTCCTGTTAGCTAGGGAGCATGGGAGTTGTAGGCCAAAACATCTGGAGGGCCGCAGTTTGGGGATGCCTGGGCTAGGCTGTATTTCACTAATAATGGATGTTACACGACACTTCTATTACACTAGTTCCACTTGCTGTATTAACGGTATACTTGTAGTCTAGCTCAGGGTTCTTCAGCCTTGGGTGTCTAGATGTTGTTTGACTATATGTCCCATCATTCCTGACCATTGGCTAAACTAGTCATGGGTGTTGTAGTCCAATAGTCCCGAACTCAGGCACAGCCGGACTATACAGCCAGGCCCTCTGGCTACCTGATTGGCTGATTCAAAACTAGGGGGTGGGTGGCTATTGTGCCCTCCTTTGTGGCCAGCTGTGGGAATTCTCCAGCAGCTGACCACACAATGGAGAGGCATTTTGTTCTGTGGAGCCAAGGGCCTGCCATGATGGGCAGCAACTGCCACTCACCCAAAGACTGGGTAAGCAGCCATTATAGTCCAACAGCATCTGGGAGACACAAGGTCAAGGAATTCCACTGGTCTACACAACCTTTCTTCCTTTCTATTAATGGTAGCCATGCTTGAAAAACACATGTTTTCCCACCTGATGCTGTGTGTTACTTTCCTGTGAGAAGCTATTTGCCATACTTTTGCACTTCACCGCATCAGACTCAATGATATGTTTTCCTGCTGCCTTATATAATAAATGTTCTTCACATCAAGATAATGCAGTGTTGCTTTGGTCTCTGCTTTTATACAGTGTCAAGTTATGGTGTGAATAAGTTTGCTGTAAAGGTAAAGGGACCCCTGACCATTAGGTCCAGTCGTGACCGACTCTGGGGTTGCGCGCTCATCTCGCATTATTGGCCGAGGGAGCCGGCGTTTGTCCGCAGACAGCTTCCAGGTCATGTAGCCAGCATGACAAAGCCGCTTCTGGCGAACCAGAGCATCACATGGAAATGCCGTTTACCTTCCCGCTGTAGCGGTCCCTATTTATCTACTTGCACTTTGACGTGCTTTCGAACTGCTAGGTTGGCAGGAGCTGGGACCGAGCAACAGGAGCTCACCCTGTCGCAGGGATTTGAACCGCCAACTTTCTGATCAGCAAGCCCTAGGCTCTGTGGTTTAACCCACAGTGCCACCTGCGTCCCATAAGATTGCTGTACAGAAGTCCAAAACCCTGTTAATTAAGCCACTATAATATCTACTGTTGCCTTGAGACAGACCCAATTTATTTTTTCAGCAAAAGAATGTTTTGTGTTAACAGAAGTATTTTTCCTGTGTACATCCATTAGTGTTGGAAGCATTTGCAACATTAATTGGTGACCTGTGTCTTGAAGATTTTTTTTTTATGCCGTGAAAAGAAATATAAAGGAATTAAGGCATTCTCTGGATTTAAAGAACAACTTTGCGCGTCCTTAAGTGGCTCTCTTTATTAATATGATATGGCAAATGTTTGTTCCTGTTTATTAAATCACATGAAAGGTTAATTATGCTAAGCGACTCTGGGTAGAAAACAATTCTTGGAAGAGGCTTTTTAAACAACAGGTTGGCAGCTTGCAGGAGCCATCTGTTTCCCACAAATGTTAAGGTACAATCTTAAACTTGTGAGGTTAAAAATTACAGTAGTTTGGGAGAAGGAAAATCCATGCTGCGATGATATGAAAATTCTGATTCTCCTTGACATGCAGCCTGGCAGGAATGCCAAGTTTCTTAAAGATGGTGTTTGGTTGCTAATAACCATGAAAACTACAGGGGAGCAAAGCAGCAAGGGGACTCCTGTTATCCGTTTCCTTTCTAATAAAAGGGCATTAGTGTCCTGGAATGATTTTGCCTGAAGCTTTTGCAAAACAGATCCATGCCTTTTGCCTCTAATGGGTTCATATAATGATTTGAAGATGCACTCCTAAATACTGCCTTGTGAGTCAACTGAGTTGGGCCAATGGCTTAAAAGTTCCCAACATATCTCTGTGTGGAAAAATTGTCCATGCAACGAGATGGGTCTACACTTTAAACTATTTATCCAGCACTGCCATTCCAATGGAGTATCTAAAAGGAAATTATAAAATTTGTAATTGAAGTGAAATACACCCATGCTTAGAGATAGAGTGGTGATGACATGTTTCTTGGAGACTATGCATACTGACTGGAGAATGTGCATACAGCCCAGAGAATGTACAAAATTCAGCTGAGATATGAACATTCCAAGGCCTATTGAGGATTATATATAGTGACCAGGAATGTGCACAATTCCCTTTTTATGGAAGGTGTTTGTGCACATTCTCCTTAAGGCTTGTCGAATGTGCCCAATGTGTGGTTATTATGTACATGAACTCCCCTTCACACACACACACACACACACACACACACATTTTGAAGGACAGGTAAGAAATATAAAATAATAATTATGATACTGTTATAGGGTGTTAATTTATAATACAGCCTTTTCACATTCTTCTCATATGTCATTCTTTTTTGTTTACATTGGCCTGGTTTGTATATCATACTAAGTCATAGTTTGGTTTACAATTAATGTGCAAGCATTCTCAGACAGGAGTTCCCAGCTGCTGCACTCCTCCCCAGTTGTTTTGCTGTTGCACCACACTAAACCAAACCATAACCTGACTCAGGGACGAAGCAAGGGGTGTGCGGTCCACCCTGGGTGTCGCCACTGGGGGGTGACAAAATGGTGGTCGGCACTCACCGTATGGCCTGCAGCATGCCCGAGCCACGCGTCTCTCCTGGGAGTGACACGGTGGCTTGGGCGCCCACAGGCTCTGCACTGCCTCAAACAGTCTGCCTACTTCCTTCCCCTCAGCTGCAGGGTGGCAGAGTGGGAGGAGGCAGGCAGACTCTCCGGAGGCCCCGTGGTGCCCCTGTGGGTGGCTGGCTCTGACCTCAGGTGCATGGCACCCCCAGGCGCATGGCACCCCCCCAGGCACCCAATCAGCTTGCTCCACCTCTGACCTGACTTAGTATCTCAGTTGAACCTGGACTCATGCTTTAGATCTCCTGGACAAACCATGAGCTGTAAACTATGGAACAAACCTTGGTTACAGCTTGTGGTTAGTCTGTAGCGACTTAAACAATGAGCCTGAGTTCTGACTATACACTGAACGAAACCATGGAAGAACAGCAGCAGAACAACAACTGAGGAGGAGCAAAGTGGATGCCGTCTCCTATTCTGGAGCCTCCCCACTTCTGCATTTTTTCTAAGGCATAGAATGACCTGATTTGCGCATTGCACTATGTGCTGCTTCCCCAGGCCAGGCCCTCTATTTAAGATTGCATGTGGTTCCCAGAAGGGTGCCCAAAGGGAATGAGACCCATGGGCTGAAAAAGAATCCCACAACTCTGTTCAAATCCGTTACCACAAATTTATCCTCTAGTATGAGGAGGTGCATATTGCCCTGGCTAAATTCAGCATCATTTCATCAACTCGTTGTGAAATAGTGCCAATGTACTAAATAATTTGTCCCTCCCGTATAAAGGAGCCATTAGCAGTATTAGCAGTAATACTACATTTAGCAAGCAAATCGTCTTCCTTCTTGCTCTTTGTTCCTGTTCTCAAAATTGTGGTTTTAGGTAATGAACTAAGACCCTAAAGTGAACTTTTACTGAAGCTCTGATAGTCAACTTTCTTTCTTTTTACTGAAAGGCTCACTTGAATGGCTAATTCCTGTTCTTGTACAGTACACTCAGTCTGCTAGTTTTGCAGGAAAGGCTTTGTTGCCACCACTTGGGTAGGCAAACCCACAGGACTTCTGAGAATTTGGCACTACAGAAACCAGGCAAACAATGTGCCATCTCAATCAGTTGCAACCTAACACATGCCTCCCGTGGCGCTCATTGTGAAGTGACAAGCTTAGCCCAGCCCAGCCCAGCAACAGCACTGCGTCCTTAGAAACAGCAGATTTGTCATCAGACTGAATGTGAAAAGCAGCTCACTCGTTTTGGTGGCGGCTGCTGCTGCTACAGCTGGAAATCTTTTGCCTTCACCTTTATAAAAGGGCAAAGCTACACAGAGAATACAACAGAGGTGGGTGATATCGGACTGTGATGCAGGGATGTAGAAAAAGGAACGTTGAAGAGCCTAATGTGATTGTTTTTCCTGAGAGTGATATTGAGTATATTTGTGAAAGTTGAAGCTGCTCTGGCAGTGAGGACAAGTAAGTTGTTAGATCAGAGATGTGAAATCTGTGGCTCTCATGATGTTGTTGAACTCCCATCATCCCTTACCATTGGCTATGCTGGCTGGAGCTGATGGAAGTTGGAGACTGATAACATATGGAGGCCCACAGGTTCCCCACCTCTGTATTAGTGTGCCAAGGACACAATCCAGTGGTTCAGAATAAGACAATCTGATTCCTGCAGTAGACACCAGCTGCCTGTCTCATCCAGAAATGGCCCTTGATAGAAAACAATTTATATGTGATTGTTGTATTCTGCACAAGAGGGTCATGGGGTGGGTGGGTTGTATCTTCCCTGGACACTTCTTGCAGGGCTACAGAATCAAACTAGGAGTTCTGAATATGCTGGCTGGTCTTCTCAAGGATTTCCCAGGATTGTAAACAGTTGGGGAGAGATGCTGCCATGCCATTTTGATTGGGGCAGTTTGGGGCTCTGATGATTTTCCCACCACAAAGGTCTACAGCTCTCTTCATTTTGCCATGACTGGTTCAAGCTATTACATTACTAAGTGCAGACTGTGCTGTTCTGAGGAAGAAGAATGGGGCGGCGGCAGGGGGTTAGAATTAACTTTCCATGCCAAATATACACAATATCAAGAGGTGAATGATCCTCCTGAAGGTGTTTTAACTGTTTGAAATATATAATTTAGCCTTCTAAAAGTGCAGGGTTTGAGGCAGAAACTGAACAACTGTTTTATACTGAAAAGTTAGTATCCATAATTGAACCAGAATGTGCTGGGTATGGGTCAATCATTGTAGTGGAAGACAGCCCCTACAGAAAGATATAGTTCTTTGAGGACAAATAACATTGTTGTGCCTTGTCTCCCACATGAAATTTAAATTTCCTTGGGGTGTCAGATCTCTCTCTCATACCATATTGTTAACCCAATAGGTTACATGCAGAGATAGCCATGTGAAAATTAAGACCAACAGCATGAGTAAATCCTTGCCCAAAAATATATATGGGAATCCTAACTATGAATTTTCAGTTCTGTTTTTAAAGAAAAGGGGATGATAGGGAGCCTCTAAATTCTTGCTTTTTGAAGTTACAGGGAAGTAGCCTTCCATAGCGAGCAGGTGCTGGCAATGGCTTCAGTCAGAAACATTCCATATGGGCTCAATGCAAATTATGAGACTGTCTTAAAAATCATTGGGAGCAAATATGTCCGGTGCCTTGTAGAAAAGACTGATGGGTAAGTATGCTATCTGATATATATTAGTGGGGTTATATAATTTTATGTTGGATTCCCTCCTCCCACTTCACCACATTAGTTGTGGATAGGGAAAATCCAAAAGAAATGGGGTGAGTATGCTGCTACCTATATGAGGACAAGGTCAAGTGAATGACCCCAAAAATATGCACCCGTGGGATGTATCAAATACACTTTAAACTGTCAAGAATACACAACGCTAGTCTACATCTTAAACAGCATATTGCAAGAAAAAGCTGTTCCTTTGGCTGTACCATTTCACTGAGGGTTTGAGACCCATTGGCAACCCTCACCTGGTTTAGCTAGCTAGTTGAAACCACTCCTTCAGGTGTGGCTGCTGTCACATGCTGATAGCTTCTACCGGTAGGTGAGAGCTGAGTGCAGGGTGGGGACCAAAGGTGGAAAAACTACCTCAGAAGGAGCACAACATGTCCCCCACTAGTGGTACTACCCCTCTCCTAACACTACGCGACACCCCGATGCAGTTTAGGAGTAGTTTTTCAGCACAGGGTCTGCTGCTTGTGTACCAGCCACCAGGGGAAAGATATATATTGCACTACAGACAGTATAACAGAAGGCAATATTCAACAACATAGTTGTGCTGGTGCAAGGATTAGCACTAGTGCAACAGGATCCCCCCCTTTCCCCATACACACTCCACACCACCCCTCAATCTGCTCTGGAGAGTTGTGGGGGGACCCATGAGGGGAGAGGAGATAGAAATAACTTTCCACTGCACACACAAAAACCTTGTGCTGACAAGAGAGCTTTGCTTAGTGCTACCTCGAACACAACCTAAACACGCTCAAGTTAATAGAAAAAGGAGGAAAATGTTCTGGAATTGTTATTCTCACACATCCCTGACACCGATTTATAAAAAGCAAAGTTCTTCAGGCAAGTGTTTTTCAGATTGAGAAAGGCCAAATGGGGACACGGCGATATGTGTTAATATAAATGGCTTACCACCACTGAACTTTCTTTTCTGGTTGATAAAGTATCAAAAGGTTTAATTGCACAGCTTGGTTTTATGCTTTAAAAAGAATGGCATTGATAATGGCCAGGATCCAAAGAGTTACTTAAGGTATGCCTAAGAGATGCTTTTAGAATAGTGATTATAACTATTATAGCTTCTTCTTCTTCTTTGGCAATCACTTGTAGCCGAGTAAGATTGTCTTCCATAAACACGGTTTTAACAATGAGTCCGTAAGTGACTGTGGAGGCCAATCCTGGATCCACACGTCCTTCCACAGTGGGGACATTGGTTTCCGGGCAGGAGTTGATCGCAGTGTGGATTTGCCAAGCGTGCCTTCCTCTTAGCATGTTTCTCCCTTGCGTCCTGAGTTCGAGTGTCTTCAAAGCCCATGACACCTTTGGTAAAGGCTGTTCTCCAACTGGAGCGCTCGCAGGCCAGTGTTTCCCAGTTGTCAGTGTTTATACTACATTTTTAAAATAGATTTACTACATTTCTGTCTGAACAGCAAATGTTCCAGGAAACAAATATTTTTGGTGTTGCTCCACAATGTAAGTGAGTACGTATTTGACTCTGTATACTGTAAATATACTGCATGCTTGTTTCCTGACAGCAAAGCAAAGGAGGGTGTAAAAACAGAGACACAATCCATGCTCAGGACAATAGCTCCACACAACGCAAGACAGGCACATGGAAACCCTCCAGGCCTCAATAGGCCTCCTTGTCAACAGATCCATTATGGTCTCAGGGATGAACAACAGAACAAAGGTGAAAAGGAAGAACAAAAGTCTAAACAAGGAGAGACAAGTGATAGCAGATCTGTGGACAAAAAAGTGAGTCGCTACAACTGTACTGGTTGCTTATTATAGTTTCCTACTCGGCAGCAGACTTTACTCTTTAACTAACAACAACATAAATGGTTAATAGGTATCTTTTCTACTACTGTGGCTATTGTTATGACTACTACTACTACTAATGATGGTGATAAATAATGACAGTGGTGTCCAGTTAAAAGAACATTCTGCTGCTACCAAATTCTGATAAGAGAACTCCTGTATCAAGAAACAATTGTCATCACAAAACTTTCAACTCCTCCAAACAGAATTGTCTTATATTAAAATTTCGACCGCTTATACTTCCAGTTCATGCTGTTGCTTTTTTTTTTACTTGGATCTTTCTCTTACTTTCCCATTCTGTAAACATCTCTTCTCATTCTTCGGTGTTTTGGCTCTCATAGGTACACCCTCTGGATTTTACATTAGTTATAATATAAGGCCCATATTATATTACAACTAATAGATTAGTTATAACATAGGTGGGGAACCTGTGGTTAGTCCATATGTTGCTGGTCTCCAACTCCCATCAACCCCAGTTGGTATGGCCAATGGTCAGGGATGATGGGAGTTGGAGTCTAGCAATGTCTGGAGTCTATAATATAATATTGGCTGCCATGATCATATGGAATCACCATTTGTTTAGGGAGAGGACTGTATATTATCCAGTAGATCCAAAACAGAGGAACTCTTCATATGAGGTTATAGTCTGATTTGACTGGGATCCTGTATCTCCCTATCATCTTAATATATACATGCTCACAAATTAAAGCAAAAATTATCAGTCAATACAAATCAGAGCTGCAGCAATTTTTTAAAATAAAAAATACTGTATATAATAGTGTTGGAATATTTGCAACATGTGACAGGAGAATAATTGCCATTGTTATTATTTACCTCTGCTTTCAAAGTTAATATTTTGGTATTATGTGTTTTGAAAACTTCCTTCCTTCCTTCCTTCCTTCCTTCCTTCCTTCCTTCCTTCCTTCCTTCCTTCCTTCCGCAGAACAGGATATAAAGAATATAATATTTAATATGCGAGAGTTTTCCTGAATTTTAGGGCTCTTTTTCCTCATGCAAAGTGTTTTCAGGACCTGCAGTTACTTTACAGAATGAATGTGTTTCTTTGATTGCCTCTCTTCTAACTGCTTGTTTGTTATCCAAGGGTTTAAAACCACTGAATACACATTGTGTCACTGCTCCCTCTGGTGACAAGTCTTTGTCCTACATTCATACTCTCCAAAAACCATCTATGGAAATTCAGTTCTTAAAGCAACTTGAAAGACAACAGGTAACTGAACTTAAGTAGAATCGAAGCAATTTGCAGTTTCAGGTGTTTGGCTGTTGGGCATTTTTTATATTAGAGTGTTTTAAAATACTTAAGGCCAAGGCCACATCAAGGGTTTGATCCAAAACAGACATACAGTGGTACCTCGGTTTATGAACACAATTGGTTCCGGAGGTCTGTTCATAAACTGAAGCGTTCATAAACTGAAGCGAACTTTCCCATTGAAAGTAATGGAAAGTGGATTAATCCGTTCCAGATGGGTCCGCGGCGTTCGTAAACCGAAAATTCGTAAACCGAGGTGTTCATAAACCGAGGTTCCACTGTATCTTGAAAAAAGTTACACCAATATTTTTTTACTTACTTGCAAGTAAATGCAATTAGGATCAGGGTGGTTGGCTGTTTTCAGACGCTTACAGGATAATCTGATTCATGTCACTCAGAAGTGGGCCCTAGGTAGACTGCCTACCTCACACATCTTAACTGTCCTTCCATACTTTCAATCAGGGAGGCTGAAGAGAATTAAAAGTGGGGGAGGGAAATTTCCAAAATTTCAGTGAAGAAAGTGAGGACTCAACTCTACAGGAGTTGACTACAGAAACTGTGGGTAACAGCTAGCTGTCTTGCAGGAAACTGGTATGGTGTTACTGTGCAAGTGTAATTTGCCCCTCACCCCCCTGCCACACATGTAGGAATGCAAAACTTCATGGCTTTGCTGTTTTGTCCCTAATTTCTGCCCAAAGAGTTTATAAAGCAGTTCATGTAAATGCATTAAAAGTATGGGACCCTGGGGCAAATGGGAGATATGAATTCAAATAATAAATTTATTGCTAGACCTTACACATACTTTAAAGCATTCCTTTTCTCAGGATATCGCTCAAAAACCAATGGATGAAGAGAATGATTCTCTTCTGGGTATCCTCAGAAAAGAACTTGAGCAGTGCCCTTTGAACCTGACTACATTAGAAAAACTGCAGGAAGAATGTAAAGTTTTGGATCCCAGAGTTTCAAGACTTCTGCCTCAGGCACAGCTGAGCCACCTGCTTTTAAAGTATGAAGTCCCTCTGCAATTACCCACTGTCAAACTCCTTTTCAAGAGATTTTCAAAAGCAAATGACCAAGAACTGGTACGTTAATACAACATTTTAAACAAAAATAATGTTGAGCTCAATAGATTGGATTTCTTAAGACCTGCCTGTACTTTTGGAATATTGATGTTATAGGTCAGGGGAGAGTCTAACTCTGAAATAAAGGTGGGGTGTTTATTTTTTGGGCCAAAAACTATTTCCTCAGCCAGTGTAAACCATTATATCCATGCAACCCTTTTAATTATGTACAGCAGAACTGCAGCAACACTGTTTAAACTTAGAATGCTGTCCATAGTGTTATTAAATATTTTCTTGGGTTACAGAAGTACATACATTGTCTCTATTTTCAGATCATCAAGTCCTTCTCACAGTTCAGTTATATTTGATGTGAGACTTTGATGTTGTATACAGTGTAGGGTTGGGGGAGAAGATAGGTGGGGAAAAAATCTTCTGCATAGTTGAACAGGAACAGACCTTGGTAATATGGCATCCTATGTGGGGCCAAAATTTGACACTCCTCCCCCAGCCTTTTTGCCACCTTCCCAAAGCTGGGGAAGGGAGGCACTATGCTTTGGCAAGAGGGTGCAAGGCTCTGGCAGGGTCCTAGAGTCCTGCCTCCTCCTTTCCAAAACTGGGAAAGGACTCATTAAGCTTTGGGAAAGAGAAGGAGGACTCTAGGACCCTGTCAGATCCCTCACACCTCCTTCCCAAAGCCCAGCACTTATTAGGGTTTGAGAAGGGGACAGAAGGGTGCTTTTATTGGTTATAGTCACAAATATCTCAAAAATAGGTTCAATGAAGTTAATTCAACGAATGTTATCGGTATTTTCCTACACCACTAGGTTTGATATTTCTTGACAGTTTCTTTTAAAACCCTGTTTTGAAAATAAACCTTTTTGCCTTTCATACAGGTAAATTATGAAAAATTGCTCCAGTTTTTAATGCCAGTGGCAGCAAGCAAGACACAGCAAACACAAGCCCTTCCAAGGAAGAGTCAAAATATGGAGAATCATCACAAAAGGTTCTATTTTAAGTTTCAGTTTACTCCTTACAGTTAATAAATGAGCAATGTATCTGTACTCCTTCACCCTTCCGACAATCTTCCTGTCTTACTTCCCATCTGGTCAGGATCTAATAGGTGCAGTAATTATAAGCCACTCAAAAGGATTCCAAATGAAAAACTGGCTCACTTGTGACATTTACAAAAAAAAAACAAAAAAAACATGTAGTACTCAAGAGGACAGATTTTATCTTGCAGCCATCCAAAATCTCTGCTAACGAAACATATTTGGAGTCTGTGAACACCTACGTTGCAGCCTGCTGGGATGCATCAGTGGAGATTATACAGACTTCCCTTAATTAACCTTGGCAAAGAAGACTGGCAAGGAATTGTGTGCATTTATGTGAGATATATATTGCTGCTTTGGCAGCTGAGCTCTGGAGCATCTCTTAAACCATAAGTATAGTCAGGATGCTGGTCAGTCTCTGTATATCATCCCTCATAAACTGGCGTACCTCGTCTGGATGGGAATGACCTTAGGGATATATTTGCTATATCACATACTTTCCTGGTCTCTGCTCTCATCATTAAGTATTGACTGTAATATTTGCAGTAATATCAACAGTTGTTATAAGCCCACCATTTCACTAAATCATTGATGGGGTTGCTGCATCCCCCTAGGTTCTACTCAGAGTAGATAATGTCTCTTGCTTGTTTGCAAAGAGATGGGTGTGTAGAATCTTCTGGTTTGTGTGCAACTGAGGGGATGTGTCCTGCTGTACAAAAGTCAGTGTTACACCTATTGTCCTGCCCACTTTTGCCTCTGGCCCTGCCTCGCACTGGCATGCAGCCTCCAGAAGGTGGATTATGAGGGAATGTGGCCCTCAGACTGCAAAAAGCTTCTCCAACTCTGGATTAAAGATTGTAGCTTCCAGGAAGCTTTGGCCAGGCTTCTCGCAAGGAACTTCCTGCAGCCCCGTGAGTAAATTGTAAGCTATGATGTCACCGCTGTCTGGAAGCCTAGATTTCTCGGCTGTTTTGTTTCACATCTAATCCTTCTTCACCTTGTGGTAATACTCTATGGCTTTATTACCAGGTGCTCTGCATTACTGAGTAAGTTGCCCCCATTGGCCTCTCAGATGGAGGTCTTTCGCAAAGCACTTGGACAACTTCTGTAAATGTCAAAAGTGAGCTATAGGGCTGTTACAGCAATTACCATTTTAATTGCCCCCTTCGTTACATGCATTATCATTCCACAGTTCTTGGACTCCGGAAGATGCCTTCCAGGCCTTGAAGCAAACCCTGAAAGAACATAAAGGAGAGCTGAGCCTGCAAGATAAGACTTGCCCAGGTCTTCTTTCACCCTCTGAGGTAAAAATAGATTCTGTGGCTTACAAACCTAGTTTTAAGCCACAGGAAGTGTGTTTCCACTATAAAGGAATGTAATGGATTATCAGTAACAAAATGGGGTGTTTCTTTTGCCATACGCCTTGTAGGGTTGCCATATTTAATATTTTTTAGGGGTGTGTGCTAAGTTGAACTCTTTTTTTTTTTTGCAAAATCTAAAAAAAATATGAAGTTTTAAAACTTTTAAAAAAGGAAATTCAATAAAATCTACACTTCCCAACATGTGTTGCCATATGTCCATATTTTCCTGGACACTTAAGCAATTTCCACCTGGATGCTGTTACAGATGGCAAAATCCCGGCTATGTCCAGGATATTCCAGACGTATGCCAACCCTATCTTCTTGCCAGTAGATAATGTAGATCAAAGAAATAACTGAGGAACAGACCAATTTTCTCTTACCAGATGAGGGAGAATTGATGGTAGGTGATCCATAGCTGCCAAGTTTTCCCTTTTCTCGCGAGGAAGCCTATTCAGCATAAGGGAAAATCCTTTTAAAAAGGGATAACTTGGCAGCTATGAGGTGATCTGTCAAAAATATATGTCTGCCTGGCTCACATAGGAGGGCAGAAAGTTTTTCCTCCTTTCTTTGCCTCTACCGGTATCACCTGGGGGGGGGGGTTCTTTCCTCCTTCAGGGTTTTTATGGAGGGAAATTCAATTTGAGGGCTGGTGTCCTTTTCACACTGCTTTGGGGGCATGTGCTGGAGGAATGAGGTAACTTGGGATCTTGTGGGACCAAGGCCTCCCTTCCATATCTATGGCAAACCCTTCTCTTGCCCCATCAGAGCACCTCAGGTGAAGGGGGAGGTCCATTCTTATCCCATGAGAACACACCTGGCTGATACCAAATATCACGAGCGCAGGATGTAGACAAGACAACATGTACATACTCTGCATAAAACAATGTCCAACCTGAAGGAGAGAACTCAGAAACTGGTCTGAACAAACAATTAAGTCCCTGGTCTACGCAATACTGTGTTAAATAGACCACTGATCTGATTTGGTATTAAGTAGTTCCATGTGTTGCTGGTCCCAGTGTGAAAGGGGACCACATAAATGAAAATCAAACTTTTATGGAAAAACACACAGTATATAATCCTTTTACCAGGAGGCATTTTGCTAGTCTAACAAATATATATTTGCAGGGGCAATTCATAGTTATACACAGCATATGTAGAAGGTCTTAGTTTGGAGGTAGATGAAGTCAACAAGGGGTTCTTCAAGTTCTCTTGATTTTTGTCAGTCTCCATAGCTGAAAAGCACCAGCTTGGATTGGGACTATGCTTTTCACATGACAGTTGCTTGGGGGGAAAAATAGAATTCTTCCAAAACAATATTTTGTTATGAATTTCCATAGTTTGCTCTTCTTCATTGTATGCTCATTGACTATAGTACTTCATGGGAGGCCTTATTTCTCAAAACTTATTTTATTTGTAGACAGAGATCATTTGCAAAAAGCACGGACTAACTCTGCCCACTGGGATCTTGGAAGCTTTGGTTAGCACCTGTGAGTTTGGCAAAAGAGGCAAAATACAGTGAGTTTTTCTTGAGATGCTTCCTTCCTTTCAGTACGTTATGCGTGCATCTTGACCCTAAGACCCGGAATGCGGCAATACAATTAGAGAGTTGGGTTTCTGGAGAGAACACATAATTGCTGGATTGAGAGCAGCTGGGTGGTTATGTCCAAAGGCCCCCAATTTTCCAGATAGCATGCATTGCTTCCCTTGTTTTTTCAGTCAGAGTGTGCAAAAGTTTGACTCCTACAAAGCCAAGAAGACATCCCATGCAAGGGGTGGTGGGGAGAGTTTTGTCCTGTCTGTCCACTAAACTTGTAGTCTGGTCCTTGTTGAGTGCAGCTGTGCCACACAGAAAAGGAGAAAGAAGGAATGGCAAAAATGCATTGAGGAAGCGTCATAGCTCAGTGGTAGAGCATCTGCTTTCCATGCAGAAGGTCCCAGTTTCAATCCCTGGCATCTCCAGGTAGGGTTAGGAATGTCCCCAATCACTGAGGGCAATATTGAGCTAGAACAGATGAACAAGTGGTTCTTTTTTACGGGGGATTCCACTGATACGCACCACTTAAACATTTTCAACGATTTACCGGTAGATCTGAAGGTTATCACAGTTGTCATTGACATGCATATCTGCAAAATACTCCATCATATTTTTGCCCTTTTTTGAGGAGTCTGAAGATGCAATGTAAGAGTTTAGCCCTGTGAGATTTCAGGTTTTAGTTCTCTCTGTACCACTCAGTTGGCACCTATATAGAGTGGCTATGAATCCTTAGTACAATATCAGCCATTAATACTCCCTGCTAGTACTGGTTGTAGTCAATGTTAGTTCTATTCAGAGCAGACCCAATAAAATTATTTGTCATGACTAACTTGAGCCCATTCATTTCAATGGGTCTGCTCTGAGTAGAACCTAGTTGGATGTGATCTACTGTCTATAACTTGGCTCATGCTAAATTACAGAGGAATAAATTGTGTTATCACCATATATTATGACGGTGTCCTTCTGCTTAGTTTGTATTGCTGATCTTTTCAAGGGAAACTTTGTGGCTTCTTGAATTCTGCTGTCCATAATGCATAGGTCTTACTATAGCTCTGTATTAATGCCTATGCCTTCCTTTGCTAAATTAAACATATAATAGATAAGTTGCAATTGCATACTAGCTTGCCAAAGCTCCCACCACTACCATCGCAAAAAAACCCAAAAACGAATATAAGAAAAATCATTTAGCAAAGGTTAGCCATACTCAGAATTACATTTTTAAAGATTTTAAATCCAATATAAACAAAATAAACCTATGGGGTGTGCCGGAGTCATTGGTTTAGTTATGCATTACCCATTTTAATCCCTGCTTCCACAGTGAATGCAACCCTTCAGCAATTAGCAAGAATCTAGCTCTGAGCCACTTTGTGATTAAATGTGCTTAAGATCAATACACCACCATGACTGATAGCAGTCATGCGAGATTAATCTCATTGCACAAAGTAATGCTCTCTCTTTAACCTGTCATGGAAAGTAAATAGGACGTGAAAAAAATAAGCTGAAAAACAACTCCAGGAGGAAGTCCATTGATTTCTTTACTGCTTTCTCCTTCTGACTGCATTAAAAAGAATAACCAAAGGATTAACTTCTTAAGCACCATTGCTTCCTTTGTTATGAAGTCTACCCTTGACTCCCCTACAGGTTCTCCGATAAGGATCCTAGCTCAGTTACAGATTACCTGCCTTGCGCAAAAGAGATTCTAGGTATGAATCATTTCTCAGTGTCCCTTGGGTCAGCTTCCAGGTAGCATAATTGGGAAAGACCATTGCTCATAGCTGCCAAGTTATTCCTTTTTTAAAGGGATTTTCCCTTATGCTGAATAGGCTTCCTCGTGAGAAAAGGGAAAACTTGGCAGCTATGAATTGCTTGAACCTAGACAACACGCCATCTGCTAAGAACAATGGGCAATACACTTCCTGATAATCATTACTGACAGACTAAACGAGCTACTGGTTTGACTAAGAGAGATACTTCAGCTTCTGGCAAAAATCAGGGGAGCATCATATGTGTGATGTTAGAGTAAATGCCAGAAATGTAATCAAAGTTGACACAGATTGGTAATTCCTAGTATTTTAGTAGGCACATTCATTAACCTATGACCCCAAAATATAGGAATATCCCTTCTCTAAAACTGATGCCAAAGTTTTGTGCTAGTTTTGTGCTGCAAATCCCGCTTTCCTTGCCCCCCACCCAAACTGAGTAATCTGCACTCACCATGGGAGGCCATAAGGACACACCAAAACCTAACCTCATCCAATTGACTCCAAACCAGTCCCAAAGTGGATTGCTGGTTTTATGGCTTTGGGGTCAAAGGTTAATGAAGCTTTAGGAGGCCACTGACAAAGAGAATTTTCCAACGATTACCAATTTATAAAGAACAGGTGTAGTAGAATGAAGCACAGGGAAGGGATTAGAAAAACATTACTAAATAGATAAAGGATTAATAAGAAAATCTTAAGAAAGGACTTCCAAAAGAAGGAAAATTCAAAGTGTTGGTTTGGGACCAGAGGGCCAGCTTGGGTGTCCTCCAGTGTAACATACGGTAATCAGGTTTACAGGTACTTGTAACAGGGCCTTCTTAGTGGTTTCCCCACAACTATGGAATCTGATCTCTTCCAATGTAGGCAGCCTCATGTTTCCCATCCTTTCCAACAGGGTTTGAAGGCTTAGGTTATGAATTGGGACTGGTATGCCAATGTCTGGCTGAATTTATTGTTATTGTTTTATCTCTGCTGGTTTTTAATATTACTATAACATGTATATTAAAAAGATTCATTTTGTATTTAAATAAGTTGTGAGCCAGTTTGTAGAATATGTTCTCCAAAAAAACTCCCTTAAATAAATACATAAATAGGAGAATGAGAAAAAGGTGAACAGTTGAGAATGATAGAAGATTCACATGATGCAAAAACAAGAGAGCTAATCACAGAGCAAAGCAGGACAATTTATATTACTGTATATAATATTATGTATATTATAATGGATGTTACATTAATGTCTTGGCTTTGCTTACATATAATCTCCCTATGTAACTATAATATAGAAAGTTGTGAAGGAGAACCTAATGAACAGGAGATATGCTTTCAAATATTGCATTTATCTTGAGATGTTTCCTCATGTAGATGGAAAACGTTTGTGGAGTTTCTGAAGAAAGTCCAGGCTGGGACCAACCCTGCTCTGCTTGTTTGCAGAAGTAAGCTATGCAGTTGCTGTTATTCTGATCATACCTAAATATTACAAGGTGGCAACAACATTTTACATTTCTGGAGAAGGCTGTTGAAATATATCATTTGTAGCAAGTGGAAGAGCCCACCGGGCCCCTTTTAGAGGGCTGGAGAAACTTTGGATCCAGTTGATCCCGAGCTCCGCTCTGCCCTGCCAATACAGGACCCCCGTTTCAGGGGCCTGTGCTTGATACTACCAGTAGGAAGACAGCTGGTGACAGGTTCTCAACCACCATGGTTTCATCAGAGCAGCAAGGCCCTCTGCAATGGTAGATGATCACTTCCACTATATCCTAATGCCCTCCTGCAGCAAAAATTAAAGTGTTAGGAAGACGAGGAGTAAAATCCTAACAGCCAACAGTTTTCCTTGACTCGAGTTCAGATTCAATATATTAACAAAAATTAGCAATAGCTCTGCTAATCAGCTCTGAATCAGAACATCTTCACTGAGAAGATAGCATGAATCTTGACAGTTTGCTGCGCCTTCAAATCACAGAAGCTCACTTTGGAATTTAATATCACAGCCCAGAACTTGCCTCAGACAGAATTAACAAATTATTGGGGATTTCCTACTCCATCACTTCCTGCACGAATTACATGGTATAATGACTAAGGAAATTTAATTGGGCTTTCTTAGAGGAGTTTCAGTTAGGGCACCACTCCCTGAAATTCTCAATAATTAAATGGACAAGTTATTTTCATTAAACTGAAACACTTCAACATGCACTGAGTACAATTCACTTGGAATGTACCTGGGAAGTCTCGCCCAAGGAGGTGAAAGGTTTGCCTGAGGTGAAGGAATCCAGATGAGTTGTTGTTGTTGGATAGTCGTTTAGTTGTGTCCGACTCTTTGTGACCCCATGGACCATAGCACACCAGGCACTCCTGTCTTGCACTGCCTCCCGCAGTTTGGTCAAACTCATGTTTGTAGCTTCGAGAGCACTGTCCAACCATCTCATCCTCTGTCGTCCCCTTCTCTTAGTGCCCTCAATCTTTCCCAACATCAGGGTCTTTTCCATGAGTTATTAGTAAATGAGTTGTTAGTAGATAACATTTTAAATATTAACCTGGATCAGGACAAAGATCTATCTAGACCAGATTCATTTCCCAATACATTCAGTAAAGCTATTCAGCAGGGAATGATGGTGACAAGAATTCTCTCTCTACACCATCTGGCCATTCAGGGTGCTTCTCAACATGGAGAATCCATTTGGCTGGGATGGCAATTAGATTGATAGGTCTATCTTCCATTAGCTTGCACATCTGAATCTAACCTTAGGTATTAAAGAGTAGGAGACAATTTTCAGACTTTGTTCTAGAATTGCTGGGTGCTTCATGCTGCACTCTTAGAAAGATGACAGAGGTGGTATTATAAACCACTTCCACAAGATCTATGAAATAGGTAGTATAATACTGCTCCTCAAGGGACTACAATGCACCTGTTAAAACAATTATAATGTTGGGCATGTGATTTACAGAGTGCTAGCTAATTGTGGGTTTGGGTTGTTGTTTATTAAAAAAAGGAAATTGTGAAAGGAGTGATGGATGTGAGACATTGACTTAGGCAGTGTATTAATCTAATTATCTTTAGAAAGCTCTCTGGGATACTTAATATTCAGGAGGTGACTAAGCACGGAGTTGAGCCAATAGCCACCATTGCTACAGAGACTGATCAGCATGCAACAGTTGGGCTTGAACTTTAACCATCTGGCTGCAGGCAAACCAGCTGTCTTCTCAACTAGAAATGCTATTCATTCCTGGGAATTGATTCATCTTTCCCACGGTTTAATTTCATGCCTCACAATCTGGCCTGCCATCCATAACTTACTACATTGTCCAATCAGTGTAGATGAGAAATTACAGATCTTTGCTCAAGGATCAAGCACCACAGGGCTTTAAATATAAGCTGAAGGTTATGGAACCGAGTGCTACTAAACATTATAAGTGAAAGAGACAGATGTAGGTGAGGGTGACAGTTTAATAGGGAAAAAATGAACTAGTCTCCTTAAGAAGTCACATTAATTGAGGAACTGTGGCTGCATCGTACATGACATCTTATAGGGCAGGGATGGGAAATCTGTGGCCTTCCACATGTTATTGACTCGGCTACTATCATCCCTGATCATTGGCCATATTAGATGGGGTTGGTGAGAGTTGGAGTCCAACATTATATGGAAGTCCACAGGTTTTCCACTTTTATAATGATTGGTTTTCTTGTATGCCATCCTAGTTTGCTACCATCACCATCACTCCATCCTGTTTTGAAAACCTGCCAGAGTTGCCTCTCTTTTTGTGGTTCCGCTAAAGGACATTCCTAATTCAGATTTAGCTCCTTGCCCTTGTCCAGGATATGGTATGTCCCATTCCCCAAGGCGAATTCACAACTTGGCTAGAGGGCCTGTATGCATTCCCTAAGCCCAGGCATGTGTTACTATTTCAACACACACACACACACACACACACACACACACACACACACTCACTCTTAACTGCAATACACACCCTGCTATCATGCCATATAGTCCAAAGAGGTATAAGCAAGGGAAACGTAGGTTTTCAGATATGACAGTGTTATTGGATCTACAATGGTAAATGCCAGTGATGTGGAATGAGACACCATCAATGGCTGCAACTGAGAAGAAAGATGACAAATAGAATTGTGTTCTACATGTATTTGCTGGTTTCAGTTTGAGGCACGAGTCGATTCACAAAGCACTGTGCAGGCACACACAAAACTCCATTGGTGAATAGTAAATGGAACCCCATATTGGCATTGCCCAATTTGCTATGGAGGAGAGCATAGGATCTAAATCTTGACCCCTTCCAAATACCTGATGGTCTCAACTGGAGAACTGGTGATGATAAAGCCTATGTGCAAGGAGGGTTGGACCATGAACCTTCCACCCCCACAACATCCATTTCCTTGCACTCATGGCTTTTTGGCCACCTAGTGCTATGCACACAAAATCTAGCTTCTTTTTTTGCATGCATTTCCATGTTTGATTGGAACTGGAGACTTGTCTATGGCTGCCACCATGCCAATTGTGCTACTTGCTGCTAGTCTGAGGGCCAGAGGTTGTTGCAAGTCAGATTTTGTAGGTACAAATGACACGACAGTTGAGTGTAGTGCATTCTAGATGTTTTGGAATGCAGCTCCCATCTCTGACAATCAACCAGGCTGGCTGAGGCGGGTAGGCATTGTAGTCCAAAATATTTGAAGGTTGCATCTCATAGAACAAGAAATAGTGTGCTTCAGCCACTAGAGAGCACAGTTTCCTCATTGAAGTCTGGTGATGATTACCCCCAACATTTTTCTAGGAAGGTAACTCAAGGTCAAGTTGGCTGAAAACCGAATCAAAGTTGAGCTTCTCCAATCACGTTAGTGTTAAGAGTTCACAGCAATAGTTTTCATGTCATATCTGAGAGTGGCCTGTTCCAAATAAATGGAAATCATACAACTTCAACTAATAAACAATAAAATACCTCACAATTGTTTTCATCTTAGGAGGAAACAAGGAGAAAAGTGAAGATGACTCTCAGGTATTTTCAAAACTATATTGATTCATCCACAAATTGTTAAGAAAGTCTGGTTTGTAAAATGGGTCTGTGAAATTGTGCTTGAAAGCTTTAATACTGCTTAGAACCCTGTGTAGCAAAAGAACTCAGAAATGAGTAGTAGTGATTAAATTTGTATCACTCTTCTTTCCAAAGGAATTTATCACATTCATCTGCTCCCATCCTGAATGCAACTATGTAAAAAGACTATTGTGGCCTGCCTTGTTTCTCTGAAGAGGGAAATGAGGTTGATAGCAATTTGCCCAGTACTGTCCAGGGCTACATTCATATGACAATTTCCCTGACGTTTCTGCATTACATTTGAACTTTCACACAATGTAAAAGCCACTTCTTGAAAACTAATGGAATATAATGCATATTTAGTATTTATTCCCAAGTTATTTGATTCCAAGGGAAAAGAAATATGTTTGCTGCCCCCTTTAACCCAGAAAATTGCGGGAGTAAAGCAATGAAATTTGGGGCAGCATACCGGCATAATAGGGACACACGTGGCACTGTGGTTTAAACCACTGTGCCGCTTGGACTTGCTGATCGGAAGGTCGGCGGTTCGAATCCCTGCGACGGGTTGAGCTCCCATTGCTCGGTCCCAGCTCCTGCCAACCTAGCAGTTCGAAAGCACGTCAAAGTGCAAGTAGATAAATAGGTACTGCTCCGGCGGGAAGGTAAATGGTGTTTCCATGCACTGCTCTGGTTTTGCCAGAAGCGGCTTAGTCATGCTGGCCACATGACCTGGAAAAACTGTCTGTGGACAAACGCAGCTCCCTCGGCCTATAGAATGAAATGAGTGCCGCAACCCTAGTGTCGTCTGACTCGACTTAACTGTCAGGGGTCCTTTACCTTTACTGGCATAATGTTCCTTTCTGCTGTTTTCATGAGGAAATAGAAGCATGCAGGTGTGGAAAGGGTGAGAGGAATATCAATTATGTTCAATGGCACTCATTGTTGTGTCACACCACACCCACTGGTGTGAATGAAATTTGGTGCAACAAGCCAGCATTTAGGTCAAAAAGTCATCCCACAGCACAACAGGTAGTGCAGCATGAAAGGAGAATTAGAAAATCTGACAGAATCACTAGCATTATAATCAGGAAAACTAACAATATTTCCCACATCTGAATGAATCTTAGACAAGGATGGGAAATCCGGGGCCCTCCAGATATTTTTATTGGATTCTAACTCCCATAATCTGTGACTGGACCCTCATTTTCCAAATCACACCAATGACTGTGTCACAGAAGCAAAACAAAATGTAATCTCCCCACTTTTAACCAACAAATTGACCCAAATACTTTAGTGAGGATTTGAAGGAGCCAATACTTGAAACTGAATGTTAACCCCTCCTCCATCTTCATAGAAAGTTGACAAATACTAAACTTTTGAAAATTTGATGTAATTTGGACAAAGGACAAAGAGTGGTCCAACCGTTGTGCTGGCAAGACTTGGGAGCAAACGAAGGAGGTCACAGACGACTCCATTGATGCTGAGGAACAAGATGCCTGGATAGACCGGTTCAGAAAACTGGAGAGGGCTCTTTATTTGTCTGATTTGAAAAACACAGGTAAGAATAGTTGTGATTGGAGAAGGGGCTGCTACACTAAGGAGATGGCTTTTGTATTTGGCTTGTATTTCATGTCAACCTCATATTTATTTATCCATGAATGTCTGAAGGGAAGAAAATAGGCAGTAGCACATTATTGGCCTATAATTATGAGCACAGATGATCAACTCACTCCTTGGTACCGGTAGTAATATTTTTGTCCCAAATTGCTTTTAATGAGGGGGTCCAACAGCAGCCCGTTTTTAATCTTCAACTGGCTGTGATGTAAAGAATTGAAATGTAGCACAAGGGTAACGATGTGATGCCCTCCAGATGTTGTTGGGACTAAAACTCCCATCACCCCTGTCCATTGGCCATGTTGGCTGGGGCTGATGGGAGCTTTAGTCCAACATCAGGCGTGCACCACATTAACTACGCCTGTGCTTTGATATTATGCGTGAACAGACCACCAGGGCTCCATTTGCTCAATAGTTAAGTCTGATTTTGTTCAAAGGGGAAGATAATATTTTTCTCTCTCTCTTTCCTCTCTAACAAATACAGGCAAGCTGGAAAAAGAAAAAGCCAAGCGCCTAATCCATAACTACAATCAAATTTATGATCTGTGCCTTAGTCCACTGAAAATTGACAAAGCTTTTCGACCTTTCCGTCCAGGACAAGACATACCTCTGGAACCTTTGCTGGATTACTTAAAGGAGCTGTAACTGTTACTAGTAATACAGTGCTCATGTGTACATGCCTAATAATGTTCATTCACCCACTGGTGTTCTTACTGAGTCAGTATCTGAAACGTTTATACTTCTAGTTAATTCTTCATTTCCAAATGAGCTGAAAGTACATACTCCATCGATCCACCTGTGCTCTTTTAATAAAGCTTTCTGTTTGAAATATTAGTGGATATGATTATTGTTCTCCAGTTCTTGTACATCAAATATGTAATAATTTGTAGGAGGCAATTCAGTTCTCTGTTTCTCATAATGATGTTATTTTGAGAAGTCGATTATCAATGGAATTTTGTACCCAAGACGTCGCAGGGCAAGCAAAGTGTTACCGGAACTTGTAAAAATGCATCTTCAAAATTACACATTCTTCTGGTGGAGTTTTTCATATTCAGATTTAAAATCTTACTAAGAGTCACTGTGCTTGCAAACAGTGCAATGCATTCATTAGAATGTGTGTGTGCGTGTGCGTGTGTGTGTGTGCGCACACACACACACACACACACACACACACACACACACTGTGATCAAGTACTAATTTTGATACACTTATGCCAGCAAAAAACTAGAGAATGTCATTCCCTGGAAATGACCCAATTGTAGTTTACGTGTGCAAAACAAACTTAACATTTCCAGGATTCTTTGGGGAAAGTAATGTGTTTTAAATGTGTATTGGATGCCAGTAAATGTATTGTTTAGAGTGGCAGGGGGCAGATGCACACAAGAAAAACTAAGTGGTTGTAGTTCTGGTAATATAAAATATATTCAACTGAGAAACAAATATAACTTCCCTATCTCATACGCTTCTCACTTTACAATTCTTAAAAATTGTATATTGCACAGTATATATAGCACTGCTAGGAATTTAGGATTTTACAGATACTGATGCAGTATCTATTCAAAGTACCTTAAATTTTACATACCACCCCCGCTTTTTTTTGGAAGCAAAGTTTTTTTCCCATCTGTTTGTCCCACTTCCCCATCTGTTCTTGAGGTCTCACAGTTTTGTTCAATATGTTTACAAGTGTTGATTTTTAAAAGCAAATCTAATAGTGTAGTGCTTTTCTACTTGAATTAGAAAAAGATTTTGAAATGAATGGACCCAAACTATGAACCAAATGGGAATTCATAGAAAACGACAGGTATAGCTATAGGTACAATATCAGAGGAGCAAAGGAAGGGAGGTTGCCTTCACATTTAAAAACTAAATCAGAGCAATTCCATAAACAATAATTCTGTACAGTACTGAGTCCACTCTATTGTTACCATATAACAAATCACAGATTTTTCTACACAAGTTACTCAGGCTCCTGCAGATTATAGATGTAAAGACCTGGGATGGGGGGCAGGAATGGAAAGCTTCAGAGGGGAGGGAGAATTTCCACAAATTTTCCAGAAAAAAACATTCAGGGGTTGGGGGAAAGATCCCACCATGCCTGGAGGAAAGTCCCTCTGGCATGCACAATCCCAAGGGCAACACTGGAGAGTAGTCATTCTAAAAAGTCAACGAACAGTCCAAAGTCAAACAGGGCAGGTTCTCACCTTTGCAGAAGCTCCAGGATCAGAAAACCTGGGGTCAGTCTCAAAGTCACAATCCAGTGGAGCTCCTGAAGCAGCCAAGCCTGGTCCATCAATGGAGGAAGGTAAGCAGACCCAGAGCTTCTACATTGCTTCCCTTTCAGCCTTCCAATTTTGGCTGGCATATCTGGGTTTGCTTCAGCTGATCAGCTATGTCTCTCCACTTGATGGGCATGTAACCCTCACCTGCCCTAAACCTCATCCAGCTGCACAATCACAAACTCCTCCCAGACCTAACGAGCCCCATGATCTCCACCTGGTTAACTAGTGAGTTGGGCTGTGTTCCCTTGCCTGCCTCAGTCTGCTGGAGTGCACTTCCTGCTGTTCTCGGTGCCTTAGAGCTTGCTGTGTCTGTGGAGATGTGTTACCTCCCTAGGCTCCTGTGAACTGTCAGCTGTCCCTTCACTGTCCTCTGATGTTCTGTGAGTACCTAAGTCCCCAACTTCCCTTTCCCCATCTTCAGCTTGCCCTGGTGTGTACTAGTCATGGCTACACCCCTTGCCAGGATCCTCTTCTCCTTCCTTGGTGTTCTGCTGGTGGAGTATTAATTCAATTTGTTTGTGATGAGGTTATATAACAATGAGCATTCAGCCTGATTTCATCTGGATTTGTTTGCTAGGAGGTTATATGTCTTCCCATCAACTGGTCATCATCCTACACCTTTTAGTGCATTTCATCTCTTTTCTAACCACAAAACATTGGGGGGTGGGGTTCAAATGGATTTGTTGCACCACTTTACTAAATGTTCAGTTGAATGTTACAGTCTTGATGTGACCTGATTTGACTGTGATGGCTTCGACCATGTATGGGGAACTGTGGGGACTGTTTGTGAATGGACTAAGACATTCCACCAAATACTTTTTTCTTTTTTTTTACACATACACGGTTCTCAAAAGGTCCTCATGGAGGAGCCATGATAATCTTTAGAAGGGTCAACAAAGGTATGGATACACATGTGTTATTTGGATGGCAACTGGATTCAGGGCACACTAGGCTCTGTAGTTCTCAGCCCTGCCATCTGCTAAAATGTGAAGGTAGTTCATCCCTGACCATATGCTGTAATAATAAGTGTGCCTATCTTCACACATTAAGAATCAGCCTTTACACATTTGGGAAAGGTTGCAGATCACATGCCAGCCTAGAATCAGACCCTTTTTTTGATATACATATCACTTTTGACCGTTAATCGAACTCAATAGCACAACAAATAGAGGTTTAAACGCTTTATGTTGCCTCTGTGCAAAGCCTGAAATAATTGTTTTAGGATTCTGTATGCTAGGGTGGGCTGGTGGCTCTAGGCAGAGGCCTCATGGCCAACCCACAACCTGCATTGTTATTGCGCTTCTTAAATTTAATTTAAAATATTTATAATCCTGCATTTCTATCTCCTTGTGGTCCTTTGCAACTCTGTTTCCATGATTCTGTCTCAGGCAGAGGCAGCTGAAGCAGCTACCGGTACTCCTCACCATCCTCACTGACTTGCCCTTTGGGGGAGGCAGAGGAGAAAGCAGGAAAGTAGGGATAATGGCAGGGAGCCACCACCTACCCTGTTCACCTGCCATTTCCCTCTGGGCAGTGATGAAGGTTGGGTTTCCATTACGCTGCTCCCAGTTTGCTCGCCTCCCTCTTGCCTGGTTGAGTGAGTGTATGGAAGGGAAAGCAGCTGCCACCACCAAAGCAGAAGCACTGAGGGATGGGGCCAATGAGGACATATTGCCAAAGCTCCCCAAAACCTCACTTTGTCATTTCCTAGCAGTCAACAACCGCTCTGCCAAGGTTTCTAGGCAACAGTGAGAAACAGCAGCACAGTTCTAGGGCAGATTGAACTGATTCAGGCCTAAGTCAAGCCACACTAAAGCCATGTTTTTATTGATTCAGTCAGCCATCTTGATTCAAAATGGAATCTAACTGTAACCAAACATAGACAAAAACCTGCTCCAGAGGCCACCATGTAAAATTTGGTTGTGATATTTATGATTTGGTTATGATTCTAGGTGTCCAAATGCACAGACAAACTACTTTCCAAAACATATACTATATGAAAATTGTGCTGGTGGTTGAGCTCGCCTTGATTCACATCAAATTGGCTCAAATAAGATAGGAAGCTTTCTCTGACTCTGATTAAAATCAGAGCTGAAAAAGAAATGGGGGGGGGGGCAGATCCTCCATGTGTCCATATTTTCCAGGGAGAGTCTCGGATTTATAGATGTCCTCCCAGTTTCTAATTTGATCCTGGAATGTCCCATTTTCCCACAGGACATCCCTATTTTCATTGGAGAAATGTTGTAGGATATTGAATTATCCAGTCCCCAAGCCATCTGAAGGCAGCTCTGTATAGGGCAGGTTTTTAATGTTTTACTATGTTTTTATATGTGTTGGAAACTGCCCAGAGTGACTGGGACAACCCAGTCAGATGGGCAGGGTATAAATAGTGAAATTATTATGGAATAGGACGCCTGTATTTTCATGGGATAAATGTTGGAGTGTATGGGGATCATAGTGCTTGCCTTGTATTTCAGGTGATCCCTAGGTACAGTGATTTATTTCCAAGCCCAGAAATAGAAGTTGTGTTGCCATCAATAGCCAGAAGCCTGCATCTTAAGGCCTTTGTCCTTTAAAAAAATATGTCGAATGTAGCACTTTAAATGGTTCTCAAGATTTGGATCGCAAGCTGCTGTGGATTGGGGGGGGGCGGAGTGTAAGGGTAATACATGCCACATCTCTGTGCCAAATCAATTGAATATTCCACTCCACATTGTGAATATTCAGAATTCATGCTGTTTAAATAGGCCAAACATCTGCTCTGGCTCTTTAGAGTTCCTCAGCAGCAGTCACACTTCTGTACGTCACCATCACCAGGACCTGGAATAGTCATGGTGCCAAAAACACCCCTTCCAAAATCTGCGAAAAATCCAGCTGCATTTCAGGCTCCCATTCAGGCATCCACAGATGCTGGCGTTATCATAACACCCTCCTCCTCTCTCTTTTTGCAATTCAGAGGTAGCTTTAAAACATGCTGTTACCAAAAGCCCCACTTTTTGTCCCCCCTTTCCCCCCAGTGCATATCATTCATTAGGAACCTAATGTGAGTTTCAGGCTGCACTGTGCGTCTTTGACAGAAGGGCATATGTGCTTGGCCATGTGCTTGAGACAGAGAAGTACATAAACAGCATATTGGCACCAGACAGACATCTGTGCCGGTGGGGGGGGGGGAATGCTTGTGATATGTACATGAATGACATTTTAGCTTTAATTAAATCCATGTAACACAGAAATGAAGGCTTGATTTTTTTTCCCCCTTACATGTAAATATCGGGAAGAAGGCGTCGGTTTTTGTTTTGGGGTTTCGCAATATTTTCATGCCTCTGTCACAATATAACCCAAGGCCTTGCAATAAAATACTAATTAAGTGCCTGTACTGTCAAGTATATTGCAAGGACAGTTGGGTGCTAACAGGTGGGATCCGTGTTAGAAGGGACAGGCTAGAATGCACAGTTTTAAGGGATGTAATGGGATCCATCACCCTCCTGGAGCTAGTCCTGTCGCAATTAAAATGCGCTTTGTACTTTTAAACATAGTTTTAGTAAGTTGGCAACCCTAAAAAGCAGAAGCACTGTGGCCAGCTTGTACATTTGGCAACCTAGGGGGGGAAAAAAGATTCTTAGTCATTTACGCATATGATATATTTATATTCAAGGCTTTTAAAGCATGTATCAAATCCCTTTATTCTGTTCTATCCTTTAATTATTAGTAAAGCTGTGTTTGTAAACTGGTTGGAAGTTTAACTTTGAGCAGTTTTGCAATCTTAGTTACTTCCCATGAAAAAAGAAGAAGCTTTAGTAGTTGCTTGGTAACCACATTCCAGACGTATGAGGGAAGTTGGTGTATGTAAGAGAGAAAGTCCTTGGAGTTGGGTGGGTGTGTACGCTATTCTCTGAGTGTATGAATTAAGGATTCGTCTGCTTAGGATAATTCATTTATCCCAACTTCTATTCCCCATTTCCAAGGCTATTCTTCATCCTTGCTGTGACACTTGGTTAGCAAATAGAAGTTTCAACCTTCATTTTTGGTTTGGTTGTTTGTCCTGGTGTCCCTGCATTCACCTTTTGCAAAGAAAATATCTATGAGTCAGACTTGATGAAGTTGGCATACATTACACAATTGTGGTTTGAAGTTCACAGTCCAGTCTTTCTCAGAGGTCCCTGGGAAGAGGAAGTGCCTGATTTCCCCATGCTGTTTTCCTGTATTGTATTCTTAGCAGGTGCTGCCTGTCCACCAATTGTTAACTTGCTTCCAATGTACATATGAGGTTAATTAAGATGTAAAGTACTTACTGCAGGTCACAGCCAATTTGCTGGAGGACGTCTTCAGGTTACCCTCATAACCTTTCAAGAAGCACAGATTTCCCCATATATGCTATCTTTGCAAGGGCATTATTCTGTTCCAACAGATGCAAAGCAGGATGAAGGTCAGAGAGAACAATTAGGTGCCAATTTCAAACCTGAACAGACAAGTCGAGGTTGTATCTCGGTGGGGGGGAAAGGTAGGCCTACTGGTTTGCTGGTAGGAATGGGTACAATTCAATATAAAAGTCTAATGGAATGTTTTGCGTATATTTATAAAATCAGAATATTTCTAAAGGCTGCATAATGAACTGGCAAAGAGTTTAGTATGTTAACTGCATCAACGCATCTGAATCAATGTACATGCACTTTCCCTTGTATATAGCTAGTTCTATCCTAACACAGTTTAAATGTGCTTTGTAAATATAATGAAATCAATGGGCTTTAAAAATGCAACTCCAAATTGGACTGCAACCAATGAATTGTACATACGTTTTATTATTTTTTGAAAGTACTATCATTGTCATGATTTAATAAACATAGGGGATAACAGCATGAAAACTGAGTCAGCATTTCTCATTTCCATTGAATAGTTAAAAGTATCGTTTCCATATTATACCGCAAAAACATCTTATGTTAAAAGCATAGCAATTCCTAACAGCTGAAACGGTTCACTTGTAGCTCTGCTTCATTCTAATTAATGAATAGTGTTTTAAAGTAAAATTGCCAGAGTCAGCCGCTATTGGTTCTGTCAAGTTAAAAGGAATACAGACAACATAAGATGAACTACTGGCTTGTCATTCAGGAAGGAGGAGAATTTTCAGGGAGCCTTAGGTAGAAATAGGATGCAAGCAAGGAATCACAAGATTTTTGAGCTCCCAAAACCTTCAGTCTTTTTCCTGCCACCCACAGTCTTTATTAGTTCACTTCTACTGACAGAACATTTCTGTCTATTTCAGAGGCTGCCTAGACATTTCTGTCTATTTCAGAGGCTGTCCAAACAACCACTGCCTGCAGGTCCCTCCCCTGTCTCCAGTTTCTCTTTCCCATATAAATGACTTGTTGGTGTGTGAGCATCTACTCTTGGGTTTTCTTTTCTTTCTGCAGCAGAAAGTTCTTTTTACAGAAAAGTTTTCCTGCATCTTTTACTTCTTTACAGCAGCAGCAGCATTCCAGCTATCTCTTAGTGAAATGCCCATTACAAGAATAAACACCATTTGGTTCTGTTTCTGAGTCTTTATTATTTACAAAACTTTACACTGGTCATTAATAAAGCAAAAAAACGAATGAAGAAACACAATCTTTCCTCTCTTTTTAGCCATCTGGCTAGTGACCTAATGCTGACTTATTCACATACTCGCTTATCACTGACCCAGACTTAGTTGATTACATGCTCTGAGAAGGACACCTGTTGCTGGGGAAATTTCCCGTTGCCTATCAACTTGTTCCAGGCCATTTACAAGTTTCTTTTGGAATATTTCAACAGCCCTCCTAACTTGAAATGCTGCCTTGAGCACCTGGTAAAAAAAACTAATTATATATAATTTTACTCAGTAAGACACAATTGCATTGTCAGCATTTTAAATTTTACAGCAGTCAAAGGATTTGTAAAAATGTCTGCAATCATAAACTCTGTGGATCAATACCTGAGCTTGATCCACCCTTTAAAAATGCAATCTTTCACATGTGCATAGCATATTTTTAAGTGTTTTGTTTTAGGTCTACATTTTTCTGATTCAGTCATATTTATATATGATTGATTATCCTCAAATATCATTACAGCTTCTGGAAAATTTAAATATAGATCATTGAAAAGTTGACTGTTAAGGAACCTGTTGCTGGGGAAATTTTCTATTGCCTAGCAACTTGTTCAAACCAATTAACAAGTTTTTTCCCCTAGAATATTCCAACATGGCAGTGGGTTATTTTATCCAGTCCCTCACCATGTTTCTCAGTAAGATATCACGGAGCAGGGGAAAACAAGCTAAAGATTATAGCAAGCTAGAGTGGGCAGGACAATGGTAGCCCTCCATGTCAATCAGCCTACCTAAGCCAATCAAAACCATGTATTCTTCCTGGGATGTGGTGAGAAGCCTTCTTGGAGAGAAAAGTGTGACTCCACACAAGGTGAGGGTCCTGCCAGATGAGATGCTACAGGGGGCTGAAAGTGATTGAGGAGCCCAGCTGCAAGGCACCCAGATGGAAGGGGTGGCCAAAGTGATCGAGTGTGGATGAGCAGCTGAGGGGCTGAGACTGCAAAGAGATGCAGACAGTAGCTGAAGGCAAGGGGGAAGACAATGCCTTGGATAAGGATGAGCTGGCTGGAGCCGAGGAGCTGCTTCTGACTGATTTCTCCACTCCCCGGGAGCCTACTGTGGAAGAGCGGGTGCAGGAGGGAAGTGCCTCAGAGGAGTGCGAGCTGCAAGATGGACGTGAAGAGCAGTGCAGGGGGAAATGCAAGAGGTGAGCCTGCATTGGCAAGAGGAATCAGTGCTTCCAGAGATGCCAGAAGACGAGGTGCAGCAGGAGGAGTGGAAGGTGCATGTGAACATGCAGGAGGAGAAGCCGGCGCCTGAAGGAAGTGGTGGTGGAGGAACACATGCAGGAAAAGCTTGAGGCCCATGTGCATGCGCCAGAGAATCAGCAAGCACCTGCTCTGTTGGGCGAGATAAAACCTTCCAATCAGTTTGCCCCTTGGGTGCCCCAAGATTGCCCTGCAGGGTGGGCACCAGCCCTTTAACGGGGTGCAGTCCTTCAACAGGCCCCCACAGGCTCGCCTTCTGGCTCCATGAGTTTGGGAGGCAAGAGCTGGGCTTTGGGAAGGAGGCACAAAGCTCTGACAGGGTCCTCGAGTCCTCCTGCCTCCTTCCCAAAACCTAGTTAGTGCTTTCCCAGCTTTGGGAAGGAGGTGGGGGGGGGCTCTAGGGCCCTGCCAGAGCCCATTGGACAAGCGCTGGAGGGGGTGCCAGATTTTGGCCTTGCACAGGGTGCCATAGCACCCAAGTGCGCAACTGCTATAGCACACGTCTTCCTGTGCAGCTCCAGTCCATCCTGTTCAGGAAGAGGGCAGGCAGTAGGTGGTGGTGCTGTTGCTGCAGGTTGAGTCCAAAACAGTGGGGTCCTGAGAGCTCTTGGGGGCCCTGGCTGTAAGCTAGCACCAGCCATGACCATGGTGAGGTTGTGGTTTGTTTGCAGGAATGAGTGTGGCCACAACTCCAGATAAAATTCTAATGGAATGTACTGCATATGCTTATAAAATGAGAATATTTTGCAAGGCATGTTCTGCAATGAAGTGGTAAAGAGCTAACTGGAATCAACAGCTGCATGAATGAACATGCACCTCCCTTGGCACGTAACCAGTTTCTGTTGTTCTGAATTGTTGGCCTCGATCCCAACACAGAGTTTAAATGTGCTTATAAATATAGTAAGACCAATGGGCTTTAAGCTGGATTGTGGTTCCTGAATTTCCCATAGGTTATATTACTTTCCAAATTAGTTGTTGCCATGATTTAGAAAAACGTAGTTGAGTCGTGCATCTTGCGTGATGGCCAAGGATGATGGGAGTTGCAATTAAAAAATATATTGAAGGCTGCTTCGGCCTGTATTGCTGACATTCCCAGAGGCCAGAGCTGACATACAATGACCTCCCCCAGCAGCAGTCCAGGCTGCCTCAGCTTGCAGACACTGGTGCTCCACCTTCCACCTGCATTGCATACAAAAGTATTGGCAGGTCCCCCAGGCACGCAGAGGCAGTAGCAGTTAAGCACAGCAATTAAGCAATTATTGCAGTTCAGTACAGTTGTACCTGATCGCCAAAGAATTGATGCTTTTGAATTATGGTGCTGGAGGAGACTCTTGAGAGTCCCATGGACTGCAAGAAGATCAAACCTATCCATTCTTAAGGAAATCAGCTCTGGGTGCTCACTGGAAGGACAGATCCTGAAGCTGAGGCTCCAATACTTTGGCCACCTCATAAGAAGAGAAGACTCCCTGGAAAAGACCCTGATGCTGGGAAAGATTGAGGGCACTAGGAGAAGGGGACAACAGAGGATGAGATGGTTGGACAGTGTTCCCGAATGCCTTAAGACTCAAATGTTCCAGCTTCCGAATGATCGAATACTGAGTGTTCTGGTTTTCAAACTTTTTTGGAAGCTGAGCATCTGGTGCGGCTTCCGCTATAGTTTCTGGTGCTCCTGCACCTTGTTTTCCAAACGTTTCGGAAGTTGAACAGACTTCCAGAACGGATTCCGTTTGACTTCCGAGGTACAGCTGTAGTTGGAATTCCACCCCCCTCTCCAGCTGATGGTGATGAGTATTAAGATTCTTCTATTTGACACGAGGAACGAAGGCTGAAAGCTAATGGCTTGGCATGATGTGGTAGCACTACCCTGACCTCGCAAGAGTCAAGTTGCTGCTGCTTACTGCAAGGGACAGTAAACAGCAACCCCTCTCTCCCCATCCCTGATTATGGGATGTTCTGGCTGGCACTACTTAGAGCTGGAGTCCAAAAACATCTGGAGAGTCACTGGTTCCCCATCCCTGATTTCATCTGTTTGTGGCCAAGGCAAAATCTGTACAAGATATCGCTGTCGCCTACCTGATTAGGACCCAATATGCTTCTTTTTCCTATACAATGGACTATTACCACTCTAGAAAATGAAGCAGGCTACTAGGCAGTCCTCATACGGTCCTGCTGGTTACAATCTTTCTCAAATGATAATCCAGCCTAAGACCGTTTCTAATCTATGCAGTAATGAACAGAAGGCAAGCAAGATGATTCCTCTGACTCCTTAGTAAGAGGACAGAGTTGCTGAACCTGTTCTGATCTGAAATATCAAAGCACTAGTATCGATTTGCACTTGCAGATAATTCTTATACAATTGCCGACTAAGATACTAATCTTTACTCTTCAAAACAAGTGAAATTTAACCCGTTAGGTAAGAGCAGCCAGAGGCAAGATGAGTCCTTTATCTTTTTTTTTTGTAACACCTATCCTATGTGAGATGAGATGGTCAATCAAGACACCCTCCCCAGACCCTCAGAATCTTTTTTTTTTTGTAACACCTGGCATCCACTCTTCTCCTGTATGAGAAGAGACGGTTGATCGGTTGCACTAGATGACCCTTCGGTCCCTTACAACTCTAAGATTCTATGAACCAACCCAGACCCACAAAAACTCCTAGAGAAACTGTATTGGTTAGATACTTTAATATGTATCATAAACTTGTTTTAAGTAGTGGTTCCAACTTTAAGGTGCTATTATGCTTTTTCCCAAGAAATGACAGAATGCAGTGGTACCTCGGGTTACAGAAGCCTCAGGTTACAGACTCCACTAACTCAGAAATAGTACTTCGGGTTAAGAACTTTGCTTCAGGATGAGAACAGAAATCGTGCGGCAGCTGTAGCGGGAGGCCCCATTAGCTAAAGTGGTACCTCAGGTTAAGACCAGTTTCAGGTTAGGAACGGACCTCCAGAACAACTTAAGTTCTTAACCCGAGGTACCACTCCTGCTATTGTTGTTGCTTATGGTATTTTAAGTTTAGTTTATTGCCTGTGGAAAAAGTAACAGAATATATTCTTTTTTAATAAAAGTGAAAACAAGAAGGAAATGTTCTGATTCAGGAAGAGTTACTCATTAGGCTATCTCGCTTCTATCTCTTTATGGGTGTGATGTACAACAATATATGGAATGCATGCTCTGGTTTCCCAGATGATCCCTAGCCCAGAGGAGAGGTGTGACTGCTCTCCTGGCATCAGATTTCTGTTCTCCCAGCAGAAAGCAATCTGACAAAGGAAGGCTTGAAAGGTTCCACGATGCTGCTCCAGCTACTCTCTGTCTTCTGGGAGGCCTTGTCCCTGCAGGTCATTCTGGTGTTTCTGGCAACGTTTCTGCTTCTTGCTGATTACAAGAAAAGGATTCGCCCAAGGGATTTCCCCCCAGGGCCCAGGCCTCTTCCCTTGCTGGGTAATATACCACATTTTGGTGCAAAGAACCCTCATTTGGCAGCACGGAAGGTAAGAATGAAGGGATGAATCAGATGATGAGACAGCAGGTGACATTGAAGTGGAAAGGAGCGTAAGAACGTCACTGGAAGATGAGGCTTAGATGTCCTAGTCTAGCATCCTGCTTCCTAGAGCAGCCAGCCAGAGGTCTCTGAGAAGCCCACAGCTGGGGCATGATAGAATATTGATATAGACTATATAGAGATATTTTATCCTCTCTTGCATTCTTCCTCTCCTTCCAGCTGGCAGAAAAATATGGCAATGTCTTCAGCATTCAGGTTGGGAAAATATGGATCGTGATCGTGAATGGATTGCATCTGGTGAAGGAAGCTCTGGTCCATCAGGGTGAAAACTTCATAGATCGTCCAGTTGATCCTCTTTCCAAGGAAATCACTAGGTCATTGGGTGAGTGACTTTAAATTACGGTCAGTTGTTTAAATTTATTTATTTATTTCTAGCTCAGAAACGCGCTTCTGTATCATCATTTGGTATAACAGCATAATCTCATCTTTTTCTGGTGAAAGTTCCTATCTAATTGAAAAGCCAAAATTAAATGGAGAGAAAAACGGAAATATCATAATCAAGGCCATATAAACCGGTACCATTAATCCAGATAAGCAATGCCAGAGTGGCCTAAAGGGCTTCAGTGCAGAAGGGACATTTGTAAAAAATATATTGACTGCTTTACGTGTACCTATACGTTTACTTCATTTTGTGTATTTCTAAATATATGCTGCCTTTCTATCAGCTCCCAAAAACTTTCAAAAGACAGAATAAAGTTAGTACAGGGAGCCAGCAACATTATGTGGGGTGGGGTAGGGTAGAATAAATAAGTAAATTTGCCATTTCCGCTTACCATTTATTATTTTTTCGTCCATCTACACACCCAGTGGGCTTTCCTTGCTTACCAGGCTTGGGGGAGGTCTCAGGGGGCCCAAGGAAGCCCTTGGGGCTCCTTCCTACAGCCCAGTAGGTAGTCCCCCAGTTTGTGGGGTGGCGTGGGCTCTAGGGATTCATTGAATTTGCCTTTGCACACCCACCCAGAACCAAACTCCCACATAAGTGGTGGGCCAACTGTATTCAAAAATGCAACCCAAACAGTAAAAAACAAAAACAAACAAACCCACAGAAAATAATAATCAAACAGCAGCAGCAGCAGAACTAACAGCAATCAAATAAAAACAACCAGCCTGCCTCACAGTCTTTCCAAAGCAACACAAACAGGCAAGCAAAATAACTGAAAGGAAACCTTGATTTCAGCAAGGCCTTTGACAAGGTGCCCCATGATATTTTTGTAAAGAAGCTGGTAAAATGTGGGCTAGACAATGCTACCATTCAGTGGATTTGTAACTGGCTGACTGACCGAACCCAAACGGTGCTCATCAATGGCTCCTCTTCATCCTGGAGAGAAGTGACTAGTGGGGTGCCACAGGGTTCTGTCTTGGGCCCAGTCTTATTCAACATCTTTATCAATGACTTGGATGATGGGCTTGAGGGCATCCTGATCAAGTTTGCAGATGACACCAAATTGGGAGGGGTGGCTAATACCCCAGAGGACAGGATCACACTTCAAAATGACCTTAACAGATTAGACAATTGGGCCAAAGCAAATAAGATGAATTTTAACAGGGAGAAATGTAAAATACAGTGTGATGCAGCAGCTAAAAAAGCCAATGCAATTCTGGGCTGCATCAATAGGAGTATAGCATCTAGATCAAGGGAAGTAATAGTATCACTGTACATATTCTGCTCTGGTCAGACCTCACCTGGAGTACTGTGTCCAGTTCTGGGCACCACAGTTCAAGAAGGATACTGACAAGCTGGAACGTGTCCAGAGGAGGGCAACCAAAATGGTCAAAGACCTGGAAATGATGCCTTATGAGGAACGGCTTAGGGAGCTGGGCATGTTTAGCCTGGAGAAGAGAAGGTTAAGGAGTGATATGGTAGCCATGTTCAAATATATAAAAGGATGTCATATAGAGGAGGGAGAAAGGTTGTTTTCTGCTGCTCCAGAGAAGCGGACACGGAGCAATGGATTCAAACTACAAGAAAGAAGATTCCACCTAAGCATTAGGAAGAACTTCCTGACAGTAAGAGCTGTTCGGCAGTGGAATTTGCTACCAAGGAGTGTGGTGGAGTCTCCTTCTTTGGAGGTCTTTAAGCAGAGGCTTGACAGCCATATGTCAAGAATGCTTTGATGGTGTTTCCTGCTTGGCAGGGGGTTGGACTGGATGGCCCTTGTGGTCTCTTCCAACTCTATGATTCTATGATGCTATGAAATAGTCAGTGTTATAATTAAACGTTAAATGTTCTTACTTGCGACGTGTACTTGTTATTTCTTCCCATCTAGGACTGATCGCCTCTAATGGTCTCACCTGGAAACAACAGAGACGATTTGCCATATCAATGCTCAAAAACTTTGGTTTGGGTAAAAGGACTTTAGAAGAACGAATACAGGAAGAGTGCCGATACCTAAACGAAGCTATTGAAGCTGAGAAAGGTGCAAACCAGAGTCAAAAAAGCCTATTTCATATGAAAAGTTAAAAAAAATACATAAGTCATGGTATGAAGCTTTCAAGTGCTGCTTTGTGGCATCTCTGCTTAAGCTGGGACAACCCCATGGTTAGAGGGACGTCAGTGTAAAACTCAACCCATAGCCTTTGTGGGTCTTTGTGGGTCTTATTTCTCCCATAGCCACAGCCTTGGATTCAGACAGAAATCAAATACCGTTGCTCTGAAACTCTCCAGCTTGCTCTTTTACTTCTAGGTGACATCCCTGCAAAGTCTACCCTAGATTCCCTCATTGCAGTCTGACAGAGGGGCCTTTCCCCCAGGTGATCATGAGGCAGCTAGCCTGGCTTATGTTTTAACACTTGCTGCCTCCAGGGATTCAAGGGGTCTGGCACACATAACCTCAGAACAACATACAGTAGATATAAAATCTCACAGAACAATGTGTTAGATAACTTATACCAGGCATCCCCAAACTTGTCCCTCCAGATGTTTTGGGGCTACAACTCCCATTATCCCTAGCTAACAGGACCAGTGGTCAGGGATGGTGGGACTTGTAGTCCCAAAACAGCTGGAGGGCCGAGTTTGGGGGTGCCCGGCTTATACCTATAGCTGTGCAGTTTTCCTTACCATGTTCCACTAAGGCTGTAAAATTCATCCACTCTGCCGTCCAGACATCCTCTATCTCAGTGTTTCTCAACCAGTGTGCCTCCAGATGTTTTGGGACTACAACTCCCATCATCCCTAGCTAGCAAGACCAGTGGTCGGGAATGATGGGAGTTGTAGTCCCAAAACATCTGGAGGCACACTGGTTGAGAAACACTGCTCTATCTGATGAACATCTGCTGTGCCCCCCTACTCCATCCAGACTCACCCACTTCCCCCACCTTCTGTTTTTGTTACATGGAAGCCATAAGCAGTCTTATTCCTTCTCCATTTCTCTCTCTTTCTCTCTCTCCAGGGCAACCATTTGACCCTCAGTTTCAGATTAATAATGCTGCTTCAAATATCATTTGTTCTGTCACTTTTGGGGACCGCTTTGATTACCATGACACTAATTTCCAGAAGTTATTGCTTTTCCTTGATGAGATAATATACCTTCAGGGATGTATTTGGACTCAGGTAGGTCTTCTGGTCCCAGGCACATTCCCACATTCTTGTTGACTGTTCATTGATTTGCTTTCAGCCCTCCTGTTCCTTTAAGTTCTGATTTCTTTTTTCCCCTTTGTCTTGTCATTCAGGCATCGCACACCATCCCATATCCCTTTGACATCTTGCCCTCACATTATCTATTAAAATTCCAAAGGCAGGGTGTGTTTATAAACTGGATTTAAGATCCAGAGCATGTGTTGCAATGAACACAGTGATGCAATCCCAAATGACATACACGGCTTAATTCCACACTCCCCGCTTACCAATTAGAATCTGTGAAAGGCCACCCCATGCAGATAGGCATCATCAAATGAGAAAAACTACATTGGCACCATTTTCCTGATATCGGGCAAGGTGCATGCATTTTTCAAACAGGTAGCCATCTTCATTGGAAGCCATCGCATGGATTGCTACCTCCTTTGATACTGGCATGATCTGCAACTGTTATGAGAGAGGGCTTTCCCTGCACAAATCTGATGCTAGTGTTTGTTTCCTCAGCTGTACAATGCATTTCCCACTCTCATGAAGCACTTGCCAGGCCCCCATCAGACTGTTATTAAAAACTGGGGACAACTGAAATCCTTTGTGAGAGAAATCATTGAAAAACATGAAGAAGACCGGAACCCATCTGCACCCAAAGATTTCATAGATGCCTATCTAAATCATATGGCCACGGTAAGAAACAAAAAGTATAGTTTGTGTAGTAGCAGTAATAGAAAGCAGAGGCAAAATCTAAAGGATCAGAACTTACCCTGTATTTTCCATTGGCTCTGTATGAAAGCAGCCAAAGAGGTGAGGGTGCAAGTGTGTATACAAGTGCATACATGAATATGAAATAATGTATATCCAGGGGTGACCCATCACCACTTTTCCAGTGCCTGAAATCCACCAGATTCACAGGACTGTTGACTTGGCTGTGCTAGATCCAGGACACTTGTCAGGAATAGAGCTCATGAATCTCATTGCCATCACTTGATATATAGGACTGAAACTGGGATGGTGTTTTTAATGACAGGTGAACCCTTTGGTGCATTTTCTTTGTTTTAAGGAGGATGCTGCTTCCAGTTTTCATAAAGACAACCTCCTACAATCAACACTGGATCTCTTTTTTGCTGGAACAGAAACATCTTCCACAACCCTGCGCTGGGCCTTGCTTTACATGGCCATTTCCCCGGAAATTCAAGGTAGAGCTATCATTTGCTTGTCTTTGATTAGTTTTGGTTGGAGTAAGTCTACTGCAATTAAGGGATGTAACCTATAGGCTATTAAGTTCAATTTGTTTTCCATGAGTATGACTAACATTGAATAGCACCAGTGCTTTGTTTCTAGGGGGGGGGGGGAGGTGCCAGTATGCACCATGAAGTTGTTACGATAAGTGCCACACTTTTAACATATCCATTAAAAAGCTGCTGTTCAGTACCCCCAGGGGGAAAAAAGCTGAATTCCACCATTCCCTTTTTTGGATGAGTTCCCAATGCCATGTTGGTATGTTACTATAGCAGATACACAGATATAGGATGGGAGATATCTGGCTTGACAGCAGAACATGTGAAAAGGATCTGGGGGCCTTAACATGAATCAACAGTGTGATGCAGTAGCAGAAAAAAGGGGGGGAACCCCTAATGCAATTCTAGGTTGTATCAATAGCAGTATAAGATCAAGTGAAGTAATAGAACCACTGTGTTCTGCCTTGGTCATACCCCAACTGGACTTCTGTTTTCAGTTCTGGGCACCACAATTTGAGAAGGCTATTGATATGCTGGAATGGGTGTAGAGGAGAGTGAAACAGATAAAGGGTCTGGAACCAAGCCTTCTGAGGAATGGTCGAGGGAATTGGGTATGAGAGGACATATGATAGCCATCTTCTAATCTCTGAAGGGCTGTCATGTGGAAGATGGAGCAGGTTTGTTTTCTGTTATTGCAGAGGGTAAGACCTGAACTAATGGATTCAAATATTAGGAGGAGCTTTCAGACAGTGGAACGGACTACCTTGGAAGGTGGTGGACTCTTTTGGATGATCATCTACCAAGGATTCTTTAGCTGTGATTCCTGTATTGCAGGGGTTGGAATACATGGCCCTTGGAGTCCCTTCCAACTCTACAGTTCTATGATTCCATGAATCCTTGCCTCTAGTCTAAGCTATAGGTTCAATAGTAACTACAATAAGATAATTTCATAGCAAAATGTAGAAATGTTTTTGTTCTTTTGGGGATTTGAAATTAGAATGGGAGCTAGGTTGTATGAATGATGTTCTGTGGTCTGCCTCAAGATATTTCTTGGAGTGATAAAAAAATGCAGTAGGTCTAGTGGTATTAATATGTTATTATGTAAAGTGATTAATTTATTGAATCAACTCAAGCAAATAGAGAAAGGAGATGCATAGGGTGGAATTCAACTTCAAATTATGATTTCATTAGTGCAAGCATTTCTGCTTGCCTGTCTCCTCCCACTGTGTGGTGTTCTGGGGTGGGTGGGTTACTGAGCTACTAGAGATTGGAGGGAGTGGGAGGAGAGGGGGGAGGAAGTCCCATTGTGCTGGCATCTGCTGGCACAAACAGCTTAGTTAAAACTGACCATTGTACTGTATACTTAAATGTGTGATCGTATTTTTAAATGTGTGATCGTATTTGAAGTTTAAATGCAGGAAATTCAAATGTGATCCATAGCATCCCTTACGAAAATGTCCTCAAGCTTTGCTTCCTGCATCAGAATAATGTGATTTATGCCAAACTGAAGCCAGTTAATATCATAGGTGTCTTTCACAACACTTCGTTTAGCAAGTAGTTGACCATAAAATGTGCCTCTTTCAACACGACTTCTAAATGGAGATTGTTAACTCAGTTGCTAACTGTTTTGCATTTGATCTGAATTGATTGTATGAGCTGGTGTTCTTTTAACTGTTACATCATATGCATATATAATTATTAATATGTAACTGTTTTTGTATATGTAGCTGCTTTATATACTTTAACTGTTTTTGATGTGTGATGTTTTGCTGTGGTTTTATAATTTGCTGGAAGCTGCCCAGATTGGCTAGGGCAACCCAGTCAGATGGGCAGCATTTAAATAAATCTATTGTTGTTGTTATTTATTATTATTATTATTATTATTATTTTATTTATTTATTTTATTTGGGCAGGATTCGCCGAAGGAGTCCTGTCAGCAGAAGCTGTGAACATGGACTTCCACTTGTACAAAAAGGCTTCCTGCCTCTCCTCTCCCTGTACTTCTCTCTCACACACCCTGAAATTGGTCCAAGGAGGTTGGGAGAGGCCATAGAACAGTGCAGAAGGGAAAGAGAGAGGGGGAACTTTACATCTGGCACGCTGCAATAAACGGTGCAGTCAAAACAATTTTATTTAGGCAGTAGATGGACCATTCCAACTAGAGATCTTGAGCTCTCAGTTTTTGTCTGTTCTTCTTGTATTGAAGCTAAACTTCTTCTTCTTTTGTAGCCAGAGTCCAAGTGGAAATAGATTCTGTGATTGGCCAGTCTCGCCAACCAGCGATAGGTGACAAGGACAGCATGCCCTATACCAATGCGGTTGTTCATGAAGTTCAAAGGATGAGCAGCATTGTGCCTTTGAATGTGCCCCGGATAGCAACTAAGGACACTACACTGGCTGGGTTTCATGTGCCCAAAGTAAATGTTAAGAACATAAAGCTCTTCTTGTTTGCCTTTGCTCTTCCAATACAGTGCACAAGTTTTTAATGTTTGATGTTTTGTCGTGTTTTTAATATTCTGTTGGGAGGCGCCCAGAGTGGCTAGGGAGACCCAGCAAGATGGGCAGGTTATAAGTAATATATTATTATTATTATTATTATTATTATTATTATTATTATTATTATTCCAACAACATGGTGCCATCCAGATGTTGTTGGACTCCAACTGCCATCAGTTCCTGCCAGCATGACCAACAGGCAGGGATGATGAAAGCTGTATCCCCAAACATCTGGAGGGCACCATGTTGGTAACCTCTGGTCTAAATACAGAGTTGTACCAGTCTCAGTTTGAATGGGTAGCTAGTCTGTCCGAAATTAGCCACTATCTGGTGTTGCTAACCCTGAATTTTAGTAGTCCAGCAGACTTGGAATGTCTTTTAAAATCTATATTGGAACTGTGCTTTTGTGGGACATCTTTGGATGAATAAGTTAATAATGAGAAGTAAATATTGCACTCAGAACATATCCTTTCTCTGCCAGAAGATATAGGTTTAGTACTGCTTTAATTTCAAAGAGAATACTTGAAAGCGCCTTGTCATTTTTAATCTTCTCTGCTTCTCCTTTGACAGGGGACCATATTGCTTGCCAATTTGACCTCTGTGCTGTTTGAGAAGGATGAGTGGGAAACCCCCAATGTGTTTAATCCTGGCCATTTCCTGGAGAATGGTCAGTTCCGGAAAAGGGAAGCATTCCTGCCATTCTCTGCAGGTAACAAAAGTTGAAGGGCTATATCATGGCAGCTTAGTTACTGAGAGCTTGGCATATTGCTAACTATATTGTGTATTTCAGCGATCACCAACCTCCTTGGGCCAGTGGGCACATTTGGCATTTAAGAAAGTGCTATGGGGCACCAGCCACAAAATGGCTGCCCTTTGGGGTGTGTGGTGTAACACAAAATGGTCTGGTGTTTCCTGATATCTTTCATGAGCAGCCCACGGGGAGTTAGGCTGTATTGTTAAAGTGTTTCCTTTCTCCATGCTCACACAGTTGTTTTCTTTACTGCACTGTGAGAAAAAGAGCCTGCTTCTCATCACGCAGCTCAGAAAGTAAGCAGCGTCTGGGGGAATTATTCACAGAATCATATTTATGATGTTTTCTACAATCAAACGGTATATAATTTTTATTTTCCTTCATTTTCCCAATGTTAAATTCAGTTCCCCACATTTCAGCGGCAATCCACAGTTCAAAAGAAAACCTATTTTAGTGCATATTTTTCCTATTGACACATTTTTAAATCTCACTGTGACTAATATACACAATTTTGTAAACAAGTCCCCTAAAATGTTGAATTTTTGTATGTTCTTTTCTCTAATATAGGCATTTTATGGACACTTTCCCTTAATATGCATTTTTGGACACATTGGTTGGTTGGAGAACAACTGTGAATTTCAAAGAATGGCTGCATTTTGTGTGTGCTCATGTATTGGTTTGAGAAGTATGATTTACAGATATTGCTATGAAGATGCAAACTCTCTACTAACATAGTCTCTCCCCCCCCCCTTTTAGGAAAGCGAGCTTGTCTTGGAGAGCAATTGGCGAGGATTGAGCTTTTTCTTTTCTTCACTGCCCTACTTCAGAAGTTCACTTTCCAGGCTCCAAAAGGCATGACATTGAGCCTTGACCATCGGTCAGGTCTTACATTATCTCCCCAGCCGTATCGGATATGTGCATTCTCTCGCTGAGGGGACTCAAAATTTGTTGGCTCTGCTCATTAAAAGAAGATGGTGAAGAATTTGGCCAGCATTGCCTCCTTAGTTTCTGTCCTTAGTGACAATCAGTTCCCTAAACTCCAGGGTCATAGCTCAATAGTAATGCATGTCCGTTGTATTTAGAAGACCTCAGGTTCAATCTGCATGACTGGTGTGTGGTTCTTCTCATAAATGATCACAAGTATGTGACTTTTAAAATTGTTCCAGTGGCACAGCTAGGGCAATGTCTTATAAACAAACAAAGCCTTGAATCTGAACCACTTAAACATTCAAATGCCAGATAAATAACCTACTCTGGAGAAAGGTTGCAGATGTAACCTGGATTGCAAGTATAACAATAAAAGAGCTCAGTTGGAACTTCAAGTTGTAGACTTTGATGTCCAAGCTTGCACAAGAGAGCTTTCCCCCCACTTCTCCAGGGGCACCCCCCCAAGGTGCAAGTACAACGGGGGTGGAAAGACAGCAGGTGGTCTGTCTGTCTGGAAAGCTGAAATGCTTGCCCTGTTGGTGTTGTTGCACATTATTAAATTTGTCCCCTAATGTGGAAGTAGCCCTAGCAGGAGACACTACATAAGGTCAGTGACTAATTCATAAAACAAGAGGCCTTTAATTCATAAAACTGGTCACCATAAATGTGGCAGATGTTTATCTTGCCCATCTTCTTTGCAGACTAAAGAAATTTATGATGAAAAAACCAATTTGAGATTTGTTATTCATCAATTTAGTACATGTCAGACCAGAGATGTGGTCTACCTTATTCAATGTCCTTGTAATCTATTGTACAGTGGTGCCTCGCTTAACGAATGCCCTGCTTAACGAAATTTCTGCTTAACGAAAGGTTTTTTCTAGCGGAGGTTGCCTCGCTAGACGAATGCGTTTTATGAAAAATTCATCTAGCGAATCGCGGTTTCCCATAGGAATGCATTGAAATTCAATTAATGTGTTCCTATGGGCAAAAAAAAAATAATCAAAAAAATTCAATGCATTCCTATGGGATTCGCTAGACGAATTTTTCGTTATAAGAAAAGACCTGTGGAATGAATTAAATTCGTCTAGCGAGGCACCACTGTATATAGGCTCTACGACTTGAGCAGTTGGGGTTCGGATTGGGGAACATCGCTCACACATACTTAACGCCAATATGGAGGCACCTCTGGTAGAACATTTTGTTTCTCACAATCATTCAGACACGGATTTATTATTTACAGTTTTATGGGTGAATCAGAGGACAATTGGTATCAGAAAAGATTATGAGCGACAGTTATGGCAGCAAGAAACCCATTTTATCTTTATGTTTAAAACTATTCATCCTGGGGGACTTAATTCTGAATGAGACCTCAATTGTTTTATTTGATTATCTGTATCTTTGTTATTACTTTGTACTGTATCTTTAAACTCAGTTTCCTTGTTATTAGTAACACCTGGGGTTGGCTATATTTTTTTTTCCTAAAAATGTTGTTAGTAACAGTGACTATATATTCACATGAGCACTAATCCAGAGTATTTTCCATTCTCATGTATATTACATCTATTCAAGAAAAGATTGGGTATGTAACCTTTTTATGTTACAGTTTATAATTTCCACGCTATTGAAGTTGTTGTTATGCATGTGCAGGTCATCTTTTAAACATTTTATTTTCAGTTTATGAAAAAAAATCTTTACAATTGGCTGATGAAAAATTAAATGAAACAGTAGTTGCTATCTGGAAACACTGTTCAGCAGAGTTCAGAGTTGGACATAAGAATTGGACATTGCCGATTACAAAGCTTCACAGCTTGTTCTCCGCCGGGTAAAGTCTGGCACCGTGATTCATTCAGTACTCTCAGACTTTCAGAGACTTTAATTTGTTAATCTTTATGTTTTGAATTATTGCATAAAGTTTCACATTGTAATTGTTTTTGGCCATCGTGTTGCTTTAGATATTGCTGCTTTCTCAGACCTGAGCAGACAAGATTTGCCCATGTTGCGGTCAGGCCAGTGGCAGACCTTGGCACCCTGCATGATGCCAATGTTTGGCACCCCCTGCCTCTCGCGCTCCATTCCAAATCATAGTTGCAACGTCCCCTGCAGTGCCCTCGAGGCTGCATGCCCACTGCCTCCAAACAGTTCATGCTCTCCTAAATCTGCATCTCCTCCTGGTTTCTGTTGTCCCATGACACAGGATATCTGTGGACCTTTTGGCCCCTTCGTTTCATCTAGCCACACCACTCCCTCTTGACCTCATCCCTTTGAACTAATTGTTTACATCATTTATGGCAATCCCCTGTTGTTTTAAAAATAAACCTCACAAACCTCTGTATTTCAGTAGTTGCCTTTATATTTTGTCAACAGTAACTCAAGAGGCAACTTAATTGCTATCCCCTACACACTTGGAGCCAAAGAATCATAGAGTTGGAAGGGACCCCAATCGTCATCTAGTTCAACTCCCTGCAATGCAGGAATCTCAACTAAAGTATCCATGACTGATGGCCAGCCAACCTCTTCTTAAAAACCTCCAAGGAAGGAGAGCCCACAACCTCCCAAGGGTGTCCGTTCCGCTGTTGAACACCTCTTACTGTCAGAAAGTTCTTTCTGAAGTTTTGTCAGAATCTCCTTCCTTGTCATTTGTTACCCTCCAGAGCAGGAGGAAACACGCTTGTTCCATCATTCATCTGACAGCTGTTGAGATATTTGAGGATGGCTATCTTATCTCCTCTTGGTCTCCTCTTTTCTAGGCTAAGCATACCCAATTGCTGTTGAACTCATTGGAGCTTTCAGAATTGCCATCTCCCCCTCAGTCCTATGTAAATATAGACTTGGGCGCTATATAAATTCCAGCAAGAAAAATAAAACAATGATAACAAACCTGGAGCGTATCTAAATACAACAGCAGCTGCACATAGCCAAAACAGTGACCCATAATGGCCTATGCGCCTTAGGACCAAGCTATCTGAAAAACTGTATTCTATTGTAAGAGCCTGTCCCAGGCTTTGTGGTCTTCAGAGAAAGCCCCTTTCTCGGTCCTGCTACCCTCACAGGCACAGTTGGTGGGGACGCAAGAGAGGGCCTTCTCGGTAGCTGCTCCCAGAGTTTGGAACTCCCTCCCTGAAGAAGCTAAGCTGGCTCCCTCCTTGTTGTCCTTCAACTGCAGGTGAAGACCTTCCTGTTCCAACAAACTTTGGGGAATTTGACTACTTTTAATGAAAAGACTGGTACCCTGCTGTTTCTTACTATAATTTTTAGTAGATTTTATACAGATTTTATATATCATTTTAATTCTATTAATGTATAATTGATTTTAATGATCATTTTTTCTATGTTTTTAGTGATTCTTGTTTTCATCAATTAGCTTCTTTAAGTCCCATGGGGGGGGGGGAAGGTGGGATACAAATATAAATAATATACCTCCTCCATTAAGATTGAGACTGCAACCCTATATATGTTACCCATATGCAAGCTTCATTGAATACATTGGAATTTGTTGCCTTTAAATTCTTCAACTATTCTTGATCTAGTTTGATTATTGCAATCCCATACCCAATTTGATTTATTGGAAGGTCAGCAGTTTGAATCCCCACGACGGGGTGAGCTCCCGTTGCTCGGTCCCAACTCCTGCCAACCTAGCAGTTTGAAAGCACATCAAAGTGCAAGTAGATAAATAGGGACCGCTCCGGCGGGAAGGTAAACGGCGTTTCCGTGCGCTGCTCTAGTTTGGGTGTTCAGTTGCAGCAGAAGCGGCTTAGTCATGCTGGCCACATGACCCGGAAAAACTGTCTGCGGACAAAGAGCGGCTCCCTCGTCCTGTAAAGCAAGATGAGCGCCACAACCCCAGAGTTGTCTGTGACTGGACTTAACTGCCAGGGGACCTTTACCTTTACCTTTATGCCCATTGAACATAAAAAGCTTAACCTCTTAGCTTAACCTATGTAAGTTAACTGTGCACTGAATTCTAAATGAATTCCTGGACTTTAGCCTATCCTATCCTCCAGCACAATATTTGCACAAAATAGCTTCCAGTAGTGCTTTTCCCCCTAAAAAATTGTTTAGAGATACTCTCAATTTGACTCAAGAAACTCTCTCTCTCTCTCTCTCTCTCTCTCTCTCTCTCTCTCTCTCTCTCTCTCTCTCACACACACACACACACACACACACACACACAAAACCCACCACATTATGTAACATCATACCTTCTTATTTTATCTCTTGGCTCAACTGAGCCTAACAACTTCCCTCCCTCCCATCTGATGGTTTACAAAATTAAACTTTACATCTTTACATTTCACTTCGTTTCCTATCCTTGTTATATCATTACCTAAAATATTATATTGCTCAACCTGAATAGGTAGCAATTTCATCTTACAAATCTTCAGATATCCCCAAAACTACCATTTTATAGTTCAAATCAGGGGAAATAAATACATTAAATGGACAAAAGTACAAAGATTCACAAAGTTTTAGGGGTATGCATACCCCTGCACCCTCCCCGAAAAAAGCACTGGCTTCCAGGGAGGAGTACCTGTCTCAGACTCATCCTAGCTGCTATGCAAAATGAACAGCAAGTCACAGGCAGGATAGAAAACTTGAATCAGCATCTGTTTAGGACCCTGGGGTGTTCGTATCAGCTGTTGCTAGCTGGTATCCAAACATTGCAGTTTTGCTCATTGGCTGGAAACAGGGGAGGCTTCGCTTGTTTTTCTCTCTCTCCTCTCAGGAGAGGGATCCCAGTGGCTTACTTTTTCTTTCTTAAAAGGAAGCTCAGAGTTGGCGGTCCCGTCTCCAAGACACTGGGCTCTCCTCAGAAGAGCCTGCACCCCAAGTCTTTACTCTAACCTGTCTTCTCCAGGAGGAGGAGGGCTGGTAGGTGCTATTGCTTTAGGACTGGGTCCAAAGTGATGGGCTCCTGGGAGCCTGACCTGGTTGTCGACAGGTGTTGGCCTTGGCTGTGGTGAAGAAAAGGCATTGGTTTGCTTGTAGGAATGTGGGTGATCCCAACTCAAGATCAGAGGCTAATGGAATGCCCTGCCTTTGTTTCTATAATTAGAATATTTTGCAAGAAACATTTTGTTCTGTAATGAACTGGCAAAGAGTTTCATATGTTAAATGCACCAACACATCGGAATGAATCATTCATGCACTTTGTTCTCTGTTGGCCCCCGTCCCGACGCAGAGTTTAAATGTGCCAATAAATATAGTAAAATCAAAATTTCACATACAACTCTTGAATGTGGCCGATGAATTTTCCATACATTTTATTCTTTTCTGAAAGCACTGTTATTAACATAGTGGGTAACAGTGTGAAAACTGAATCAGCCGTTAGAAAATAGATGCGTCAACTTGATGGTTGGTCTGCAGTTACAAGTTAAAACCACAAGAGGGTATCCTTTTGACAGTTTACTGCAACATCTTATATCAGACAACTAGTAGCAACCAACCGATTATTTGTAGCTACCTTTCATTCCTAATCATGAATAGTGAATTTGCCAGAGTCAGGCTCCAGTCCACCATTTTAAATAGAACAAAAACAATGTAAGATTAACCATTTACTGGAACTACCAGCTTGTCATTCAGGAGGAATGAAAGTTTTCTGGGAGATTTAGGTAGAAATAGTTTGTAATTGTAAATATGAAATATCTTAACGAGTAAGGCAGAGATTTGGAAAGGTTTTTTTCTTTCTTGGCCTGCTATTGTCATTTTAGTGCAGAGTTCTCCAACCTTGGGTCTCTAGTTTCTGCAGGACTACAACATCCCATGGTCTAAAAATATTTGAGGCTGAATTAGCAGGTATTGCTCATTTTCACAGGGGCAGGGGCAGAAAAGGATCCAGCTCAGCAGAGATGAGTCTCCTTTCCATCCGCTCTGTTGTGTGCAGCTTTAAAAAGCCTGATTGAAAAAAAAAATTAACGCAGATGTTTCTTGGGGACATTGTGCCTGAAGTTCTTAGAGTATTGAACCAGATGAATGTTTGGCCTGAACTAATCTCATGTCTAGTGTTATTTAAAATAGTAATAATTCTGAGCGCTTTGATTTGCATTTGAAGAGAATTCTTATAAATGTTGGGATGGAAAGTTTTCAAACAAATGAAAACACAAATGAAAGATTCTATATAAGAAAGCAAATCCCTCTCCACCCCCTTCACTGTAGGAAGAATTACTCAACCAATCTTGGTTCTTCCTCTTTATGTGCGTGATGTAAAACAATATATGTATGTGAACTTTGCCCTCGTTTCTTACAGGAACATCAACCGAGAGGGCAGGTGTGGCTGCTCTAGCTGGATCAGAATCAAGTTTCCCTCGACACACAGCAGTCTGTTCTGACATAGGAAAGGTTTGAAAATGCTGCTCCAGTTTCTCCTTGTCCTCTGGGAGGCCTTGTCCCTGCAGGTCGTTCTGGTGTTTCTGGCTACATTTCTACTTCTTGCTGGTTACAAGACTCGCCCAAAGGATTTCCCCCCAGGGCCCATAGCTCTTCCCTTTCTGGGCAATGTGCTCAGTTTGGATTTGAAGAAGACTCATCTTTCAGTACAAAAGGTAAGGATGAAGGAAATGATCAGTTTGATGAACACTCAGCTGGCATGAAATAAATACAAAATTGCAGTAGAAGGGGGCAGGCTGAGATGCCCCCTGGTCTGGCATCCTGATTCTGAGAGTCGGCATCGAGATGTCTTGGAGAAGACCACAAATGGGGCATTTTCTGTTGTTTGTTAGAAGCACCTGGTATCCAGAGGTATATTGTTTCTAAAGTAAGTCAGTTGATGTATGCTTCTATTTTGTTAGCAGGTTCCTTTCACACCCTCTGCCTTTTTCCTCTCTGGCCAAGAAGGAAGTCCACAGCTATGAGCCAAATCTCTGCTTGGGCAGCATAGCGACCAGCTGGATATCTCTCAGCTCCTCAATCCAGCGGAAAGTTTGCTTTTCTCCAATTTCACCTTAGTCACAAATATACAGAATGATCAGATGCAGCTTTGTAGCTGCATTGTGTATGTGCAGGGGACTGTATGTGTGTGAGGGGGGTATCCCTTGCCCTTGCCACAAACTCATTTCCAGATTTCTGGTCAAAATTAAGAAAAATAATACTTTATTTTTGTTTTAAAAAAGAAGATAGAATCAGAGATAACAAACCTGTGCTTTAAGAATCAGAGATAACAAACCTGTGCTTTAAGAAGCTAACTTTCCAGTGCTATTTTGTTATTTTATTTTGTTATTTATTGTTATTATTTTGTTTCCAGTGCTATGGTTCTTAGATCAGAATGCCAGAGGTGTGCTTAGTTTCAATTAGAAACTGGGCCTTTAATGCTCCAGTGCCTCGGATCAGCTCTGTGAGGTGAGCTAGGTTGAGAGTTGGGTTGGCAAACTGTTTTGGTTTGGTTCTGTATTTTGCTATAAATAGCAGGATTATAAAATATTGCAGTTAAAGCAAGGCGGCTGCTTTTCCAGCTTTTTTTTAATAAAAAAAACATGATCTGTAATTGACACATATTTTTATCTTGTATACACACACACACACATGTTACATATTTGTTTCTTGATTTTTCACATGGGAGCTCAAGGTTTTGCACATTACCCTTCTGTTCTGTCTTTTATCTTTGCAACAACTCTGTATGGTAGGCTAGACTACCATAAAGAGCCCAGATTTCAGGAGGGCACCCCAGCCCAGGAAATCCTGTAGGCATCCCTGCTATTTCCGATGAATTTGATGGCGGTCAAAGTTTCCTCCTTCCATACAGGCATTCAATAAGCATCAAGCAGACAGATTAATACAGTCGTAGCTTGGTTGTTGAACGCCTTGTGACTCAAATGTTTTGGCTCCCAAACGCTGCAAACCTGGAATTGAGTGATCTGGTTTGTGAACGTTCTTTGGAACCTGAATGTCTGATGTGGCTTCTGCAGCTTCCGAATGAGTGCAGGAAGCTCCTGCAGCCAATCAGAAGCTGCACCTTGTTTTTTTTAACGTTTTCAGAAGTCGAACAGACTTCCGGAAAGGATTCCGTATGAGAACCAAGGTACTACTATATCAAGGATTACATACACTTTCTAACTTTCTCCCCCCCCTCTCCATTCAGCTTTCAGAAAAATATGGCAATGTCATGAGCCTTCAGTTTGGAAATGTGTGGTTTGTAGTTGTGAATGGATTGCACCTGGTGAAGGAGGTCCTTGTCCATCAGGGTGAAAACTTTGTCGATCGTCCAAATGTTCCTTTTGATGATGAAATCTTTAAGGGGCTTGGTGAGTTTCATTCAATATGGTCAACTGTTTAAACTCATAGAACCTTTTTAAGTCTGCCCTAATTGCACAAGCCCTTAGAATGTTTAGTAACATTATATTTTCACAACTGAGGATTAGATTTTTTTTTTGTATTTCCTGTTTCATTGCACCAAATGAAAGCAGTAGCATTAATGTGTGCCAGAGAAGCATACCCTCTCAACTGTTGAGCAGTAGCATTAATGTGTGCCAGAGAAGCATACCCTCTCAACTGTTGAGATTGACTGAGCTTACTATGCATTGGGTGGCAAGTCCAGATTTTTGCAGTTTTCTCTGCCATAATGCTTTTTTGAATATTGTATATTGTTTTAATAACATTTGCATTTCCATGCATACTTCCCTTAACAAATGACTTTTTGTGTCTTTTTTTTTAGTGGATAGCTTCATTTCAGTTCATTTATTCTTTAAAGAAGTGAGAGTTAGGTAGCATTGCATTACAAAGCAATCTAATAAAGAATAATATATTTGAAATTTGTATTGGGAGCCTTGTAAATGGATCCACATAACCTTCCCCCCCCCCTGCTATTCTACATTCTCCCTAAGTTTGTGGCATGCTGGTGGCCTGAAAGGAGCTGAAAACCAGTTCCTTTACTAAGTTACTTCCTTAGCAGAATGGTTGATCAGGCAATCAGTGGATTTTAGATGACCATGGTACATGCCTACTTATTTAGCCCAACTGCTGTGAATTTGTGACAAAGACATCAGAATGTCGGATTCAGCAGTTCAACCTCATACCTGCTCTGGGGTTGTACTTAGACCCTCATCAGGCATCATGCCCCTCCTGAGATAAAGGAGAAAGTGCAGTTGGGGAATAAGCATACTATCTCCACCTCCTGTGTCCCGCCAGCCTGCCCAAACCCACTGGCCCTCCATGGAGACCAAACTTCTGTGACAGAAAGTCAGTTGTAGTCATGTATATTCCCTCTGCATTTTATATCACTGCATGATCAGGGCTTCAAATGACACAGACAGCCTACAACAGTCTCCATTTGCCCTCCAACACAGTTTAGTCTTCAAGTAGACTTGAAGGGTTTAGTTTCTCCAAAAGCAGCTCTCAGTAGGTCCTGTGGTCACTCTCTGCCACTACCCCCTCCCTCCTAGGCACTGCCTTTTTGACAATGCCAGGAACTCTCCAACCACAAAGTCTGACCTTTAAACTTCCATGAAATGCATCAACACTACCAGGAAATCTCCAACCACAAGATCAACATTTCAACAGTTCAACATTTCCTTAGAAGAGCAGGTATCAGCTAAGGGGGTCATGCTGCTGAGTCTGACTGAGAGAGAAGCAATCATAGAATCATAGAGTTGGAAGAGACCACAAGGGCCATCCAGTCCAACCCCCTGCCAAGCAGAAAACACCATCAAAGCATTCTTGACATATGGCTGTCAAGCCTCCGCTTAAAGACCTCCAAAGAAGGAGACTCCACCACACTTCTTGGCAGCAAATTCCACTGCTGAACAGCTCTTACTATCAGGAAGTTCTTCCTAATGTTTAGGTGGAAGCTTCTTTCTTGTAGTTTGAATCCATTGCTCCATGTCCGCTTCTCTGGAGCAGCAGAAAACAACCTTTCACCCTCCTCTATATGACATCCTTTTATATATTTGAACATGGCTATCATATCATCCCTTAACCTTCTCTTCTCATGGCTTACCCCTACAACTGCACTTAACTACTTGCATATGTGGTCATGAGTGGGGTCGCTGGCATGGACTGGGGCATGGAAAGAGTGCTGGGGCACCTAATGCCTCATTAAAGCTGCTGAGTTAAGCATTCCCCGTGGCTTTGACTATAAAGGATGGAGAGGGCAGTGGGAATGGAAGCAGTGTCCTTTGAGATGTCCAGGTCCATGGATGTTCCATGTATTCAAATAGCAGAAGAGCCCTACAGATGAAATATGTTGGGGTTTTTTACATGTTCTCATTCTTCCCCCCTTTTTTCTTTTTTTTGGGGGGGGGGAATATGCTGTGCTTTTTCTCTATCAGTGTTCCCAAAACCTTTCGCAGGGTGAAATAAACTTAGTATTAAAATACTATACGAACACTAAAGCAAATGAAAAGCAACAATGAAACAGCTGCAGCAGATGCGCAAAGACAACTTTGCAGTCTCTTCAGTATGATATAAGCAGGCAAGCCAGATACCTTAGGGGAGAGAGGAGTTCTCTTTTATAATTAGAAGGTCTGTTAGCTCTCCTAACTTGCTATTTGCTATTTTTTAAAGTCATTTTTTGCTATAATTCTTCCTATTCAGGATTGATATTCTCTAATGGCCTTGGTTGGAAACAACAAAGACGGTTTGCCTTATCAACTCTCAGAAACTTTGGTTTGGGCAAAAGGTCTTTAGAAGAACGAATACAGGAGGAGAGCCGATACCTAACAGATGCAATTGAAGCTGAGAATGGTGAGGACCAGAGCCCATAAACCAGTGGCATCATCTGCGATATTAAAGCTGTCTGAATTCGGGGGGGGGGGACTGCTTTGCAGTGGTTTTGCTCCTACCTGTATGGTCATTTCCAGAGGATGATTATTAGGGAGTGCTGTTCAGCCCCATCTGGTTCAGTTTTATTCCCCCATGATGTTTAGCATCTACATGAAATTACTGAGTGGGGTCACCCTGAGCTTTGGAGTACATTGTCAGCAATATGCTGAAGACACATAGCTCTGCTTCTCCTTTACATCTGCAGGTGTGGCAGTGGGTGTGCTGTTTTGTTCTATTGTGCATCTCTTTTCTGCCTCTGATTAAGATGGTCCAGGCCATACTAGTTAGCCACTTCTACCGAAATGCCCCTTCCTAACCTCCTGCCTTGGCCAAATCTTGACTGATGATCTCACAGATGAGTGTCTAGAAAGTCGTATAAAACTCCAACACTGCACCTTCATGTTTAAGATACCTTCCACCTGTAGAATATTAGCTATGTCCTCCTGTTGTGGAATAATCCCTGCCTATTAAGAAATGTAAAGAAGGCATTTGTGCTCACTTGAAAGCACAATGTGCCTAATGTCTTATACATAACTCTATCCCACAGAGTCCTTAAATTACTGGATTTAACTTTTGTACTGAATGGTCTCCTCTGTTCAAAAATCCTACCCTAGCTATACCCAGCCACCCTCCCCACCATCTGCTCTTGTTATTTGGAAGCCATAAGCACTCTTATTTCTCTTCTACCATCTTTTTCTCCCTCCAGGGCAGCCATTTGACCCTCACTTTCAGATTAATAATGCTGTTTCAAATATCATTTGTTCTGTCACTTTTGGGAACCGCTTTGAATACCATGACAATCATTTCCAGAAGTTATTGAAATTGCTTGATGAGACGACGCACCTTCAAGGAAGTCGGGGTCAGGTAGGTCTTCTGTCAGATCTTGTGGGTAATGAAAACAGAAACACTCTGGCCCAGACAGACTCCCACATGCTGGTTGAATGTTTATTCACGTGCTGTGGGTGTTCATGTTACAATTTCTTTTTTCCACATTCTAGTCATCGAAACATCTCTTCCTATTCATATCCCTTTGCCATCTTGCCTCGACTTAGCATTGTCTCTTGGTTGGGATACCTTCAGTATTATAAAGCATTCATGAAAAATAAGAACCATGTGCTACAACACAATTTAGACTATTGAATTGGAAATCACATGTGTAACTGAATAAAAATCTCTGCATAGGAAAAAGTAGCACACACTATGAGAAGGCTAAAACCTTCTCTGCTAGCTTTCCGCAGGGAGGGAATTGGTTTTTTATTCCTTGTAGGGGACATTCAAGCATTGTTCCTGAATATTTAGAGAAATAATACTACGTAGATGGTACACAAAACTAGGTTTATTAATCATTTATTGTTGTTATTTAATAAGAGGGCTTTCCATACATATATGTGATGTTAGTGTTTGTTTCCTCAGCTGTACGATCTCTTTCCCACTCTCATGAAGCACCTGCCAGGGTCCCATCAGACTATTTTTAATAACTGGAAGCAGCTGAGATCCTTTGTGAGAGAAATCATTGAAAAACACAAAGAAGACTGGAATCCATCTGAACCCAGAGACTTCATTGATGCGTACCTAAATGAAATGGCCAAGGTAAGAGACGTAAAGGAAAACAAGTATATGGTTGTTTTTCTTTTTAAAAAGAATAATGATACTAGAAGAAGGCAGAGGTACAATCTAAAAGGCCAGAACTAGCTAAGTGGTTTGTGTAGGTAGCCTTTAGCGGCTGCCCATATTATTATTATTTCATATTATTTCTGCTGACTCTATGTTTCATTTGACAAACAGGTGAAGTATATGTGGGGAGGGGGTGCACGCGCGCAAGTGCATACATAAATCATTTCCCCACTAAATTTCACCACTTGTCTGTGATTTGTCAAAGCAGACAGTCAACATGACCCAAAGCATTGTTGTAGAGCAGGCATCCCCAAACTGCGGCCCTCCAGATGTTTTGGCCTACAACTCCCATGATCCCTAGCTAACAGGTCCAGTGGTTGGGGAAGATGGGAATTGTAGTCCAAAACATCTGGAGGGCCGAAGTTTGGGGGGTGCCTGTTGTAGAGGCATATCATGAGATGGCATTTTCTCAGTTGTCTGTCTGAATAAACTCTGTAGTCCAGACCAGAACTTTGACAAGACCAAACCCATACTTTATCCTAGCTTCAATAATCTTCTGGGTTCTGGATACTCTTCAGCAGGGGTCAGCAAACTTTTTCAGCCGTGGGGGGCCGGACTATATTTTAGGGGAAAAAATTGAACTAATTCCTATGCCCCACAAATAACCCAGATATGCTTTTTAAATAAAAGTACACATTCTACTCATGTAAAAACACCATGCAGGCCCCACAAATAACCCAGAGAGGCATTTTAAATAAAAGGACACATTCTACTCATGTAAAAACACACTGATTACTGAACCATCCGCGGTCCGGATTTAGAAAGCGATTGGGCTGCAACTTCAGGAATAGAGCTGAGGAATTCTATGGTGATCACTTGACAGGTGGTACTGAAACTGGGGTGGTGATGCTTTAAATGACAGGTTAACTCCCTGGTGCATTTTCTTTGCTTCAAGGGGGATGCTGCTCCCAGTTTCCATGAAGAAAACCTCCTACATTCTACACTGGATCTGTTTTTTGCTGGAACAGAAACAACTTCTACAACCCTGCGCTGGGCTTTGCTGTACATGGCAATATATCCAGAAATTCAGGGTAAAACTGTAGTTGGCTTATTTCCCTTTCATTACTTTGGGTTGTATTCAGTTAAGTCCTACCCACAGGAAACCCAATGTAATTAACAAACTCAGATATGTCTATACCCAGTGATTTTTTTCTGGGGGTACGGATACCCCTAAAGATTTTGTGAATCTAATGGGAGAAGAAAGTAAAAAAATAAAAGTTTAAGTTTCTTCTCCCACATAGTGAACCATCAGTTCCATCATCAGTTCCATTGAATAGCACGGTGAATCGTCAGTTCCATTGCTTCCACCGATGGCGGCCTATAAAATTGTGATTTTCTTGAGTCAAAATGAGAGTACATCTAAACATTTTTTAAGAAAAAAAGCCTACCCATCAGATGTGTAAAAAAGATAGATAAGTTATATGCTAAATAAAGCATAAACAGAAATTGCTGGAATACATATTGGGGGGGGGGGGAATTAACGAATAAATTAAGAGAGGTTTATGCTCTGGTTCGCCAGAAGCGGCTTAGTCATGCTGGCCACATGACCCGGAAGCTGTCTGCTGCGGACAAACGTCAGCTCCCTCGGCCAGTAAAGTGAGATGAGCGCCGCAACCCCAGAGTCGTCTGCAACTGGACCTAACGGTCAGGGGTACCTTCACCTTTACCTCATGACTATCAATGAAGTGCAGTAACAGAGAAACTAAAAGATTTGTAAAAAGGAAAAGGAAAAAAGAAATAATGTATTTATATTTAAAGAAAGTCAATTACTTGTTACAGAGTGGCAGGAATTATATTTATCCTTTGGGGGAGAATAACAGTTATTAAAATGATAAAAATATTGAAAAGCCAGTTTTTATTTCAACATTTACCAATTCAATTAACCATACATGGCTGAAAGCTGAAATTATGCATGGTGAGAAAGCAACAGGAAGAGTATAAAGTTCCAGTTTTAAAATTATTGTACAGTATGTCACAAACTGAAGACAGGAATGCCTGGCGTGCTCTGGTCCATGGGGTCACAAACAGTTGGACACGACTAAACAACAACAACATGTCACAAACTGAAAGGGGGGGGAAAGGTTGTAGAACCATGTTTGAATCATCATACTATATGCATATACCGGTATTTCTATGTTTGATATGTGGGAGATTTCACTACATGAAGCACTTGGGAAATAAAATTAGGTCTGGGTGAGAAAATGAATCTCAAGGCAATGCTGAAACTCTACCAGTGCAGCTGCTGTCTGCAACCCAAATAAAGGCGATTCCACAAATGGGACACAATTGCACAGAAGCAACTTTCCCTTGTCGCCACACAATGGGCACCCAGTGATGGGACAATGTGATGGGTCTCCACTGCAATTCTGCTGCTCTTGTATTAACGACAAATCTTCTTTTCTTTGTAGCAAGAGTCCAAGCAGAAATAGATTCTGTGATTGGCCAGTCTCGCCAGCCAGCGATGGATGACAGGGACAGCATGCCCTATACCAATGCAGTTGTTCATGAAGTTCAAAGAATAAGCAACATTATACCTTTGAATGTGCCCCGGATGACAACTAAGGACACTACACTGGCTGGGTTTCATGTGCCCAAGGTAAATGCTAAGAAGATACAGCTTTCTTATGTGCCTTTACTCTTCTATTAAGATGCAAGAACTTGAAGCCAAAGTTCTAAATGAGGGGTAGCTGATATTGTGCTGTCATCAGTTCCAACCAGCATGGCTAATGGGCAGGGATGATGAGAGTTGTGTCCCAGGTTGCATCACCCCCATGTCTACCTGCAGAGTGGCACCATACCATTAGGTTGCCATTGGTGGGAGAAAAACTGGTCTGTCAGTTGTAAATCTGGACCCTTCCCACTATGGTGTTCTGCTTTGCCCATCATTTCCCTCCTCTGCTGCTATGGAATTCTAGGCTTGTTTATGCTAGCCCTGGGGCAGATGGGAGAGTATTCTTGGGATACACCATGATCATAAAAGGATAGAGGGATTTGACCTAGATAAGCTTTCGTTTTGTTGAAACTCCTCTGCAAAACTGCAAAAAATAAAAAATCACCGTCTTAGTTTTAATGGATTGCTAGTCAGCCTGAAATGTGCTAAAATCTGGTGTTTCTAACTATAAATCTTAGTAGTCCAGCAGACATTGACTATACAGTATTTTTAGATGTATATTGGAAACTGTGTTTTTGTGGAATGTAGTTGGATAAATTACTTACTGTATTTTTCTCTCCATAAGACACACTTTTTTCCTCCTAAAAAGAAAGAGGAAATGTCTGTGCATCTTATGGAGCGAATGTGTGGTCCCTGGAGCCGAATTGCCCGGGGTGAAAGGCAGATCGTGCTTGTTTTTTGTTTTGTTTTTTAAGAAAGAGCTAAAGGCTAACAAGAGGGGAAGACAGTGTTGAAAGGAAGAGCTCAGCAGCTGATTGCAAGAGATTGGGGAGGGAGATAAGGGAGCTAGCTCCCTTCCCGCCCCACCCAGGCCCCTTGCTCAGGCCTCAATTGTTGTCTGCAGAGAGAGGCTGCTTGTTTCCCCAGCGACATGTGACTGGCTGATTAGATTATCTGTCTGGAAACTGTAGAAATGGGTCCCTTTCCTTTCCTAGAGAAGCTGTAGAACTGTGAGTTGAACCCCATAAAAACAGGATTTTTCCCTTTGCAAGGTAAACTCAACAACTTTGAGCTGATCTCAAAAATGGAGCTTTCCCCCTTTGCAAAAAAGATGCACAACTCTGAGCTGACCCCCCCCCCTGTGAGCTGACCCCCCCCCCATGGGGCTTTTCCCATTTGCAAAAAAAGCTGCACAACTTTGAGCTGATCCTCAACAAAATTGAGCTTTCCCCCTTTGCAAAAGAAGCTTCCTCAAATATTTAATGTGGGGGGAGGCACCTAGGCCTCTAGGAGTTGGCTGCTATGCCTAGAACATTACAAGAAAGCAAAAAAAATGTTCTTGTTTTCCTCCTCTAAAAAACTAGGTGCGTCCTATGGTCAGTTGTGTCCTAAGGAGCGAAAAATGCGGTAATAATGGAAAGCAAATCTCTCATTCAGAGCATATCTTTTCTGCACCAGAGAACAAAGTGTGAAGCTTACACAGATATATCACAGAAAGTTCATTGGCATTTTTAATCTAGCTGCTTCTTTGACAGGGAACCATAATGCTTGCCAGCTTGACCTCTGTGCTCTTTGACAAGGATGAGTGGGAAACACCCAATGAGTTTAATCCTGGCCATTTCCTGGAGAACGGTCAGTTCAAGAAAAAGGAAGCATTCTTGCCATTCTCCGCAGGTAAAAACGATGATGGACTCGTCATCAAAATTTCAACAGTTACTAAATGGTGGAGGCCTAGTAGCTGAGAGCCTGGTGTAGGACTAACTATATTGTAGATTGCAGAAGTTACCAAACTCTTTTGGGGCCAGTGGGCACATTTGACATATAAGAAAGCAATGTGGGCACCAGTCACAAAATGACTATGACTAAGTCGCTTATGGTGAACCAGAGCAGCACATGGAAACGCCGTTTACCTTCCCACTATATCTACTTGCACTTGATGTGCTTTCGAACTGCTAGGCTGGCAGGAGCTGGAACTGAGCAACGGGAGCTCACCCCGTCGTAGGGATTCGAACCACCGACCTTCTGATTGGCAAGCCCTAGGCTCTGTGGTTTAACCCACAACTTGGTAGTGTGAATGAGGTAGATTCAAATTAAAATATTTCTCTCCAACCCTTCATATGATAGAAATTTATGTACCTCAAATGTATGTATTCCAGATTCTAGAAAGCTGTGATCCCCATTTCCTTGAGTAGGAAATGGATAGGACCAGCTTCTTCATTTATTTTGCAACAACAGAATCCCTTTCACAGGTACAGTGGTACCTTGGTTGTTGAACTGCTTGGCTCCCGATCAAATCAGCTCCCAAACACCCAAAACCCGGAAGTAAGTGTTCCGGTTTGCAAACTTTTGTTGGAAAATGAACGTTCGACTCAGCTTCAGCAGCTTCCTCCAGCCAATCAAAAGCCCCACCTTGATTTTTGAATTGTTCCGGGAGTCGAAGAGACTCCTGGAATGGATTAAGTTCAACAGACAAGGTACCACAGTATTTGGCTTCCTGGTCTGCCAAGGTCATTGTAAACAAGCCACTGCCTCTACTGCTTTAGCAACAACGAGTTACAAATGGAAAGGTTACTGTAGCAAAAGCTCTCCACTAAAGCATTCTTTGTGTCCTTCTCTTCTAGGAAAGCGAGTTTGTCTTGGAGAGCAGTTGGCAAGGACCGAGCTCTTCATTTTCTTCACTGCCCTAATTCAGAAGTTCACTTTCCAGGCTCCAAAGAATGAGACATTAAGCCGTGAATTTAGGATGGGTCTGACGATGTCTCCCGTGCCATACAGGATATGTGCATTCTCTCGCTAAGGGAACTTATTTTATGGCATTGCCATTTCTTTAAAAAGTAGCAGTTTATGGTGCAGGAAGAGATCTATGCCACTTGGTGGCCCTCAAGAAGTGGCAAAGCGACTCCCCCATGTATAGCCTCAGTTTTCACAAACCCACGGTCGGATCAGTCCATGAATGAGCTTTTCCACTGCCCAACACCATCCCTGTGACGGGGTGAGCTCCCGTTGCTTGGTCCCAGCTCCTGCCAACCTAGCAGTTCGAAAGCATGTCAAAGTGCAAGTAGATAAACAGCGGGAAGGTAAACACCGTTTCCATGTGCTGCTCTGGTTTGCCAGAAGCGGCTTTGTCATGCTGGCCACATGACCTGGAAGCTATACGCCGGCTCCCTCGGCCAATAATGTGAGATGAGCGCGCAACCCCAGAGTCGGTCACGACTGGACCTAATGGTCAGGGGTCCCTTTACCTTTACCTAACTTCTTAGCCTGCATGGCTTGCTCAACTGACTATGTGCAGATGATGCATTAGCCACCTCTCCCAATGCTTCATGTTCTCCAAACAATGTCTAACATCAAAGAAGGTGAAGGTACCCAGCACTATCACATCCTTCAACAGATTAGGGTATTAAAGGTTGTTCTCAGCCATCAAAGAGCTGAACAAGACATAGAGGGGGGAAGCAAACAGAGGCAGGAAAGGGTAACCATGTCAGATCACTATCTCCTCAAAATACAAATATCTTCCAGATAGATTGCCCATACATCCACCCCCAAACAATTTGCACAAAATAGCTTCTAGGGAGAACCTGTCTCAGATGCCTCCAGGCTGCAATGAAAAATGAACAGCGAGACAAGAAGCAGGATAGAAAACTGGAATTGCCAGCTCTTTAGGACCCAGGGGTCTTTCTATCAGGTGTCCAAAACATTGCCATTTGCTCATTGGCTCAAAATAGGGAAGGAAGTTTTGCTGGTTTCTCTCTTATCTCTTGAAAGGGAGAAAACATTTGCTTCTTCTTTCTTTAACGGAAGATCAGAATCAATGCTAAGGTCCTAAGGGCTCTGGTGAGGTCCTGGGCCACAGCTGCTGATAACCTTCTTCAGCTCCAACCCATTCGCTCCCGGAGGAGAGCTGCTGGTACGTCTTGGTGCTGCAAGATTTTAGTCTGTTGAATTTGTTTCCTGATGACAGAGAAGTCCTCCCTCAGATCTTCCACATCTATCATGGACTGGTATTCTACCTTAACACTTTTGATCTTTCACATATATTTTTTAATAAATTAGATCCTTTGCTCTTCCAGATTGTGTTTCTACATCTTGCTTAACTTTCTATCCTCTGGTTGCATCTGGATTTTTTTTTGTTGGGGAGGCATCAACAAGTAGTACCAGGACTAAGTTCACGGTCAAATTTTGTTATGCATGCTTTGTTTGCTATTATGTATTTCTTACTTAACCTGAGAAGATTTCATTAAAAGCCAATTAAAAACAACTGTGGATCCCTAGGAACTTCTGCACCTGGGCCTGACCTTGTTCTGGTCCTGTTGTGGTGAAGAAAAGGCATTGTTTTCTTCATAGGAATGTGTGCGCTTACGACTCAACATAAAACTCTAATGGACTTTCTGCCTACCTTTATAAAATTAGAAATGTTGTTATGCATGTTTTGTTCATAATGAACTTGCAAAGAGTTTGATATGTTAGCTACATCAATGCATCTTAATGAAGATACATGCATCTTCTCTTGTTAAATAACCAGTTATTGCCATTCTGTATTGGCCCTGATTTGAATGTAGAGTTTAAATGTGCTTGTAAATACTGCATAGTAAAATCAGTGAGTGAAGCATACAACTCTTGAGTTGGTTTGTAGATTAGGAATATTCCTAGGTTTTATTATTTTCCAAAAACATTATTATTGTGATTGAATAAACATAGTCAATGACAAGGTGAAAACTGAGTCTGCAAAGTGATTTCCATGAATATAGTTAAGTGTGGCAATTTGGAGTGCATAGTGCTGACATTCACAGGGGCAGGAGCAGAGGAGAATGGCACGCAGAAGAGACATGCAACCCTTTCCATCAGTACTATTGTGTCCATTTGAAAAAGTTCAAGAAGACATTCCTAGGGATATTGTGCCTGCAGTTCTTAGAGGCTTGGGTTAGCTGCATGTTTGGCCTGAACCAATCTCTACTGTAGTGGTTTTTGTTTTTGTTTTTCAAAGAAGCAACACAGAGTATTATGGCCTTTGAACACCTCTTAAGGAGTAATGAAGGAGTAGTTTAAGGCTTAATCCCAGCTCTTTATAAACTCAGAGTGTTAAAGATGTTTTGGGGAAGTTCTAAAATAATGCAGCAGGATATACTCCTTACCCCAAGCTTGGTACCATTGAATCTGTTTGACGATTCAAATAGGATTTTAAAGAACAATGAACTTACTATTCATCTTCTTGTGAGTAGGCAAACAGTAATGAATGTTTGGAACAATTTTACCTGTATTGATCTGAAATATTAATATGATACATAAAGCCATCCTGTAAAAAAAAACTCTCATAGGCTACAGGTATTTACTAAGAGGGAGAATAGCAACATGGCAGTGATGTTGATGTGCTGCAAGCACGCGGACAGAGCCAATCTGGAGCTCCTGGCAATGTGTTTACATTGCACCAAGTTCTCTTCTGCCACGTGGCCTCCTACTAGCTAAAACCTAGTATTAGAGGGCTCTGGCCCTCTGAATGATCCTTCTCCCATCATTCCACTTGCAGAAAACCCTTCTTAGAAATGTCATAAAGGAAATAAACGTTTATTGTTCCAAAGAAGTAAAATCAGGAAGAAAATATTCTAGTTCAGAAACTGCTCTCCCCCACTCTCTTTTTCCTCTCTTGGTATGATGACTCATTAGGTTATCTCCCTTCTGCCTATCTGTGGCCATGATGTATAACAATGTGCACAAACTTTCCCTTCATTTCTTACAGGAACGTTAGCCAAGAGGGCAGGCGTGGCTCCTCTACATGCATGAGGTTTTGGATTCTCTGGACAGATAGCAATCCATTCTGACAAAGGAAGGCTAGAAGGGTTTGAAGATGCTGCTGCTGCAGCTGCTCTCTGTCCTCTGGGAGGCCTTGTCCCTGCAGGTCATTTTGGTGTTTCTGGCTACATTTCTGCTTCTTGCTGATTACAAGAAAAAGATTCGCCCAAGGGATTTCCCCCCAGGGCCCATGCCTCTTCCCTTTCTGGGTAACATGCTACACATGGATTTCAAGAAACCTCATTTTTCCATGCAAAAGGTAAAGATGACTGAAAGATCCATGACATGAGTTAAGCACAGTATTGCACTGGAAAGTATCTTATGGCCCTTGCCTCTGAACGCAGAGGATCTATTTTACCTAACAATTATTTGTAACAGATCTGTCAACAGATTCTTTCTACCACCTCTGCCTTTTTGCTCCAACTCTGGCCAGGAAAGAAATTCCTGAGCTATGATCTAGATATCTGCTTGGACAAATAATTAAACACCTAACAAATGCAGCAAGTTAAGATTCCCATTCAGACCCAATAGCCCAGCCCACCATGCAGACAAATTAATACACAATATTAATGTTTTACATATATATCCGCTCTTACATAGTTCCTCCTTCTCCATTCAGTTTGCAAAAAAATATGGCAACATCTTCAGCCTTCAAGTTGGAAACAGACGGGTTGTGGTTGTGAATGGATTGCAGCTGGTGAAAGAGACTCTTGTCCATCAGGGTGAAAACTTTGTAGATCGTCCAGTCCTTCCTCTTGATAAAGAAATATTTACATCATTTGGTGAGTTTCTTTTAATGTGCTCAATTATTAAAATTTACAAAGTGTGATATTTTCCAAAGTCTGCCCTAATTGTACAAACCCTTAGGTTGTTTGATAATATTATGTTTTCATGCCTGACGATTAGATTTTTTCATTTGCATTTCCTGTATCATTACACCAAACTCAAAATATTTCAGGAATAATTCAGGAATAATTAAAGTTCCTATTAAAAGCACAATCAAAAGAGTAAAAAAAGCAACAGTGAAGCAGCAGCAGCTTAGCTCGATTCAAATGCTTTGCAGTCTCCTCAGTGTGGTATAATGAAAAATAATAATAAATTTTTATTTATACCCCGCCCTCCTTGGTTGAAACTGGGCTCAGGGCGGCTGACACCAGTAAAATTACAATAAGACATAAAGAAAGAAAAACAATTAGTTAAAATACAGGTTAAAATACAATTTACATTTAAAATTTTAAATGCAGCCTCATTTTTAAAAAGTAAACAAGCAGAATAGTTTGATGGAAAGAGGAGTCCTTTTATAATTAGGTCTTTTTAATCTCCTTGCAATTTGCAGTTACTCCTTTTAAAAGTACATATCTGCTACATGATATTAATTCTTCCTACTTAGGATTGATCTTCTCGAATGGCCTTAGTTGGAAACAACAAAGACGGTTTGCCTTATCAACTCTCAGAAACTTTGGTTTGGGCAAAAGGTCTTCAGAAGAACGAATACAGGAGGAGAGCCGATACCTAACAGATGCAATTGAAGCTGAGAATGGTGAGGACCAGAGCCCATAAACCAGTGGCATCATCTGTGATATTTAAACTGCTATTTTGTATGCACACTCAAAAAGACTTTAGCCATGGTACAAAGCTGTGTGGCATTCCTTTCCACAAATGTAGCTCTGCTGGAGCTGGGAGAACCTCATGATTGGAAGGATGTTTTTTTTAAAAAAAAATAACACAGGTGCTTATCCATTGTGGGACTTGGAGCTTATTCTGAGTTTAGTTGCAACCTCAAACCACTAAGTAGGATAAAATAACAACAACAAACAGGTACATGGAGTGTTTGGGCTGATGATGTGTTCCCCTTTTTTGATAGCTACAACAACCAAAGTCATAAATAAATAAAGTCATAAGTTTGGTATATACTTTTGGTATATTGTGCCTTTCTTTTCTGTCTCTTATGATGACTGCCCTTGCCATTCTTGTTAGCCAAAATGTCCTTTCGCAACCTCCTGCCTTGGCCAAACCATATCCACAGCTGTTCAGCATATGCTACCGAGGCTATAGGACTCTACCACGGTGCTTTCATATTTACATCCTCCACCTGTAGAATATTACCTGTGCCCTCCTCCAGCAGAATTATCCTACCCTATGAAGAGGACAAATGGTTATTTTAAAATATAAGTGTGCTTAACATATTATATGATGTGTACTAACTTAAATCACAGGAATTAATGTTCATACTAAATGGTTTCTTCTGTTCAAAGATCCTACCCTATCTACACACACAAACATTCCCCACATTTTGCTCTTGTTATATGGAAGCCATCAGTGCTCTTATTTCTCTTCTACCTTTCCCCCCTCTCTTCTTCCAGGGCAGCCATTTAACCCTCACTTTCAGATTAATAATGCTGTTTCAAATATCATCTGTTCTGTCACATTTGGGGACCGCTTTGATTACTATGACAGCCGTTTCCAGATGTTATTGCACTTGCTTGATGAGACGACGTACCTTCAAGCAACTATTTGGAGTCGGGTAGGTCTTGTGAGTAATGAAAATGAAACCGCTTTGGCCCAAAGAGACTTCTACACTTTGGTTGAACATTTATTAATCTGCTTGGGTTTTCACGTTCTGATTTCTTTTCTTTTTTTCACATACTAGTAATTCAAGTATCTCTTCCCATGCATAGCCGTTTGTCATCTTGTCTTAACATTGTCTATTATAATATTGAAGACATATTTGTTGGGATGCCTTCAATATTACAGAGCCTCCTGTCTGCTCGCTTTCCCCAGGGAAGGTGTTGATTTTATATTCCATTCAAACATTGTTCCTAGATATTTACATAACTAAATAATACTGGGTGGTGCACAAAACTAGTGCACACAATCTTTTATTCCTTTTCCTCAGAAATAGCCCTAGTAGGCTTCTTCTTTCTGTTAGCTCCTTTCCCATGAGGGCAGTATGGTGTACAACTGTTGTTAGTGGGGTTTCCCTGCACATATGTGATGTTAGTGTTTGTTTCCTCAGCTGTACAATATCTTTCCCACTCTCATGAAGCACTTACCAGGGCCTCATCACACTGTTTTTAAAAACTGGGGAAAGCTGAAATCCTTTGTGAGAGGAATCATTGAAAAACACAAAGAAGACTGGAACCCATCTGAACCCAGAGACTTCATTGATGCCTACCTAAATGAAATGGCCAAGGTGAGAGATGAAAAGGACAAAAATTGTGTGTGTGTGTGTGTGTAGTGTAGATGAAAAAGGTCCATGTTTGTTAAAGCCCACTTTTCTCCGAAACCGCTTGCCCGACTGCATTCAAATTTGGCCATAACGTCACATGCGAATATGCGAGTGTTTGCATGCACTTAGATTGGACAGATGTCACACCTTTGGCAGGTAAAAACCTGAATTTGTGTAAAAATAGCACCCTCCAGTGAACATCAAAGGAATAGACACCATTGTGTAGTAATAGGGCCATAATCCCGCCCCTCCTCCTCCTCTCCTAACTCACCGCGCAACCCACCAAGATCCAGGCAGTCCACCGAGATCCAGGCCGCCCCAGGACCACCTCCACCACGGGGGAAATGGGAGACCCTCCCCAAAATTACCTGCAGGTACTCCCCTACCCCCTACCCCACCGGGATCCACCGAGGGACCCCCCACAGACCCTCCCCAAACAACGAATCCTTAAAATGGGGGGAACAGACAGGGGCGGGGGTGGGTCACATCCTCCCCCTGTCCTGGGAAACGGGGACCCTGACTAAGCCACAGCAACACGTGGCCGGGTACAGCTAGTATATTATACTAAAATAGTAGTAGAAAGCAGAGAAGCAATATTAAAAACCAGAACTAGTCATGCGGCTTGTCTGAATGGTCCTTAGTGGCTGCCCATATTCTTTCTGTTGAGTTTATGACTTCAGACAAAACACATTTCTGCATGCAGGAATATGAAGTCATGTATTTTGTGGGGAGATTTGTTCACTGCTGGGATTTCACCACTTGTCTGTGGTTTGTGAGAGGAAACAGTTGACATGACTAAAAGCATCACTGCAATGAAGGCTTCTCATGACCATTGCCTCTGTTGCTTGCATAAACTCTCCATATGCCTACCTAAATGAAATGACCAAGGTGAGATATAAAAAAACCAAAAAGTATATAGTTTTTAAAATAATAATAATAATAAATAATAATAATAATTTTATTATATTTTATTTATCTCCTGCCCATCTGGCTGGGTTTTCCCAGCTCCTCTAGGCAGCTTACAGCATATATAAAACCACAACAAAACATGAAACATTAAGAAACAGAATATCCTATGCAAGGAACAAACCAATAAATCAATAGAAACTGATAATAATAACAACAACAATAATAAACAGTTTACAGTTGCACCCAAATTAAAAGAACTGCCAACCCCAAGTAAACATTTAACCAAAGGCAACCTGACAAAAGGATACCAGAGGAACCAAAATTAGAACTGATTATAACATTGTAAAACTATTTAGCCAGCTGCCCAAACCCAAGAGTTGTTCCAGCAATGTCCCAGTGGCCTCCCAGGAGCCTCTTTTGGCTGTTTAATCCAAATCTGGGTCCTGCCCCCTAGGTCAGGTGGAAATGGGCCTTGCAACAGGGAGCAGTCCTCCCCCCAGCATTCACGACAGCAGCAATGCTAAAAGGAGAAGGCAGAGATACAATATAAAATGCCAGAACTACCGGTAGCTACGTACACAAGTGGTTTGTTTAAGAAGGCTTTAGTAGCTGGCTATATTGTTTTCATTGACACTGTATGTATTCAGATGAACAGGTGAAGTATATGTGTGCATTTGCAAGTGTACACGTAAAAATGAAATCATGCATTTCAGAAGGTCCACTGCCCAAATTCCACCACTTGTCTGTGATTTGTCAGAACAGACAGTTGATATGAGCGAAAGCATCACTGTAGAGGCATCTCATGACCTACCATTGCCTCAGTTGTCTGTCTGAATCCACCCTGTCTAGGAGTCTGTAGTTCAGACTAAACCATTCTTTATTCTAGATTCAATTATCCACAGGACTGTTGACCCTGACCCTACTGTATTCTGGACACTCAGAAACAGAACTGAGGAATCCCATGGTGATCACTTGACAAATAGGACTGATACAAGAATGGTGGTTTTTAATGACATGGCATTTTCTTTGCTTCAAGGAGGATTCCGCTTCCAGTTTCCATGAAGAAAACCTTCTACATTCAACACTGGATCTGTTTTTTGCTGGAACAGAAACAACTTCTACAACATTGCGCTGGGCTTTACTTTACATGGCCATTTATCCAGAAATTCAAGGTAGAACTGTAGTTGGCTTATTTCCCTTTCATTACTTTCGGTTATATTCAACTAGGTCCTACCCAGAGTAAACCTACCGAGATAAATGAACATTACTTAGACATGTCTATACCCACCAGATGCGTAAAGGAGATAAGGAAATGGAAGATTCTGGCAAGTTATACACTAAATAAAGCAAAACCAGAAATTGTTGAAATAAACATAGAAAAAGATCAATGAAAAATAAAATAATAGGAGTTTATGGTTCTAAATGGAGAAACAAATCAGTGCAGTAACAGAGAAACTACAAGATTTGTATAAAAACAACTATCAAATGTTATTTAAAGAAAGCCAATTAATTATTAGCAGGAATTATCTTTATCCTTTTTTGGGGAGAATAGCAGCTATTAAAATGGCAAAAATATCAAAAAGTCAGTTTTTATTTCAACATTTACCAAATCATGGCAAGAAAGCATATGAAAAGTTATATGGAAATTATGCATGATGAGAAAGCAAAGGAAAAGCTCAAGTTCCAATTGTATTATATGTCACAAATGGCAGAAATTGGTTGTAGAATCATTTTCACAAATAATCATATTTCAATATTTCTTTAAAAACAATTATGAAATGTTGCTTAAAGAAAGCCAATTACTTATTACAGAGTGGCAGGAATTATCTTTATCCTTTTCAGGCTGAATAGCAGTTATTAAAAAGATAAAAGCACCAAAAAGCAAGTTTTTATTTCAACATTCACTATTAGAATCAAACATACAGCAGATTCATAATTGAAACATAATAATAAAGCAGCAATTTATTAGGGTTGCCATGCGTCTGGAATTTCTTGGACATGGTCCTGTTAAACAAATGTCTGGGAAAATACGGACATTTGGCAGCACATGTTGGAATTGTAGATTTTGGCGAATTTAATAAAAAATGAAACTCTGAAACTCATTTTTTAAAAGAGATTTTGAAAAAAAAGGCAAAACTAAAAAGAGCTCAACAACTTTTGTCTCCATGTTGCGCTTTTAGACAACATGAGTACATCTACAGAGTAGTACATAATTCAGTTGAATACAAATTGATTTTATTTGCAGATGATATTCTTTTGCTTATTTCTAAATCCTCCTGTGCTGATGTAAATGATAGGTGCCTTTACTAAAAAAAAAATCAGGATACTCTGTTGACTTCTCCAAATGAAAATTGATTGCAATAAGTGAAAAATTGGTTACCCATCCATTTAAGGAGTATCAATTCTGTGTTTGTTCAAAGCCATTAAATATTAAAGATGGGCCTCCCCTACAGATCTTAGATAAAGTCTATTCTTCTTGTGTTGAAAGCAGATTTTCTTTCTCTGCAGCAAAAGTCCAAGCGGAAATAGATTCTGTGATTGGCCAGTCTCGCCAGCCAGCAATGGATGACAGGGACAGCATGCCCTATACCAATGCAGTTGTTCATGAAGTTCAAAGAATAAGCAGCATTGTTCCTTTGAATGTGCCCCGGATGACAACTGAGGACACAATGCTCGCTGGGTTTCATGTGCCCAAGGTAAATGTTAATAGCTTTCTTACCTCCTTTTTCCTCTTCCCTTAAGATGTGGAAACTTGCAGCCAAGGTTCTAAATGAGGGTTAGCCAAGATGAGGTTCTCCAGATGTTGTTCAACCCCAACTCTTACCAACTTGAGCCAGTATGACCAACGGGCAGGACTGGGGGGGGGGGAAGTGTTGAGTGTTCTTGGGGGGAGGGATTTAGGACAGATAGACTTTTGGGTCTTTCCACACACACACCTTGCAAAAATGGATTCCAACTGCAGTCTGAACCATTTGTATGGATAGCTAGTATCTTTCTTTACTTTCTTTTTTAGTGGTCATTACTACAGTAACCACACAAAACAGCAACAGCCGGCCTCTGGTGTTTCTAATTGTAAATCCTCTAAACACTCTGGCAAAGTCTGTTATTTTAAAATATATAGAGGTACCTGTGTTTTCGTCAGCTGTGGTTCAATGAATTACTCGGAAGTCTCTCATTCAAAACATATCCTGTCTGATTTAGTGGACAACATTGCTCTTGGATCTAGGAGGCTCAGAACTGCTGTAGATGCACAGATAAAAATACAGAGAGTTCTCTAGCAGTTTAATCTGTTGTCTTCTCTGCTTCTTCTTTGACAGGGAACTATAATGGTCCCCAACTTGACCTCTGTGCTGTTTGACGAGGATGAGTGGGAAACCCCCAATGTGTTTAATCCTGGCCATTTCCTGGAGAATGATCAGTTCAGGAAAAGGGAAGCATTCTTGCCATTTTCTGCAGGTAACAAAAGTTGATGTGTGGCTCATTAGAATTGCAACAGTGACTACACGATGATGGCTTGGTTGCTGGAAGTCTGGTGTATTGCTAAAATAGTTGTGCACTGTAGCGGATGCCACCTTATTGAAGTCAGTGGTCATATTTGCGATTCTGAGCAAGTACTCTGTGTGTTAAGACACAAATGGCTGCCATAGGAGGTGTGATGTTACACAATACGGTGTTGACATGCTCTCTCCCCACTCCTCATTGAGCCATGTCGTTTTTTGAGGGGATGAGGAAATAGATAGGACTGGCTTCTTCATTTTGCAACAACCGAATTTTTATAGGTATTTGGCTTCCTGGTCTGCCAGGGTCATTTTAAATATGGCTTTAGCAACAACTAGTTACAAAAGGAGAAGTTTACTGTAGCAATAGCTTTCCACTGAAACAGTCTCTTTCTCCCTCTCTTCTAGGAAAGCGAGTTTGTCTGGGAGAGCAGTTGGCGAGGACTGAGCTCTTTATTTTCTTCACTGCCCTAATTCAGAAGTTCACTTTCCAGGCTCCAAAGAATGAGACATTAAGCCGTGAATTTAGGATGGGTCTGACATTGTCTCCCCTGCCATACCGGATATGTGCATTCTCTCGCTAAGGGGACCCATCTTATAGCATTTCCATTTCTTTAAAAAGTCGTATTAGTTTGTGGGATAGAAGCACACCTGTGGCTTAATCCTAATTATGTTTTTTAAATGATTTTTATTGGTTTTACATATAATCATATCACTTAACACCGTCCTCTCTTATGTTATCTCTTTGGCTCAACTGAACCTAACGACTTCCCTCCTTACCGTCTGATGGTTTACAGAATTAAACTTTACATTGTTACATTTCACTTCGTTTCCTATCCTTGTTATATCATTACCTAAAATATTGTATTACTCAACCTGAATAGGTAGCAGTTCCGTCTTACAAATCTTCAAATAACCCTGGTAATGATGTTAATTGCTTACAGTTGTCTTTCAGACATAATATATATTTGTTCTGGTCCTTTTAGAATGCTTGGTCTCGCTGGTTCCGGATTCTTCCCATCAGTTTCGCCATTTCTGCAAAGCCCATCAACTTAATCTGCCACTCTTCATTTGTTGGTAGCTCCTGTTGTTCCCATCTTTGGGCTAACAAGTTGTTGCATATAAGAACTATTTTTTATCTTGTCTCGGTATCTCTCTACCCACTATACCCAATAAAAAAAGCTTCTGGGTGTTTTTTGTTTTTTTGTTTGTTTGTTTTAGCAAAAGTGTTTTTAAACTAGCTCATTATATATAATTTCCTAGAAAGCTTTTACCTTTTTACATGTCCACCACATATGGTAAAAAGTACCTTCCTTTTCCTTACATTTTCAACATTCTTTTTTTGTTCTATACATTTTGGCGAATTTAACTGGTGTTAAATACCATCTATACGTCATTTTCATAATGTTTTCTTTAAGCGTACTACATGCTGTAAAATTAATACCTTCATTCCATATCTTCTAACGGTATGTTATGTCCAATATCTTTAGCCCATGTTATTTCCAATATCTTTAGCCCAATGTATCATTACCAGTTTTACCTCCATATCCTAATTTTACCCCATAATCCTAATTATGTTTTGCCAGAATTCATTAGGGCTTAACCCAGGTAAGTAGGTTTGGGATTGCAGCATGTATCCTTAAAGCGCATTCAAAACACACTTGCCCCCTCAATGAATCTGGGGAACTGTAGTTATTTTGGGAGTTGTAGCTCTCTCGGGGGTAAACTCCATTTCCCAGGAATCTCAGGTGATTTTGTATGCAGATTATAATGATCCTCATTGGTGAGGATCCAGAGTCCCAATTCCCTGTCCTTAGTAAGGGGGGGGTCTCTCCCCCACCCCATTATTTTCAAAATTGTTTTATGTAATAAGAATTGTCCTGTTATATTATTTTATAGCTGCCAATTATAGTTCAGCATTTCCATCTAACCCCCAATAATTTGTAAATACAGCATTGGTGTCTATGTAAATCCTAAAAACAAAAGTAAACAATAAAAAACCAAGAATGACACCATAGGAATGCAACAGCAGCAGCACATAGCTAAAACAGATAGTAAATGAACCCATGCCCCTTACGATGGAGCCTGTAAGCCTCTATACTTATTACCTGAGAGTCCTCCTCATTGAATACATTGGGACTTACTTCTGAGTAACCAGGCAGGGAAGTTTCATTTGATTGGAAGGAAGGAGAGAGAACAAAGGAGCAACTCTATTTAGTGCAGTTTTGATGCTTCAACTGTTCTTAATCTACCCTGACTACTATACAGTGGTACCTCGGTTTAAATACACAATTGGTTCCGGAAGTCTGTACTTAACCTGAAGCGTACTTAACCTGAAGCGAACTTTCCCATTGAAAGTAATGGAAAGTGGATTAATCCGTTCCAGACGGTCCGTGGAGTACTTAAACTGAAGCGTAGTTAACCTGAAGCGAACTTTCCCATTGAAAGTAATGGAAAGTGGATTAATCCATTCCAGACAGGCCCGCGGAGTACTCAACCTGAAGCGTACTTAACCTGAAGTATGAGTGTAATTGGTCTGGAAGTCCATACTTAACCTGAAGGGTACTTAACCTGAAGCAAACTTTCCCATTGAAAGTAATGGAAAGTGGATTAATCCGTTCCAGACAGGTCCACGGAGTACTTAAACTGAAAGTACTCAAACCGAAGCGTACTTAAACCGAGGTATGACTGTGATCCTATACCCAATTTGATTTGCCTGAGACAAAGCCCCATTAAACATAATGAGAATTACATCTGAGTAGAGATATGTACATTGTACTTAGAATTTGCTATATAGGGATGGACTTGAGTGGCTGGACTTAAGCAGAACACTTTGCTTTTGTCACCCACCTGCACACTATTTGCACAAAATAGCTTCAAGGGAATACCTGTGTCAGATGCTTCCTAGCTGCTATGAAAAGTGAACAGCAAGACAAGAAGCGGGATAGAAAAGCAGGAATCAGACGCTCTTTAGGACCCAGGGGTGTTTCTATCAGCTTGTGTCCAAAACATTGCAGTTTGCTCATTGGCTCAAAACAGGGGTAAAGTTCTTGCTTGTTTTTCTCTCTCCCCCCTCTCTGGACAGGGAACAAATGGCTTGCTTTCACCCCTTTTAAAGATAGGTCAGAATCAAGGTCAGGGCCCCAAGACACTGTGGGCTTCCTCTGGCTCTCTTCTAAAGAGCCTACGGAACAGGTCTTGTCACTGAAGAGAGCAGCTGGTAAGTCATGTTGCTGCAGGATTTCCGTCTGTTGAATTTGTTTCCTGACAACAGTGATCTTCCATGTCCATTATGCACTTGTATTATACCTAAACACTTTTGATCTTTAGCGCTCTCTGTCTCTCTCCACTTTTGCTTTTCCAAATCGCTGTTCCTACATCTTACCACCTCTTCTTGCTTCACTTCTTGTCTTATATGCATCAGCCCGTAGTACCAGGAATAAGTTCATAGCCAAGTTTTGTTTGTTATTATGTATTTCTTATTTTTTTCTGAGAAAATGTCAATAAAAATCAATTGAAAACAGCAACTGTGGATCCTTAGGAGCTTCTGGGTCGGAGCTTCTGACAGAACGCAAGCTTGTTCTGGTGGGAAAAAGGCATTGGTTTGTTTATAGAAAAGGGTGTGCTCACAACTCAAGATCCAGCTCTAATGGAATTCCTGCTTATGTTTACAAAATTAGAAAGTGTTAACAAGGCATATTTTGTTCTTTGTGATCTTGCAAAGAGCTTAATATGTTAGCTGCATCAATGCATCTTAAAGAACATACAAGCACTTTCCCTTGTTGCATAACCAGGTCTTGCTGCTTTGGATTGTTGGCTCCACTCTCAAGGCAGTGTTTAAATGTGCTTCTTATACATACAGTAATATTGGTGGGTTAAGCATACAACTCTGAGCTGGATTGTCGACGATGAATATTCCATAGCTTTTATTGTTTTTCAAATGTATTTCTGTTGTGATTGAATAAACAAAGTCAATAACAAGGTGGAAACTGAGTTTGTAAAGTGATTTCCATGAAAATATTTGTGGAATTGTTTGGGCGTCCGATACTTTGGGGGAGAAGGTGATTATAAAATTTTTTCTAGAATAATGCAACGGGATGTACTCCTTACCCCAAGCTTGGCACTATTGAACCTGTCGCAATTCAAATCGGGTTTTAAAGAACAATGTTCTTACTGTTCATCTTCTTGTGACTAGGTGGACAATAACGAAAGTTTGGAACAATTGCACCTGAACTGAACTGAATTATTAGTGTGTATATTCTAGCATATAGCCTCCTGGGAGAAACTCCCTCATAAGCTATAGGCAGGGCCATCTTAAGCATAACGGGCACCCTGGCGCCGTGGTGCAAAGATCGCTCCGGCGGCCCCACGCCACCCCATTTCCCACCATGGCGGGCGGGCGGGTGCAGCGCCGCTGCAGCAGGTGCAGCTGTGCGGCACCCCCCTGGTGGCACGGCGTCCTGCGCCACCCAGCCTTGCCTTAGAGCCGGCAATTTGTATTGGTGGTGGTGGTGGTGAGGTTAGAAAAGAGATTAAATTGTGCCATTGTGTTTCCTTTTGTTTGAGCATAAAGGTGGACAGGGCATAGCTGGATACTTTCAACAATATATAAATTGGTGTAGATATCCTGATGTCCATAGGGAAATATTTAAAGTGTTTTCCAGAAATTTTGCAAGAAGGTAACAGAAGATGAAGACAACTAAATATTCAAATGCTGCTTTTGTTTATATTAACTATGTTGTCGTATTTTGTATCATACCATGCTGTGATTTGGATTCTGATTATCTTTTGGGGTAATTTGTTTATTTGTAGTAATATCTTATGGTTGAATAATGACCTCAATTTGCTTGGAAATTAAACAAAGGGTCTGCTGGTTTCTCTTTAAGGTTTCCAGACTCAAAAGAGAGCAGGGCAATGAAAGGCACAGAAGTCCTGTCCTCTATCTGAGTCTGGCAACCCTACTTGGAAATGTCATGAAGGAAATTAACCTTTGCTGTTCCAAAGAAGTGAGAATAGGAAGGAAACATTCTAATTCAGATTGCTGCTCCTCCCCACTCTCTTTTTCCTGCTTGGTGGAATCATTCATTAGGTTATTTCCTGCCTCTTTATGGGCGTGATGTACAACAATATATGAAGACTTTGCTCTCATTTCCTACAAGCGCATTAGCCAAGAACACAGGTGTGGCTGCTCTAGTGGGAACAGAATTGGGTTTCCCTCAACAGACAGAAGACCAATCTGCAAAAGGAACACCTAGGTGGGTTTGAAGATGCTGCTGCAGCTGCTCTCTGTCCTCTGGGAGGCCTTGTCCCTGCAGGTCGTTCTGGTGTTTCTGACTACATTTCTACTACTTGCTGATTACAAGAAAAATATTCGCCCAAGGAATTTCCCCCCAGGGCCCATGCGTCTTCCTTTTCTGGGTAACTTGCTACATGTGGATTTCAAGAAGCCCCACATTTCATTACAAAAGGTAAGGGTGAAGGAGAAACCTATGGCATGAGTTAAATACAACACTGCTGTGCCAGATTTTGGGTGGTGCAAGTGGTTCCCTGGCCTAGCACTGAGCCAGGTGGGCAAAAAAATTGAGAGGATCGGTCATTGTGAAGATCCATTTACGTGTGCCAGATTTTGGTCACTCTCAGAGTTCCATACTACCAAAATATGCCCCCACATTGCACTGGAAAGGAGTGTAACACCCTGGCTGGAGAAGCAGGTTGAGATGCTTCCAGGTTTAGCATCCTGATTCTGAGAGAGGTCAGCCTGATGTTTGGGAGAGCCCATATGTGGGGCACCAAGAAAAATGCCTTTCTTTTTGTTTCTTCTCAGAATATGGTATCCAGAAGTGTTTTGCTTCTGAACTTTGAGGATCTATTTTATCCTACAGTTATTTGTAACAAATCTGGGTCTACAACTGCCTTTCGCTTACTGTGGTTGGCAGAGTATTTTTGTGTGTGTGTGTGTGTGTTTGTTTGTTCCTTGTCCTACCTTCCCCACTTTTATCTTTGCAACAACTCTGTGTGGTAGACTAGGCTAAGTTACTACATGCACATACTACATGGTATTTGCTGGAAGCCGACCAGAGTGGCAGGGGAAACCCAGCCAGATGGGTGGGTATAAATAATAAATAATAATAATAATAATGACAAAGCTGCTTCTGGTGAACTAGAGCAGCACACAGAAACGCCATTTACCTTCCCGCTGGAGCGGTACCTATTTATCTACTTGCACTTTTGATGTCCTTTCGAACTGCTAGTTTGGCAGGAAATATGTAATATAGAGAGAGGATATATCATTTCTTGCATTCTTCCTCAATCTCCATTCAGCTTGCAGAAAAATACGGCAATGTGTACAGTCTTCAGATTGGAAGCATGAGGTTTGTGGTTGTGAATGGATTGCATCTGGTGAAAGAGGCTCTTGTCCATCAGGGTGAAAACTTTGTAGATCGACTAAGTAGTCCTGGTACACAGGAAATGTTTGGGTCATCTGGTGAGTTTCTTTTAATGTTGTCAATTACATAGATAATTTTAAAAATTCATTTTTAATTTTAATGGCCTGCATTGATTGGGGAACCTTTTAGATTATTCCTCAAGTTTAAATATTCAGGACTCGTTGTTAGATCTTTCCTTAATCTTCATTTTCATTTCTTGCATCTTTAAACCAGTAGTATTAAGCTGTGTCATAAAACTATACCTACTAAAGTATTTAGATTAACTGAATTCACCATTCAGTATTGGGAGGCAACTGAAGATAAACAGCCTGAAAGTAAGAACCTGGCATTATTATGGATGGAGGAATCTGTCCGTTTTTCTTTGTCAGTTCTTCATTTTCCCATTCTTCAATTTGCAACACTTATACATCAGTAACACTCCAGTTTGTGCATTGTTTCAGAAAGTGAGACTGAAGTAAGATTGCATTTAAATCCATGCTGAACTGAATTTCTGTCCCATCCCTAGTACAAATGGAATAATATTTAGTGCTTAAGCATGAAAGGAACAGGTAGTATCTTCTTCATAGTCATTTATCTGCTTACAGTATAGGATAAGTCCTGGAAAAAGGACCATAGTTCACAAGCCAACCTAAGGAGGGATAATGACCTTGACATAGCAAAAGAGTTCTGCAAATGAAAAAGACAACAAAAAAGGAAATCTATTAACCATGAGGAAATGAATCTACTTACTTGCTGTATGTACTTATTACTTTTTCCTATCTAGGGCTGGTCTTCTCTAATGGTCTCAGCTGGAAACAACAAAGACGGTTTGCCTTATCAACACTCAGGAACTTTGGTTTGGGCAAAAGGTCTTTAGAAGAAAGAATACAGGAGGAAAGCCGTTACTTAAATGAAGCAATAGAAGCTGAGAAAGGTGAAAACCAGAATCAATAAACCTGTGGCACCATCTATGATATTTAAGTTGCTACTTTGTATGAGCAAGATCAAAAATGCATTAGCCAGAGTGTGAAGCTCTGTGGCATTATTTCTTCACACAAATGTAGCTGTGCTTTGCAGGGCCGTCTTAAGCATATTGGGTGCCCGGGCGCCGTGGTGTGACAATCCCTCCAGCGGCCACCCCACCCTGTTTCTTTGTGCGGCTGCCGCAGGTGCAGCAGCGCGGCACCCCCCTGGCGGCCCGTAGGGCCAGCCCTGCTGCTTTGAGTGGAATGACCCTGTGATGGTGAAGGGGGTGTTGATAGGAAGCTCCACAGGGGCTCTTTGTGGTGCACAAAAGTTCTAGTGTGAAACTCAGTGTTGGAACCTGTTTGGGTTGAGGTTATCTGCAGATTGATAATTTTGACAACCAATATCGCAAATAGAATAGGGTTTGAAGTGCAATAGTTTTGGTATATTGGTATGTCTCTATACTGTCTCTGATGGGGACAGTCCTTATCCTTTTTGACAGCCATTGTTACAAAAATGCCCTTTCCTGACCTCCTGCCTCACAGATCAATATCACCATACTGCAGAACAATCATTGTCTATGGAGAATATAAATTCTCACTTGAAAATATAAATGGACCTTAGAGTCCTGGGTGTGCCAGGTTAAATTACAAAATATAATGTTAACATGAAATGATTTCTTCAGCTAAAACAAATCCTGCCTCATCAACATCCAACCACTTTCCCCTCCTTCTGTTTTTGTTATATGGAAGCTAGAAGCACCCCAATTCCTTCTGCACCATTTTCTTTCTCTCTCCAGGGCAGCCATTTGACCCTCACTTTCAGATTAATAATGCTGTTTCAAATATCATCTGTTCCATCACTTTGGGGGATCGCTTTGATTACCATGACAGCCGTTTCCATAATTTATTGCTCCTGTTTGATGAGACAAGCCAACTTCAGGGAAGTTTTTGGAGTATGGTACGTCTTCTCTGAGTTCAACAGAATTGCTTTGATTCCAGACACATTCCCACATTCTTACTGACTCTGCAATCATTTGCTTTGGCGCCTCCTATTTCTTCATGTTCTGATTTCTGTTTTCTCCCTAGTATTCATTCAAGTCTCTTGACTCATCCGTATTCCTTTGCCCTCTAGCATTCTTTATCAAGGCACTAAAGACTTTAGTATTGTAATAGGGGTTGGGGAATTGTGTATTACAGCAGAGTTTGTGCTTTTAGGTGGGTGGAGGGGTGTCACATGTGTGACCGAATAAAATCTCTGTGTATGTGAACAGGGGGTGGCTTGATCCTACACAAACCTGTTCTAATATGTGAAACCCCATCCAAAAGGGCATCATCAAACTGAAAATTATTGACATCAGCAGGCAATTAGCACATGCCATTTTCAAAATGGTAATCATCTTCATGGGAAGTCAATGAGTGAATTACAAGTTGTGCTTGTAACTAACCACAATGATGCCATTTGATTTGCAATCTGTACATTCTAGTTAAGACATTGCCATGGGGTCCCATCATAAGCAAGATTTGAGTGCAAGATTTGCTCTGGTTCCAAGAGAGTCTGCATCTTTGAGCCTGTGTCCACTATCCTTTATTACTGTTAGCCTCTTTCCCATGACAACGGCATGATGTGAATGTTTTTTCAGAGGGTTTCCCTTCACATATGTGATATTAGTGTTTGTTTCCTCAGCTGTACGATGCATTTCCTACAGTCATGAAGCGCTTGCCGGGGCCCCATCACACACTTTTTAAAAAATGGGGGCAGTTGAAATCCTTTGTGAGAGGAATCATTGAAAAACACAAAGTAGACTGGAACCCATCTGAACCCAGAGACTTCATTGATGCCTACCTAAATGAAATGGCCAAGGTGAGAGATGAAAAGGACAAACAGTATATATGTATCCCATAATAAAATAGTAGTAAAAGGCAGAGAAGCAATATTAAAAACCAGAACTAGTCATGTGGCTTCTCTGAATGGCCCTTCGTGGTTGACCATGTTTCCATTGAGTTTATGATTTCAGATAAAGTGTATTTGTGCAGGTGTTGTACAAATGTGTGTTGTGTAGTCATGTATTTTGTGGGGAGACACATCCCCACTTGTTCCCTGCTGGGATTTCACCACTTGTCTGTGGTTTGTGAGAACAAACAGTTGACACGTCTAAAAGAATCACTGTAGTGAAGGCATCTCATGACCAAAGGATTCAGTTGTCTGAATAAACCCAGACCAGAAATTATTGGAAGTCTTTCCTTGACCAGAACGAACCCGAATTTCACAGGACTGTTGACTTGACCTTCCTAGATGCAGGATTAGACTCACTGAATCCCCTGACAGTAGGCTGGTGTTTTTAATGGCAGCTTAACTTCCTGGTGCATTTTCTTTGTTTTAAGGAGGATGCTGCTTCCAGTTTCCATGAAGAAAACCTCTTACATTCAACACTGGATCTGTTTTTTGCTGGAACAGAAACAACTTCTACAACCCTGCGCTGGGCTTTGCTGTACATGGCCATATATCCAGAAATTCAAGGTAGAACTGTAGTTGGCTTATTTGCCTTTCATTACAATTGGAATACTGCCGCTTCAGGTGGACTTGTCAGAAAATGCACCTTGCCCTCAGTGAAAGAATGATGTCTTGAGGCATTGCTGAAACTTCACTAGTGAAAGTCCTGTGTGCTTTTCCAGTTGAAGGGAATTTCACAAATGAGATACTGCTACTCGGGAGGGTCTATCACTTGTCACCATCTAGTGTGTACCCAGTGGTGGGACACCAAGATGCAGTTTCCTTGCAGATATTGGTTTATGTCTGTTCTCCTTGTATTAATAGCAGACATACTTTTCTTTGCAGCAAAAGTCCAAGTGGAAATAGATTCTGTGATTGGCCATCGCCAGCCAGCGATGGATGACAGGGACAGCATGCCCTATACCAATGCGGTTGTTCATGAAATTCAAAGAATAAGCAACATTGTGCCTGGGAATGTGCCCCGGGTGACAACTAAGGACACCACACTCGCTGGGTTTCATATTCCCAAAGTAAGTATTAAGATGATATACTACTCTTATCTTACTTTCCTCTTCCTTCAAGATGCAAAAACTTGAAGCCAGAGTTCTAAATGAGGTCCTCCAGATGTTGGTCAAGTCCAACTCTTACCAGCTTGTTGAGCCAGCATGACCAATAGGCAAGAATGGAGTTTTGGCTGTTCTTGGGGTGCCTCAAGATTTGGAGTGAAGGGAGGGATTTGGGATGGATAGCCTTTGGGCTCTTTCCAACCTACTTGCAAAAATGTATTCCAACCATAGTCTGGAACATTTGAATGGATAGGTAGTATATTTCTTTTCTTTCTTTTTAAAATGACCAATACTGGCCACTCAAAACTACAACAGCCAGCACCAGTGTTTCTTATCCTAAATCTAAACATATATAGAGGAACCTGTGTTTTCATGAGTTGTGGTTCAATGAACTACTCAATAATGCATGGGATGTCTCTCATTAAACCGTATCATATGTGATTTGGTGGACAGAGTTGGACTTCGATCCAGGAGGCTCAGTACGGCTGTAGATAGTTGCACAGATAAAAACACGGAGTTCTCTGCCAGTTTAATCTACTGTCTTTTCCTCTTTTCTTTGAGAGGAAACCATATTGATTGCCAACCTGACTTTGAATGTCTTTTAAAATCTATATTGGAACTGTGCTTTTGTGGGACTTCTTTGGATGAATTACTTACAGTAATAATGAGAAGTAAATATTGCATTCAGAACACATCTTTGCTCTGTCAGGGGATAGAGGCTTAGTACTCCTATAATTTCGAAGAGAACACTAAGAAGTGCCTTGTCATTTTTATCTACTTTCTTCTATGCTTCTCCTTTGCCAGGGAACCATATTGCTTGCCAATTTGACATCTGTGCTGTTTGAGAAGGATGAGTGGGAAACACCCAATGAGTTTAATCCTGGACATTTCCTGGAGAATGGTCAGTTCAAGAAAAAGGAAGCATTCTTGCCATTCTCCGCAGGTAAAAAAAGTTCATGGGCTGCTCATCACAACTGCAACAGTGACAATATGATGGTGATTTGGTTGCTGGCAGCCTGGTGTATTGCTGGGGTCACCACCCTTTTGTGGCCACTGGTCACATTTGGGAATTTGAGGAAGTGCTCTGTGTGCATGTCACAAAATGGCTGTCATAGGAGGTGGGGTGTTATATAAAATGGTGTTGATATACTCTCCCCCCTCCACCCAGTAAGTAGTGA